>NC_090930.1:728275214-728634220 GCF_040938575.1 Ambystoma mexicanum
GAGTCTTCACCTTGGTAGCCACTGGGAATCAGGCTACCCTCGATCAGGAAGCTGGAAAAATCCTGACCTAAACTCTCCCTAGCATGCTTGGACCCATAAATCATCAGCTTTGTTTTCCCGGCATTTAGGCACAGCCAATTCATGGACATCCAATTTTCAATAACCAGGTAGATATAATTTAACCTCTCCTCGTCCACAGATAGCTGGAAATCATCAGCATAATTTGTGATGGAAAACCCCAATCTCTCCAATTCCAAGCACAGGGGCTGGATATATATGTTAAAAAGTGAGGGAGACAGACATGCCCCCTGCGGGACCCCACAGACAATGGGTTCCAAATCAGATGAGACATCTCCCCAACGAAACATGGATCTACGTCCCTCCAGAAACAACCTCATCCTCCTTAAATTCACCCGAATTTGTGGATGGAATAGTACATTGTGGGTGTAGGAGGGACTGATCTCCTATTGACATAACTGGTCTTGTTGACTCTTGCGCCTCTTCATTCTGGATTGTGGGGATTCCCCTCTCGTGGCCCTTAAAAGCAACTTCACGGCGGAATAGTTCCAGCAATTACCAGATGTGAGAAGTGGGTATTATTAGTTGGTAAAACCTGCTGTATTAGACTGGGCCAGGGTGTCCAGAGAAGGGTACCCTTTCTCCTCCAGGAGTGGCGCCTCTTTTGTCTGCACTGACAGGGTTCCCCCCCATGGGCCTTGAAATGTCATCATGGTGCGGGACAACCCTGGCAGCAGAGATTGAAAGAGTGGGGGAGCCGTTCTTTAACATAGCACCTGCCCTGGTAGCTAGCGTAGCCGCTAAATACAAGTTACTGCCTTCCCCTGTGTCAGACCTACCTTGATACGGGATGGTGAGGCAGTTGGAATCCAGCCTGTTTCTGGCAGCTTTGATAGCATCTAGCACCGCTACTATTCCCATTCTGCCCGAAGCAATAGCGGGACTAGTAGTACGCCCCTAGCACAGACTGTCACAGACCAGCTAGTTCCTCACGCGCCTGGTCGGAAGAATTATATGCCCAGGAACTACAAAATACTTGGGAGTTGTAGTTCGCAATGGGCAATTCAGTGAACTGATAGACCTACACGCTGTAAGTCAATAAAAACGTGATGCTAGTGGTACACTTCAGTTAATCTAGCCCTACAAGCCAAAACTAACAATTTAACAAACACAATGCAATTTTTAAAATAGCAAAGCTAAAAGCAAAAATTATCTAAAATGACACAGTGAGGTCTAGTTGCAACATGGCTCCGACAAGAAAATGAAACTCTAAAGGAGACCGCTGCTTCCTTTTTAACCTGCACAGTCCAGTTAATGGCCAGGTACTACAAAAAACTTGGGAGTTGTAGTTTACAATGGGCAATTCAGTGAACCGTTAGACTTACATGTTATAAGTCAATAAAAACGTGATGCTAGTAGCCCTACAAGCCAAAACAAATAATTTAACCAACACAATGCAATTTTTAAAATAACAAAGCTAAAAGCTAAAATTATCTAAAATGACAAAGGGCCTCATTACGAGGTGGGCGGTAAGGGATTACCGGCACCGGTAAGGACACCGGTGCTAGTAATCCCTTACCACCCTATTCCGAGGTCCCTTAGCTGGTCCCTTCCTCAACGCCTGGTTTTACCAGGCATTATGGAAGGGACCCGTTAAGGGACTTCAGAGCTAATAGCGGGCCCGTTATTAGCTCCATCCCCATTCCCATTGAGCCCTATGGGGGCTCAAATGGGAATGGGGAATGGTTCCCGGAATGGGGATTTACCAGGTCCTCCAAGGTCAGAATGACCTGATAAGTTCCTATTCCGGGAACACGGACCCGGAATGCGGTAAGGGGGTAGCCATGGCGCTAATAGCGCCATGGCTACCGCGTAATTAGGCCCACAGTGAGGTCTAGTTGCAAAATGGCTCCAACAAGAAAATGAAACCCTTGGCATTGTGGGTTATTTTACATTGTCCGCTAAAGATTCCCTTCTGAGGAAACTATGCTTTTAACTTCTTGCTTTCAATATTAAGAAACAATTTTCTCTTTATCCAATTTGTATAGTTCAAGGTTCAACACACTGCGTGTTCGCTAATATGCCCCGGTGCTCCCTTTTTCCCACTGTGGACTCATTGGCTCTATCTGTCGCGTTATTTGGCTTTCTGCTTCATGTGCTTCCGGCTGGGCTTCTCTTCTTGTGGCTCTGCGGTAAGCTGCTTCTTGTGTTTTTGCACCGACGAGTGCCCAGGAGCACTGTGCTTGCTTCTAGCATTCCTGTATGGAATCTTGTTCGTATCGTCCTCTATAGCTCACTTCATGAGCCGGTTGGCTCCAACATCTCCCTTTTGGTTCTCCAGCCACACAAAGAGCTGCAGTCCGCCCCCAGAAGCAGTCTGCCATTTCTTCTCATGATCTTCTTTTTAACATCCTGGGCACATGTGTATGCTCACAACAACTTGAGAATTGCCTATGCTCGGTGCTTCCCCTGCTATGCATTCCCCTTCCTAGTCGCAGTGTTAAGGTGTTTCTGGGAATAGTAGTTTCTTTTTACTAACTTGGACAACAACATTGGAGGAATGGTTTTAACAAGTCATGTCTTTAACATAGCTCCTGCCCTGGTAGCTAGCGTGGCCGCTAAATACAAGTTACTGCCTCCCCCTGTGTCAGACCTACCTTGATACGGGATGGTGAGGCAGTTGGAATCCAGCTTGTTTCTGGCAGCTTTGATAGCGTCTAGCACCTCTACTATTCCCATTCTGCCCGAAGCAACAGAGGGACTAGTAGCATGTCCCTAGCACGGACCGGCTAGTTCCTCACGCGCCTGGTCGGAAGAATTATACGCCCAGGAACTACAAAATACTTGGGAGTTGTAGTTCACAATGGGCAATTCAGTGAACTGATAGACGCTGTAAGTCAATAAAAACGTGATGCTAGTGGTACTCTTCAGTTAATCTAGCACCACAAGCCAAAATGAGCAATTTAACAAAAACAATGCAATTTTTAAAATAACAAAGCTGAAAGCTAAAATGATCTAAAATGACACAGTGAGGTCTAGTTGCAACGTGGCTCCAACAAGAAAATGAAACCCTTGGCATTGTGGGTTATTTTACATTGGGGGTCATTCCGAGTATGGCGGTAGGGGGTTAACGGCACCGGTAAGGATGCCGGTGCCGTTAACCCCCTACCGCCACATTCCGAGGTCCCTTAGCGGGTCCCACCAGGACCGGCTGGTCTGACCAGCCGTCCTTAGCGGGACCCGCTAAGGGACCATGGAGCTAATAACGGGCTCGCTATTTGCGGGCCCGTTATTAGCTCCTTCCCCATTCCCATTGAGCCCTATGGGGGCTAAAATGGGAATGGGGAATGGTTTTCAAAATGGGGACTTACCGGGTCCTCCAAGATTGGAATGACCCGGTAAGTCCCCATTCTGACTAACCGGACCCGGAAACGGTTTTGGAGGCAGCCATGGTGCTAAAAGCACCATGGCTGCCTCCAAACTCGTAATGACCCCCATTGTCCACTAAAGATTGCCTTCTGAGGAAAATATGCTTTTAACTTCTTGCTTTCAATATTAAGAAACAATTCACTCTTTATCCAATTTGGATAGTTCAAGGTTTAACACTCGTGTTCGCCAATATGCACTGGTGCTCCCTTTATCCCACTGTGGACTCACCGGCTTTCTCTGTTGCGTTGTTTGGCTTTCTGCTTCCTGTGGTTCCGGCTGGGCTTCTCTTCTTGTGGCTCTGCTGTAGGCTTCTTCTTACGTTTTTGCACTGTGCTTGCTTCTAGCATTCCTGTGTGGAATCTTCTTCGTATCATCCTCTATGGCTCACTGCATGAGCCGGTTGGCTCCAACATCTCCCTTTTGGTTCTCCAGTCGCACAAAGAGCTGCAGTCCACCCCCAGAAGCAGTCTACCATTTATTCTCGTGATCTTCTTTTTAACATCCGGGGCACATGTGTATGTTCACATCAACTAGTGCACTGTCTATGCTGGTTGCTTCCTCTGCTATACATTCCTCTTCCTCGTCACAGTGTTAAGGTATTTCTGTGAATAGCAGTTTCTTTTTACTAACTTGGATGACAACATTGGAGGAATGGTTTTAACATGTCCTGAGGGTGAAACAATGTTTGACAGTTGATCTGAAGAACTGTTTGAGGGAAATTCAGTATTCTCCTTTGAGGGAGCAGAGAAAAAACACAATATGCCATTAGAGTGTTATGTATGGGAGATTCATCCTGTAAGGGAAAGTGGGGATACCATGTCTCATCCGTGGGCACCACCAGTCCCTCTCAGAGGTTGTCTCCCCCCCATGTGATCCTCCCTCATTTAGCCGCCCCAGGCTCAGGATCAGGTAGCGGCTGCCCTCACATGGCCACATGAGGGGAGGTCACTGCCGGAAAGGGAGTAATGATGCCATCAGATTCATTAAAATAGACTCTGCAGGGTGCTGGCAGATCTTGGAAGGGACCAGAGGACCAGGCTGCAGTGTCAACAACTGTGTTATGTTTTTGTTAGTTCTAAGTGTGTTTGTGCATGGTGTGATAAATAAGCAGTTCAACAACACTACCCTGGTTGGGAAGATAGCTCAAGTGCAACAGGCTCACCTTGGGAACACAGGGTTGCAGTGCAGAATGGGTTAAATACCTAGTCTGGTGCTTAGAAGCTGGAGGAGTACAGCATTATGTGCAATATAAATCACCAATAACATAAATAAACAAGTGCTAAGCATGCAAAATTAAACGTTGTCTTGATGCTCAAAGAGGAAACAGATCATTGGTGTTAAACTAAGCTCAACACTTTCTGAGAATGAAGGAACTCTTGTGAGACAAAATGGTGTTTAAAAAGGGAAGTTATTTAACTATACTAAAATTGTAAACTGGTTATTTTTAATATATTACAATGTATATTTCTAATGATCACTTCCAGTATATATCGTTTTCATAATACGAATGGTACACTTGTCTTACTAAGCAAAGCACATTAGTTAAACCTAAAATAGCCAAATTAATTATTTTCTGATAGAAGGTTATCATTCCTAGATGGACACTCTGGTGGTACACTCCTAATATACTCTTTCGAAATACCCCTATGGCAACACGGACAATTGTCACCAATGATGGTTATTGGGTGCTTTGCATAAAATCAAAGAATGTTTTGGCACCAGAAGAATGACCACAGATTTTTATATTTAACATCAATAGAAAGACAGTTACCTACAGTTTATATTACGCTGCATACACTTTTACAAAGCCAACAGGGATTTGTTTAGCATTCCCCAGTGCGCACCCAACACTGCTCCTGATTGACCGGTGTCATGACCACATGACAAGGAAGCTGAGGACACGTCCTCTCTGCTCGGAGCAGATATTTGCTCCTTTTTCATCAAACCGCCAGTGCAATAAGTGCTGCTCTGATGTCTCCAGGCTCTCTTGCCCCCTGGACAAGGCCCTTTAACATAGGAAAAAGGGCTTTGTTTAGCATTCCCCAGTGCGCACCCACCACAACCCCTAATTGGCCGGGGTCATGGCCACGTGATGAGGAAGCCAAGGACTCCATTCTTTCTGCTCGGAGCAGATCTTCGCTCCTTTTTTAGTGGAACTGCTGATGTGGTAAGTGTCACTCTGATGTCTCTAGGCCCTCCTACCCCCTCAGCAAAAAGGTCCCCAGGACCTTTATCACAGATAACAGGGCTTTGGTTAGCATTCCCAAGCAAGCCAGCCCACCCACCAATGCTCCCGATTGGCCCGGGTCACAACGAGACGTGGAAGCCTAATATTCTGTATAGAAGTGGTTATAGCCCCCCCTCAAAATGAATGTAGTGGAGATAGACCCCCTCCACCTCAAACCGAATGATGATAAACTATTGGGTTGATCACTGACTTTAAATGTTATAGAAATTAGAAATGTAGTGCTTTACAGAGAAGCGCTTTGAAGGACGATCTATGGTATGAGGTCAGAATGTCTTGAATTATAGAATCTTTGTTAAGTAGTATATTTTAAGTATATTTTATTAAAAAAGTTGACTTGAAACGGACCAGGTATCAAAATATGACCAGAAATAGGGTGATCCACAATTTTGTGATAGGCCAGGCATGGTCAGGCGATTCCTAAGATGGTGGATTGCTGTGAGTCATGATGACACCAGTGGAGATCTTTTTTTTAATAAAAGTTCATCCAGGGGACAATGGTGGGGAGAATGAGTGAGTAAAACTGGTCTAGACTTGGTCTGTGTGGCAGATAGTCCAACAAATCATAAGCAGGGAGAGGGGTTGTACATTGATCATGCCATTTTAGGCAACGAATCACAGGCAGGAAATGGGCTGTACTTTTGATCCGGCCATCACCTCAACACCCTAGAGTGTTTATAAGGGAGGGTGAGCCTAGTGATTTTAGCAGAGTCCCAGAGATGCCGGTGATGCTGTATCCTGTGTATCCTGTGTTTTGCCTGCTGGAAGAATTAAACCTAATGACTTTTTGAAACCAGTCTGAGTGTCTTCTTTGCCCAGAGGTGCCAATGCCCAGGAGAGAGAGTGATAGGACCCTCATCTACAATTCTGTATCCTCTCAGGGCAGTCTTGCCTGGGCAGCCGACGAAGGGCTCAGGCACAGGGCAGTTTCCTTAGGGTAGTGTCAATCCCTGTTTGCCTGTTCGCCTTGCCCCCCCAGTCCTGTCGGACGCCACACTCGCTATCTGCAGCTACTCCAGGTAAGGGACATCTTCATTGATTCTTTACCACTGACGTAGTTTGACACAGTTGCAGTGCTCCACAGGGTGCTCTAAAGGTAGGTCTGCTGAATTAAATTTAGACTTTGGGCCACATTACAAATCAGGCGGTCCGGAAATAACGGTGGCGGTAAACCCGCCGCCACTGTTGTTTCCAGACCGCCTGATCCCGACTCCTGCAGGCGGGAGGTGATGTTCCGCCAGGTTTGACCTGGCGGGTTTAACACGGCCCGCCTGCAGGCGGACAAGGAAACACTGGCAGCATTACGAGATGCTGCCGGTGTTTCCATGATCCCCATTCCCATTGAGTCCTATAGGACTCAATGGGAATGGGGATTAACACCATTCCACCTCCGTGATTCCTGGAAAACCGGGGTTGTAATGCCCCGGTAATTCCGAGAATCACGGAGGCGGAATGGTAATACGAGTCCGACTGTAACCAGGCGGTTTTACCGCCTCGGTTACCGCCGGACTCGTAATGAGGCCCATTGTCTGTATTCAGCCACACATGCACCTTCCCCAGAACACTCCATTTGTGTGTTTGCCACACTTGCATTCTCTCTTCCTAGACTGCTCTAGGTGTGGGTTTTACTATTCTGAATTGTGCCACTGTCTGGATCCAGCAAAACTTGCATTTGACTGTCTAGGTCGCCCAATTTAGATTACCACTTTAAATCTCGCTCACCATTGCCTATACTTTGCCACACCTGCATTCACATAGCCACACACATTTGACATGCACACTATTCGTCTTCTCCCTACCATCAACATGCATAGCACTCCACTCATAGAATACAGCTGAGTCCTATGTAAAGTTCGATCCAGCTGTTCACAAAGCTTGACTCACCTAACAATTTGTTACAGCACCTGTTTACCTACCTGATAATAAGGATGGATTTTAGGGACCTAGCCATTCCCCATCTACCTTCATTTAGGTTTATAAATGCATACACACGTTTTTATCACTGCTCTCACCACCTGTCCACTCAGACCACAGCCTCCCAAAGGGCGTTCGTCATCACCGCTTCGAGGCCATACCAATGTCAGTTTGGTGCTATACAAATGCCATATAACATAACCTGTTCATTAATTATTGTCAATTAATTATTTTATATGAAAATATTCAAGCTTTTATGCTTTCAATTTGGTTTTTAATCATTCTTGTTTTTGTGCCAAACCTAGTAGCACGTGCTTGGTGTTTTGTCAATATGGCTTTGGCAAGGCTAACATCCAGTTTATGCAGATATAATGTGCATATACATCATGAATTCAATAGTAGTTCATGCATTTAAGAGGAGGGGAGTAGTGGAGGGTAAAGAGACAAAAAAGGACATTGGTTAGATGAATTTTGTAATGCTGATATATATATATATATATATGCATATCAACTGTAATTTTCAATGTAAATATTTTCGTACCCATAAGAATCTACATGAATACTGGGGCCCATTTTGCGCATCAGTCCAATTTTCTGTATGTATATAGAATTGTTCTAAAAAAGGCAATAAGATATTTATTAATTTACATGAGCGGGTTCGGTAATCTGTTTGATAGATTAAGTTAGATTACGTTTTTCAGGCGACATTTTGTAAATGGTGTCTCTTTTGGTGTCCTGAAATTACTTTTATTTTGGATTACTTGTATTTTGTATCAATAATGAGGGTGTTCCCTGTTAAAACACAGCAGAGGATAAACTAACATCAATCTTTTATATTGATCATTGGGGAGAAATGATTTAGATAGTGGATTTATCTGTCCTGGTATATTTCAATAGATAATACAAATACGTGGCTTAACTTTTCGTGGTACGCTTATCGGCCCAAAAGGTGGCGTTTCGTGCGGTGAACAGCTTTCATTTTGAAATTGTGTATAATGTATAGCGCCCATGCCGTTCTGCAACGTCATAGCGTAATTCATCATGTTTTGTGGACTTATGTGTTACGTGAGTGTCCGCATTTTAAGTGCGATGTTAATGTTTTACAGAAATTAAAAACTTGAAAAAACAATAAGTACATCTGTCATATGCAATGAAGTGCGCACCATGATAATGTTTCTAGCCGGACTAGAATTCTTCTGTTGCTTATGATTTGCAAATCCTATCTTGCACTAGGATTTATATTCGCATCTGAATAATAATTATTTGTATCTTCTAATATTAGAACATAAGTGGCCATTGTTAGATCCATAATAGCTTTAGCCCTCAAGTTATGTCAAAAGGTAGTCTGTATGAAAGTAGTCACAATTTAAAAAGTCTACACCGTACACTTTCAAAGCACGTCAATAAACCAAAAACACAATGGTTAACAGAAAATTATGACTTTGCAGCAGTCCAGGGAAAAAATACGTTTTCCAAATCCATTTGTTTTCCATATCACAGCTAAATGTCTATTCCACAAAGGGCAAGGTGGCTTAACATCCAAATTAAAATGGTAAGCTATCACAACAGGTAAAGCTCAATCTTGGGGAATTATAGTGGCATGCTAGGGGGGAGCAATTGCTTGTCAAGATAGAAGAAGACAATGCACTTGTGTACTTAAACTTGTGATCAGTGCATAGAATATGAAATAACAAATGACTTACCCTGGTAATGTTCTTTCTACTGGATGTTTCTCCCATTCCTCTTTTTTGATATACGGAGATCCTGCTTTCAGTCTCGGAAACGTTTTCAACAGCAGAGGGTAGCTGTGCAGCTAAGAGTCGATGTCCCTCGACGGTATCCATCCCCGTGCTCAGACATGACATAGATGATGGTATAAGGAGTACGCACTGTGCCTGTTGCCTCAGTTCTAGTTTTTCCCTCTTTCTGCATAGCCGACTTGAGGATTACGAAAACCTGCATGGGTGTTGAGAGAGGGGAGTGTGTTAACAAATTCAACCGATAATCAGAGGGATAGGTTTGGAGGGTGATGAGGAATGCGGGGGAGGAACATCCAGCAGAAAAAAACATAACCAGGGGTAAGTCATTTGTTCTTCCAATGGATTGTGTCCTCCTATGTATTCCTCCATTTTGACAGAAGGAGGTTGGACAATTGGATTTGTCGTACTGGTTTATATTGTGTAAAACAGGTTTCCCAAACCTAGCGTCCTAAACCCACAGGTGTCCAGGCAGAATTGTTTTGAAAAGGTGTGTTTCGAAGACCAAGCTGCATCGTTACAGATGTACTGTAGTGGTACACCTCTTTGCAGAGCCGAAGTGGTTGCCACTCCTCTGGTGGAATGTGCCCTTAGATTGTCAAATACATCTTTCCCGGATATAGAATAACATTCTGAAATAAACAGAATGATCCAACGTGACAACAATTGTTTAGTCACGCCCTGTCCTAGTCTATGTCCAGTATAACCCACAAAGAGTTGATCATCTTACCTGACATTTGCCAATCTGGACATATAAAACCTTAGAGGATCAAGTCTATGCAACCTCTCTTCCTCCTTGGAAAAATGACCTGGTCGAAAAAAATGCTGGCAAGGTAATGTTTTGTGTCAGATGGAATTCAGGCATCACCTTGGGAAAGAAGGCCTCAACACTAACCTCTCCCTGGAAAAGGTTTACATTATAGAGCTTGTGTGTCACTCATTCTGCGAGCAGAATTGATGGCTACTAGAAAGATTGTTTTGAAGTTTAAAAACCCGAACAGGCAGGAATTGAGAGTTTCAATGGAGCTCCCATCAAAAATGTCAGTACCAAGTTAAGAGGCCAAGCAGGAACTATGAAAAGGGCTGTGGGAAAATATTTGTCAGTCCCTTGAGGAACTTAATCACAAGGGGTATTTTAAAATAAGAGCCTTGCTCTGGGATGTGTTTAAAGATGGATAGTGCTGCCAGGTAACCCTTGACAGTAGCCACCCACAGCCCCTGGTAGGCCAGGTGTAACAAAAAAGAAAGCACTGCAGGTGATTTGCAAGTGAAAGGATCAATATCTTTATCTCTACAACAGCTGCAAAACCTTTTCAAACCGTAGGGGTATAATGCTTTTGTTGCTGGTCTTCTCGCCAAAAGCAACATCTCTATCACGTCTTCCGGGTGGTCCTAATATTTGTATCTTAACCAATCAGAAACCAGGCGTGATGGTTCAGAGTTCTGATTTCTGGGTGAAGAAGACAGCCTCCCTCTTGTGAGAGTAGGTCCGCTGTCTGGGGAAGATGGAATGGAGGGTAGATGGACATGTCAAAAAGTTCCTGGTACTAGATCTTCCTGGCTCAACCCAGAGCAATCAGGATCATGGACTTACCGAACTTCCTCAACCTCCTGATCACATGAGGAATTACAAGGACTGGTGGGAACGCAAGCAGGAGTGGACATTCCCAGTTCACTATGAATGCGTCCCCCATAGGTCCTCTTTGGGGAAATTCCCTGGAGCATCATAGGTCGCATTTCTTGTTCATACTGGACATTAACAGATCCACTTGAGGGGTTCCCCAAAGGCGCAAAGATTTCCAGAAGCACTTCCTGACATTCTCTCTGCAGGCCCACCACAGGAGATCCTGTGCGCACTTGCTCAGAATCTGAAGAAGGTCCCTCATCCTGCTTGAGAATTGTGACCATTGGGATCTGAGGGCCCACTGAAGGGACCCCATCCTTAGGCAGGGTTCTGGCACCAGAAAAATGCAGGATGATATGAGGCCCAGAAACCTTAGAAAATCGAAAGCCGGTAGTTGGAAGAATGGGCTCTGATCAGCCAATCGTCTAGGTAGGGAAAGATGTAAATATCTCCCCTCCTTAGACTCACTGCCACCACCACCGGCAACTTGGTGAAGTCCCTTGGGGCGGACATCGGCTCAAAAGGCAGTGCTCAAAACTGATAATGAGATTTGCCAATAGCAAACCTCAGGTACTTTCCGTGTGTGGGATGAATAGGCACATGAAATTAGCCTCCTGAAGATCGAGTGACAGAATCCAATGCTCGAGCGTAAGGGCCTGGAGGATGTCCGAAAGAGGGACCATCTTGAATCTGTCCTTCCTGAGGAACCTGTTCAAGCATCTCATGTCCAAGATAGGTCGCAGTCCAACACCTTTCTCAGGAACCAGAAAATAGGTGAAGTACCAGAATTTGTATTGCTCTGCTAGAAGTACCCTTTCCACTGTAACTTTCTCCAGGAGGGAATGAATTTCTGCAGAAGGAGCAGGTCTGGTTCCCGAAGAGATTGCTCGCTCAGGTAGACAATCTGGGGGCCTTTTTAGAAATAGGAGACTGTACCCTTGTGCCACTCTTTGAAGTGCCCAAGCATCTGAAGTGATGTAACACCATTCTATCAGATGCTGGGTCAACCAGAGTCCTGTGCGCAAAGCACTCAGATTGGATTTGGAGTTGTGGCTGTGGCAGAGGGCAATGAAGAGAAGAGGTGGCTGCTTGAGCAGGTCTCCACGTCCTCTAGGGGTACATGAAAATCTCATTTGCCCTGTTTGCATAGCCTGACCTCTGCCTGCCTGACCAAAGGAAGAGTAGAAGCCGAAAAGCTGCTCTCTCCAAGCCTGGGACGGCAGATGTTGCTGCTGCTGTGACTGATAATGGCAGATCCTAAGGATTTTGCAGCCGCTTTTGAAGCATGGAGCCTCTTTAAACTGTTGTCAGCCTTTGTCCCAAAAGGGTTGGACCCATCAAAGGGCATGTTCAGAAGCCGTGAATGGGCATCAGGAACAAACCCAGATTTGTGCAGCCATGCAAACCTCTTGATGACTGCATGTGAGCCCATGGAGACCGACCAGTGCAGTCGAATGCATCACGCCCCGATTGGAGAGATTTGGCATGCTGCCTCTTTATCACTAATGTTGTTAAAGCCATCCCTCATTTCTCCTTCAGGAATGTTTTCAGCTGCCTGAGAAATTACATCCTTCAGAGTGAATGTATACTTTGCAAAGGCGCAAGATGCATTAATGGGCTTGAGTGCCATGCTCCCAGCAGAAAACACAGTTTTTGCTAGAATATCATATTGTTCGTTATCCCTTTCAGATGGAATGGCTGGATAAGCAGCTACCTTAGAAGCGGAGGTATCGGGGCGTGGCCTGGAACACCATCTATGAGGCTGCTCCATTAATGGCTTCCGTGGGAAGCCCGCTTTTACTTCAATTATAACATCGTTCCTGGGTACCCAGCCGACGGATGCGAGAACTTCTGGCTACCGGAATGTCTGGTGCATGGATGGCTGCAGATTGTGCCCTTATCGCGCTTCCACTCGCCTGACCGAAGCCAGAGTCTGAGGCATCCAGCTACGACGCGCTCCAAGATGTCAGCCAGACTCTGCATGATAAGCAGAGGTCTGGACCCGAGCATGGCTGCCTAGGCCTGGTGGGGACCCAGGCGAGCAGCTGCCCACAGCTACCGCACTGCATCGCCGGTCATCTGCTGCGACCGATGCAAAATACAAAACCCGTCAGCTATCAGGTACGCCGGTGAGGCTGCTGCGTTGCCCCCGGCCTGCAGACAGAGGCTGCGGCTGGATTGGGCGGAGACCGCCGGACTGTTTTAGGGCCTCAGCCCAACAGGGGGCTCCACGCATGCCCTTGTGGTGATATACCCGGCCCCCATGGACTTCCAGACCCCTCCGGCGATACCCTTGTGGTGGCTGTAATACCGCAAGGATTCCCTGATGATGCAGTGCGTGGTATGCCTCCTTCCCCCCCTGCACCCTGCCCCATGCGAGGTGGTGCGCCACGGTTCCTGGAGGGGCCGGGTGCCTCAAGCTTTCCGACCTCAGCCACCACCGATCCTCCCGTTCGACGGGCGGCTGGCCCTCCCTGGGCCCCCCCCCTTCTGTCTGGGCAGATCTTGCCATGAGCCACCTCCTGTGGCCACCCTGCAGGGACGGCTCCGCACATTTGTATCTGACCAGGAGGGGATTGCCATATATGCCGCCATGTGAAGGTATGGACCCTGGGCCCCGGACACTCTAATTACCAAAAATTGTCTGTCTTTGACCATCCCTGGCCCATCCAAATCATCTGGGCGGACGGGGGAAGCCCAGCCCATTTATATTCTTCCCTACTTGTCGCTATACCTTGCAGCTGGCCCTCACCTATCTAGGATGCAGGGCTTCCATGACACTGAGGTGGCATCAGCTATCAATAACTACGTGACAGAGACAACAATCTACATAAGTTGTGGGCCTGGGCCCTGAGAAGGGGAGCGACTAGATGTCGAAGCATTCTACCCCATAAAGCAATTACCGTGGAGTGGGACCATCCGGCCCCCCACTCGATCAGCAGTCACCCCACAAGGCTTCTAGCAACCCCTTGCATACTAACCATCTAGATGGAGAGGGAGTACAAGACACATTTCCAGCGGCACCCCACTTCCCTCACAATAACCGAGGGCCCCACCACGAAACGGCCTGCAGACCCCTGATGCCTGGAGGAGGCCTGCACCTCTGCAGCAGCCTGGGGACCATAAAGATATGTTTCCACCAGGCTTTGGGGCAACTGGGGCTCCCCCCACTCTTACAGCCCCCCTGGAGGGGCCTGAAGATCCCTGAAACCACGGCTGCATCCGAGGGGGGCCCCAATACGTGATAACTCTCAGCGGGAAAACCACCGCCACTGTGCCTGGAACATTCTTGGCCCCCCCTTCTCATCCAGGGAGCAATGTCCAATTTGAGAATCTAGAGGTGGTCTGCCAAAATCCCTCATTGCGCAAACCTCGCTCCTGGAAGCCTGACTGCATGAAACTAGAGGTAGATGGGAGACCTTATCGCTCTCCCTTGAAATCACCTCAGAGGCGAAGGTGACCTTGCGCTTGACTCTTTCTGGGGTGCCCCTGCCCACTCCTTTGCCCGCCTCTTCTACAACTTCACAACCCCACAGCCTTGGGTGCCCTCAACCCACGGAAGCGCACTCCAACAACTTGCTCTTCCTGGCTTCGGGCGACAATCTCCCCCACTCCACACACCACTATGTTCACGTCGTCTGACAAGGGAAAGAAACTCAACCCCTCCAAGCTCACTCCACAGAAAACTCGCCACTAAAGAGGACATACAGGACTTTATGGCCGACATCAAGTCTGAATTTAGATCCTGCATGACTGAGCTTTCCACCAAGCTAGAGCACACTGATCACAGAGTGACAGAGTTGGAACAAAGAGTGGGGGAGATTGACGACCGCTCCCAAGACCACACAACCACTCTAGGAGAAGTCCAACGCTCAATCAGGTCTTTGCAAGACAAATGCGAAATCCTCAAGTTTAAACAAGAAGATATGGAAAATAGGGCTCGACGCAACAACCTTCGAATTTGAGGGATTCCATCCTCTGTTCAAGATAAGAACCTAGCGGAATATGTGGGGGACTTTTTCCAATCCCTGCTCCCACAATTAGACAAATCCCAACTCCTTCTGGATCGCACCCATAGACTGCGCCCACGCCAAGGAGTGGACTCAGACCTCCCCCTCCAGATGTCATAACCAGAGTGCATATTTTCACCACAAAGGAGGCAATCTCAGCAATCAGCCGGTCACAAGACGAACTTTCCTTTCAGGGTTCACCGCTCCAGATCTACCAAGACCTCTCCCTTCTCACCCTTCAGAAGAGAAAATCTCTCCAGCCTCTAACTCTCTTTCTTCAGGAACACCAAATCCGCTACCGATGGCTATTTCCAACTGCCCTACAGTTCTCATACAAGGGCACGCTACGCCAAATCACTCACTTTGAGGACGCCAACAAAATCCTGCACCCTTCCCCACCCAACGAGGCCACGTCCTCAAGAGCAGAAGCCACCATGGACCCGGAAATTGATTCCCTCCCAAAGCCCAGACGAGCCTCATGGCCGAAGGTACCACAGAGCAGCAGGAGACTGTAGCTGGGGGCAGATTCATAACCAACAGAACTCTGATTGACGCCCTTACCAACTTCCAGACACCATTCAAGAGGAACCTTCCAACTGAGACCCAGTTTATGAACGAATCTGACCGATGCTGCGGGCTCCACCCACGGCCCATGCCCATTTCCAAGGCACATTCCACCTACAAGTCCTTGGAATCCCACATAACTTTCACCGATACGCTTGGCCCTGTTGGCCAGGGGATTTGCCGAACCCACAATGTCGGCACCCCTTCCAGTTAAAGTTATGGCCCCCCGTTGGGGGTACGTGTTAAAATCCCAAGAGCAGAGCGACATACTTTTAGCTAATCTTCGAGATGGCGGATAAATCACACCCCGAGGTCTCTCCCCCCCGGACGTGACAGTGGGGAGACACCCAGCCCAGGAGCATGAAACTCAAATTCCTCACCCTCAACGTCAATGGGCTGAACTCCCCGGCTAAGAGAAAATCGATCCTACAAAAGCTCCAAGACGAGGAGGCAGCAGTGGCCCTAATTCAGGAGACCCATCTAATACCGGCAGACTATGGGCGCCTTTGCTCCAAAGTTTATCCTCTCCAGCTTTTTGCCTCAGGGGGCTCTAAAAAAGGGGGCACAGCGATTCTCTTCAGGAAAGGCCTAAACCCCCAGGTTTTGGAAACAAAAATATGCCCAGAGGGCCAATTTGTGGCAGTCAAATGCCTACTGCTGGGTGACTTATATACTTTTGCTTCTGTATATGCCCCCAGCTCGGGGCAAGCAGCATTCTACGACACATTGGGCTCCACCCTTGCTCCCTTCATTGAAGTACAAGTCATAATTGGGGGAGATTTCAATGGAGTCCCAGACCCCACATCAGATAAATCACACACACCCCCATCCACGGGAACTTCACTCAGGCGCTTAGCCTCCTACGCCTATTCAGATCTTTGGAAGTGGTGGACTTGTGGCGGGTTCTCCACCCTTCTGAAAAAGACTACTCCTTCTACTCCTACGTCCATCGCACCTTCTCAAGGATTGACCTCCTCCTGACATCTTCCCAGCTGCTTACCTACACCAATGAGGTATCCATCGGCACGCGGATCCTGTCTGACCACTCCCCAATAATGATAGAGATCCGAGCACATGTGCCTAAGCCTAACTCTCTGCCCAGATGCTATACGACACCATTCTCAACGACATGCCGCTGAGGGATAAGATTGCGATAGCTATTAAAAACTTCCTTAGAGAAAACCCAGTCGAGGATACGTCTCCTGCAAACACTTGGGACGCCCTGAAAGCAGTGATCAGGGGAGAGCTAATCGCACAGGGGGTGGCATTCCACCATAACAGATGATAGATCCGCCAGGCCCTGTAGGAAGAACTCAAAACAGCGGAGGAAACCGACAAAAGAAGCTGGCCCAGGTCATGACGGTGCCCCCGTGGGACCAGAGTAAACAAAAAGAATACCTGCGGGAAGCAGCCCTCCCACGACTACACGATGCAACCAGGGAGAGCCTGGAGGCTCCAATCACAGGAGAGGAAATCGAGGAAGCCATCTAGTCCCTCAAGTCCCGGGCCCCAGGCCCAGACGGATTTTCCTCTAGGTTCTATAACATTTTCAAACCTCAGCTGGTCCCCCCCTGGTGGCGCTCTTCAACTCCTTCCGTGAGACAGGGGCTGTGACCCCCTCAATGCAGGAATCTACCACTGTCCTTTTACCCACACCAGGGAAGGACCCAAAGGACCCGGCCTCCTATAGGCCAATAGCACTGCTCAACATCGATGCCAATTTATACTCTAAGATTCTCGCAACTCGCCTGGCACGCACCCTGCCCAACATAATCCACCCGTATCAGGCAGGCTTCATCCTGAACATAGCGGCAGGTGATAACATCCGCCGAGCCCTGAATCTGGTCGACCTTGCCTCTCGAGGTTCCTGGGGGCTGGTCTTGATGGCCCCTAGATGCCACCAAGGCGTTCGATAGGGTGAATTGGCCCTTCATGGGCCTGACCCTGGAGGCTTTTGGATTTGGCCCAGAGTTTCGGGCAATGGTCTTGGCTAACTATAAATTGCCGAAGACCCTCCTCACGATCAATGGCTCACTTTCTGCCTCGATCTCCCTGTCCTGTGGAACCAGGCTGCCCGTTGTCCCCACTCTTGTTCGCACTTACCATGGAACCATTTGCCCAAAATTTTAGACTGAATAGCGGCATCAAGGCCCCCCAGGCGAGCTCATCCCAGCACAAATTTGCCCTGTACGCAGACAGCGTGCTGCTCACGATCTCAGAGGCCCACTCTCCATTACAACACGTCCTAGCTGAAATAGCCAGCTATGGAGAGGTCACCGGCTTCTCAACTTTAGCAAATCGGTGGCCCTGGGAGTGGGTCTCTCCCCAGAAGAACGAGAAGCACTGATCCCGATGTGCCCAATTGCATGGAAGAAGGCGGACATTCCTTACCTAGGGGTAAAGGTTCACGCAAACCCGAAGGATACATACCAGGTCAACTTCCCCCAGCTCTTCAGGAAATTAGGGGGCGAGATAAAACTCTGGGCAACGCAAGAGATCTCATTGATGGGGCGAATAACAGCTTGCAAGATGAACTTGCTCCCGAGGTTCCTTTATGCCAGCTCGTTCCTCCCAGTAGCAATCCCGGCCCTCGTCCTTCATGAGCTATGGAGAAAAATGCTCAAATTCATTTGGAGGGGCAAAAAGGCCAGGATTCCTCAGAAGGCAATGCTAGGTGATGTAAGATTGGGTGGTGTGGGGGTCCTCGACCTGCAAGCATACAGGGTGGCAGCGCAACTAGCGCACATTCGCGCGTGGCGAACAGCCACCGACCGCCCCAGACGGGTGGAACTGGAACAATCGCGGCTCCCCCTTCCCTACGGTTTCTCCCACACATCTCACCCGCTCTCTGAGACAGGTGACAAGGTCTTTTATTGGCAACTAAGCACACTATGAACTCCTGGGACTGGGTGCTGAAACAGAAGGGAATCCCGAGAGGACTGAGCCACCTGTCTCCGATCTTCCACAATCCAACCTTCACACCTGGGGCAAACCCCCAGAATTTTCAGAACTGGATAGCGGGAGGCCTCGAAACTGTGGATCAGCTATACGAGGGAGACCGACCCTGAACTTTTGAACAATGTAAGGTTCCGACTCCAAGAAAGGGACAGATTCACATACATTCAGTTATGGCACTGGTGTTCCCACCCCCAGACTCTCCAAGCAGTTACGCGCCCCCTCACTGCCCTTGAACTAACCCTCAAAGACCTCCCAGCTCGAGGAAAGATTTCCAACCTATACAGGTGCTTCCTGGGAGATTTTCTGGGTTCAGAAACCCGCTGCATGGCACAATGGGAGGCTGACCTTGGACACCCGATTGAGGACCAGACCTGAGTGAACATCTGGTCATGAACACACACGTCATCCGCCTGTGTCACTAACAAAGAATGCGTGTATAAAATACTACTGCAGTGGTACTACTCTCCCCTCACGCTCCACCACATGAACCACTCCCTTGACCATGCCTGCCGGAGAAGGTGTGGCCAACCGGGCTCCTTCTTCCACATGTGGTGGACATGCCCGAAGATCCAACAGTTTTGGAAACTATGTTTAGCCACCATTGAACAAATCACCCAGACAGCTCTAAACTGTTGACTCAATGCCTGCTGGCGGGAAAAATAGTGGCTGCCCGCTGCTGGAAAGCCCCGGAAGGCCCCTTTATAGCCCAATGGTGGGGAAAGCTATGGGATATACTAATTGCGGAGAAGGTCACAGCGGCAAAGACCGGAATTCTCCATCGCTTCCAGAACATTTGGGCCCCTGTGTTAGAGTATGACCAAAGATTCCCCGCACTGACCTACAAACCCACCAACATCCGGTGGGCTTTGAGAGACCAGGACACTTCCTGAAACGGGGAAACACACCAGGGGGTAGTGCCCACAGCCTGTTGGTTGCGGGGGGTTAGGGGGATGGAGGGTGAAGTGGAGGGGACTTATGATCTGGTCTTACATGTCTTGTTTTTTCGATACTGTTGTTACTCTGCCTTGGTTTAAAATAAATATTTTTAAAAAAAGAAGTGGAGGTACCTGTATGCACCAGCAAACTCGGCTAAGGTGTCTGGAGAGAAATTCAGTGTCAACAGATGATGGTCCATATTTCCTCACCAACTCTTTATTGACAGCAGGAGTGGTGTCAGGCTTTTGCCAGTTCTCCAGGATGGTGTTTTTGAGTGCTGAATGGAAAGGCAGCACAGGTTCCTGGGGAGGGCCTTTATCCAGGATGTCTGTGAGGTCATCATGAACGATATCTTTTGCAGGATGCCCCATCCCAAATACTCAGTGACCATGTTCATAGCTGCCCTGTTGTTACGCTCACCTGGTCTCTGCAGAGGCATTGGGACACGGTTGCAGCCCTCCCAGGAGTTCGATCACCCCCGTCCGGTCTTTCCCTCTGTGGATAAGTTGTGAGCGGCAGTAATTGGTGACACTCCTCCTGCACGGATATGAGAAAATGTGAGTGCACTGATCGTCAATTAGTGTGCCGCTCAAACCCTTCTACCCAAGGTGCGATTTCTGTGGGCATGTACCGGCCCATAGGGCTCACCTGTTAATTATTGATGGTAAACTCTCCATCCTGCTACTTCTGGCAGGGGCGCTAGTCGATGGGATCTAGTTCCTTCACTGATCCCTGGTAAGTAATAGTCCAGTCCAGCTGCGACTATGCTTCTCCTCTTGTCTCTTTTCCTTTCCGTTTTCTCTTTGCCTCTTCTAGTTTTCTGTCTTGGTATTATTGCTCTCAATATTGCTGTTAATTCCTGAATAACGTTTTCTTTCCTGTTTTCTTCCCAATAGATGGAAATGCAGTTCAAAAGCAGCTGTTGAAACCGCAATGTCCGACAACAGGTGAGTAATGGTTTAAGGCAAAGCGCAAAGTTCGGTGGTAGTGCGACCTTAAACTTAATGTCTTTTAAGTGTCTAACCTTGCCTTTCATTTTTACTTGCAGGTGCTGCTGTCGCTGGCGAAGCGTGTCATGTTGGGGTGCCAAGATCAAGATTTCAGCGTCCCAGAGGATTTGAAGTTGCACTGCGGTGCCAAGATGAAGATGTCAGCGTTCCGGAAGCTTTGAAGATGAACTGCTGTGTCAAGAAGATGTCAGTGTTGCAGAGGCTTTGGAGAAGAATGTCAGTATCAACAAAGATGTGCACAGGTGAGAGCAGGTTCCCCAGTTGGTAAGTATGAAAGCTGGAAGCAGGATTTCCAAAGGTAAGTTCAATCCCAGGCGGTGGTGAGCGTTACGCTGCATGGAAGTGCAGAATAACGCAAAGCGTCTGCCTCAGGGAGCCGCTTATATAGCTGTGATCGTGGGCACGCCCACTAGGCCTGGTTTACCTGCCACACCCTGCCACTCCCAGAGAGTCAGCACATGCAAGGAAACCCAATGGCAGCAGCAGCCCCACCCTAGAGTACATGTGGGGCTGCTTTAGTGATGAAGGTTTCCATGTTAAATGCACCTTGCACCCAAATGAGGTGTTATGTCCCA
This sequence comes from Ambystoma mexicanum, assembly GCF_040938575.1. NCBI lineage: Eukaryota > Metazoa > Chordata > Amphibia > Caudata > Ambystomatidae > Ambystoma > Ambystoma mexicanum. The sequence goes on from NC_090930.1 coordinate 728,296,255, forward strand.
AAATAAAAGTATTCTTGTCCCACATAAAGGTTTTTGGTTATTGTTATTCATGAGCCTGGCGACAACGGCGCCAGGACTGTGTGCATGTGGCCCTTGAATGTTTGCGTTCTTGGACCGATGACCATGAAACCTGTGTGCAGGACTAGGATGGACAGTTGTGTCAGGTGAAGCAAATTCCACTTCAGGGGAAGTGTCCAAGCCACTAGCTGCTTTAAGGCATGTAGCCAAGTCCTCCAAACGAGAATCATCAGAAATTAACTCTTCAGGGACATTAGGTGTGCCAAAGCATTTGCACCCGAAGGGCACAATATCTTCATTTTCCCCTTCTTCCTCGACGATGGATTCAGAAGACTTGAAAAAGTCCTTCTTAGAGTTTGGCTTAAAGCCCAAAGTTGGATCCGAGGTCGTCATTGGTTTCGACGTAGAGTCCTTTGAAAATGAAGGCATGGAAGCATTTAGCTTGCAGTCAATATTGTTGACACTACTAGTGTAGGCACCTAAGAGGTCTTACGACTCAGGCTTTTAGGTGCATGGGTCGAAGCCTTCGGCAATTCCCTGCTGGCTTTTGAAGGCACGGTGGGATCGCTAGACTTTTTTGGCTTTTGAAGGGGCTGCCTTTGAAAAGACGTCTATCATTTTCTGACAGAACTTTTCCCAATCAGCTGCTCTGAGGCAGACTTATCTGGGAAAATAACCTGTCTTTTGCCAGGCAAGGAGTTGGAAGACGAAGAACGATGGTGTCTCTTCTTCAATCTTTTTCATGAAGACGAAGATGAAGAATTGTTCCTAGACCTTGACTGCTTTGAGTGTTTGGAGCATTTTTAGGCCTCTCAGGTGAGTTGTCCCCTGTAGAACTTCTACCTTCAGAAGATGTCCTCTTCAAAGGGGTGTAGGACTGAGATTTTGAAACCGGACGACCTAGGGCGAGTTTCGTCTTTCTCTCTTTGAAGGCCTTGCTAGTCATAGTCTGACAGGAGCCACACGTGATAACTTTGTGCTCCTTACTAAAGCACCAGAGGCATATCCTGGGCAGATCTGTGATCGACATCTTCGAGTCACAGTCTGCACACCTCTAAAGACTGGTCTTTGGAGCAGACAGAAAGAATTAAAAACAGTAATACATAGAGGAATTTCTGAGGCGAGTCGAATCATTCCGAGAGCATGCAGTGCGAGTGGAAAAACGGAACAAAGGCAATGGGCGCAGTGTGTGCTATTTATACCATCATCAATATCGCGTCCGAGCGAACGGATGGATACCGTCAAGAGACATTGACTTGATGCTGTGCAGAGCCTTTTGCTGTCAAAAAACTTTCCCAGACTGCAAGCAGGATAACGATATATCAAAGATGAGGAAACCGTGGGAGGACACAATCCATTAGAAGTGTACATTATCAGGACCCAGAAATACATTTTGAAAGAAATACTTTATTTTTAGAGGCAGTGAAAATTCTCCTGAATTAGCATACACTAAATGTCTAGCAGTACAAAGTTTTCATTCATTCTGGAAATACAGCATGTGCATTTTTAGCACTGACACATATTTCCTTATGATGTCACGGAAGAAGTCATGTGAATGTAATCAATGATATTGTGTGCTCATGGGCTGTGTGACGGAGTTCGGAGTTAAGGTGATGTAGATTCCAAAACCTGGCAACATTTCAGGGGTTTTGTTGCATTAAACTGGCACCCCAATGTATCCTCTACAAAAGTGTTCAACTGAATTTCAAGAGCTTTATTTCAATTTCCTATTTTAGCTTAACTGTTTCCCAACTAAAGTGTTTTCACTGAATATATATGCGTGTTCTTAATATTTATTTTAATTATATGCTACATTTATGAGAATTGTTTGCAAATATAAAAATTAAATGCAGGTCGAGGCACCAACCATTTACTGGGAGGGACAATATTATACCATGTTAAGTGATGTATTTGCGACTCCTGCTCCCTCCCCTGCTCAGTGGGTGCTTTGGAACAGTATTTTCTTATTGCATAAGCGCCCAACAAGCAAAAAATAAAATAAATAAAATAAAATGGGACTCAGGCCTAAATCTGTAATTCTGTTACGCTCACCTGGTTCCACGGCGGCGCCACCCAGCAATCGGGGTCCTGGTATCCCTCCCTGCGATGCCGAGTAGTGACCAGCGGATGAATCCTGCCAGAAATACAGGTAAACAATGTTTAGGACCGGGCAACTGGGATTAACAGCCTCCCACCACCCGGTATGTCTGCGGCCCCTCTGGGCTTCCTCTCAGCTTGTTCTTGATCTTGGCGAGTTCTCTGTCCTGCTGTCTCGGCAGAGGCGCGTAGTGCTTTGCGTGCAATGGCAGTCAAGTTACTTCACTGATGCCGGCCCGACGTGAGTCTTTTAGGCAGGTCTTATTGCTATGGTGTTTTGCTGTCCTAGCATGCCTTCTGGAATTAACAATGTCTTTTTCTCTTCTTTAGGTACGTGGAAGTCTGATTCGTGGTGAAGATTGGGTTCGGGGTTCGCTGGTAAGTATTAGCGTTTTTTTTGGAGCGCCTTGACGCGGCGAGTAGGCGCTTTACGCAGCGCTAAGGTGCCTTGCCTTTGCTAACCTGTTATCTTTTATCTTCACAGGTCGCAGTGCTCCGCCGGAGTGTAGAATCCAGAGGTGTTGCTGAATAAAGTGCGAGTGGCAAGGTAAGCCTTTTTGCGGAGTTCGTTAATTGTGCAAAATGTCTAATGCTTTGTCTCTCCCTTTCTGCAGGTCCGTCGATCCGAAGGAGCGCTGGTTCCTGGATACAGGTCGGAAGAGCCGAGGACTGCTAATGATGAAATTCAGGTAAACTGCAACCTTTTCTAATGATGTCTTCTTTATTTTTCTGCAGATGCTGTTCCTCCGAGGTTCGTGGCTGAAGCTGAACACGGTGAGCGTCACGTTGCTGAGTTGCAAACGAAGGCGAAGCATGTCAGTCCAGTCGGGTGTGGTTTAAATAGTTTCAAGAAAGAAGTCCTGGTAAAAGAGTTCCAAGGTACCACACCCAAACCATCCTTCTGCAAGCCAGGTTCCAAGAAGCCTGATTCTGTGGATGCTTCCACATTGAATGACAGTAACAAAAAGTAGTTCCCAAGCACAAACTCATTATTAAGTATGAGCCTGGTGCCAAAGGCGCCAGGACTGGCCCCAAGAAGGCCTAGGTTTGGATTTAGTGGGGACTGGGGTCAAGGCTCCCCCTGGCCCATAGGTGGGCCAGGGGGGCTTCGGGTGAGGGTGGTGACAGCACTCCTCCCCAAGGCCCCTCTCAAGGGGTTCCTTCTGTCTGGTCCAGGTTTAGTCGGGAAGTTTCGATGGTACCTTTTGATTAGACGTGGTGCGTGCACATTTCCGCTGGGTTCCCAGGATCATTCTTGGGGTCCAAAACCCTTCCAATCTATTAGATAGTATAGCTTGCCCCTAGAGTTCTTAGAATCCAGTATACCTTTAATTTCAAATTCTGGTTCCCCGTCGACAAGAATGGGTTTAGTTGCCGTTCCAATTCGTGTGCCTGGTTGCATCGGTTTTACCAGGGACACATGGAATACTGGGTGGATACATAGATTGGATGGCAAACCTAATTTGACGGCTGCTGGATTGATTATTGCCTTGACGGTATAGGGACCCACATACTTGGGTTGAAAGGTCCGTGTAACGCTCACCTGATTCCCACCGAGGCGCGGGTCTTGGCAGGAAGCTGTCTGTGACTCGAAAAGTGATGTGCAGGCCTCGATTGTCTTCTGGGGTCGAACCTCTTCGCACTGTGTGTCGGACTCGAAGAGTGAGGTTTCTGCAGGTGAAAGAATATGGGGGTTAATGGTCTGGGTTGTTGAATGTCCCTCTCTCTCTCTCTCTCTCTCTCTTCCCAGCTTTTTCGTAGAGCCCCCAGGTCAACGTGCTCACCTTATATAGGTGAATGGTGGGCTCTCCATCTGCGTCTGGTGCAGGGTGCCGTTGCCAGTTCCTTCACTGGTGAAACACAAGCCTCTTGAATTCAGAGGATGGTTACCGTCGTTATCTGCACGAGCGGTGAGTTTCTGGACACCTTTTGTCTTTATAGTCTTTACATGCGTGGCACGTTTATATGCAGACTCTGTATAATGCTTTTCCCTTATGTATTGCAGGGCTCTTGAGATGAAAGATGAAGTGAAGCGCCTGGAAGTTCGTAAGTATGGCAAGCGCTCTAACTGTCTCTTTCCTTGCAGCTTAGTTCGTGTTAAAGAGACGCCGGAGTATTCGCAGGCGTTTTATTGCGACGAGCGTGATGGACGTAAGTAAATACCTGCTTAATGTCTTTTCTTTTGCCTTTCAGATGTTGGTTGCAGCGCCGGAGTCCGCGGAATGCCAGTAAGTTGTTAACGATACTTTGTCTTCACAGGCGGCGATGCAGAACGAAGAAATCCGGAATTCACAGCGTGCTGGTAAGTATGGCAATGCTTTTGTTTTTGCAGGTGGAGATGCGGCGTGAAGAAACGGCCGCAGCCGATGGATCAGGTAAGTAAGCACTGCATGTAAAGTTCGCCTTGCTAAACTGTTGTTTCTGTTCTTTGCAGTTGCTGATGATGTCTGGATACTAGGATTCTTGCAGGTCCAGGATCGGAAGAAGAAAGGCCGGAGCAGACTCGGTGAGCGTTCTGCTGCAGATGCAGAATAACGCGACGCACGCTTCATCTATCGGGTGTGGTTTAAATAGCCTTGGAGTGATGAGGCGTCTTCTTCCACGGCCCCGCCTAGGTAAGAAAAGAGTTCCAGTTTCCAGAAGAGTTCCAGTGCTGTATCCAGGGAGTGGAGCTGCCCCACCCAGGTAAGAAAGTAGTTCCTGTTCTCAGATGGCTTCTAAGTGGCTGGTAAGTAAGCAGCATGGTCTGCTGCAGGTAAGTCCACCCAAGCATCTTCACACCTATTATGAGCCCGGCGCTTCCAGTGCCGGGACCAATGGTTTTGATGAGCCTGGTGCCACCGGCGCCAGGACAAGGTCCAAAAGGTCCCAGTGGGGACCGGCTGGTGCTTAGGATTAGGGTTAGGGGCCTGCTTCCAAGGACGTTGGGCTGGTCCTGGCTCCTTGGAAGCAGTGATCATGACAGTACCCCCCCTCAAGGCCCCTCCTAAGCGTGTCTTCTCTGGGGGTTTTGGCTTGTCGGGGTGATTCAGATGGAATTTCTTGACCAGACGAGGTGCTTGGACATATTCTGAAGGTTCCCAAGACCTTTCCTGGGGGCCGTAATCTTTCCAATCAACCAGATAATATAACTTAGATTTGGAGATCTTGGAGTCTAGGATGTTCTTAACTTCGAATTCAAGTTCTCCATCTACTAAAACCGGTTCTGGGAATTCAGTCAATCGGGTTTCTGGTTGTACTGGTTTTAATAAGGAGACATGGAATACTGGGTGTATTTTCATATGCGTAGGTAACTCCAATTTGACAGCCACCGGATTAATTATGGCAGATATGAGATAGGGTCCAAGGTATCTCGGGATGAAGGTGCGGGGTCCCTTTAGAGGCAGGTGCTTAGTGGATAGCCAGACCTGATCTCCTACAGCATAGTGAGGAGCCTCTTTACGGTGTCGATCTGCTCCTCTTTTGAATTGAGCTTTAGCTCTTTGCAGATGGGCCGAGGCTTCCTTAAAAGCACGGGTGATCTCCGAGTGCAAATGATCCACAGCAGGTGCTTCGAATTCTTGGGTAGGATCCAGGTTAGAGGTTCTAGGATGGTGTCCGTATAGTAGGAAGAAGGGAGTCTTCCCTGTTCCAGAATTAATCGAATTATTGTAAGCGTATTCAGCGATCCAAAGAATATCCTTCCAGGGGTTTTCAGTTTGTTGGAGCATGCAACGTAGATATTGCTCTAGAGTTTGATTTGTCCTTTCGGTTTGTCCGTCAGTTTGGGGATGGTGACTAGTTGAAAGTCTTACATCAATTTGGGCTAGACGACAGCAACTGCGCCAGAAGTGAGAGATGAATTGACTTCCCCTATCGGAGACTAAAACCGAGGGAACACCGTGTAGCCGAACGATGTTTTCTAAGAATTCTCGGGCCAATACTGAGGCTGATGGTAGACCCTTCAGGGGAATGAAGTGAGCCATCTTGGAGAATAGATCCACGACTACTAAAATGGTAGTATACCCCGAGCATGGAGGTAAGTCCGTGATGAAATCCATGGACAGGGTATGCCATGGACAGGGAGGGATGTCTAGTGGCTGTAATAGGCCGGCTGGTTTCTCCTTCTGACTTTTATTCTGGGCACACACACCACAGGAGATTACAAAGTCTCTAATATCCTTTTTCCAGGACGGCCACCAGAAATGTCTTTTAATCTTTTCCATGGTTTTGGTAATGCCAGGGTGACCCTCCATTAGAGAGTCGTGATAACAGGAGATTACTTGTTTTTGTATTTTCTCACAGGGTAAATGCAGTCGTCCTCGGAAATATGGTAGGTCTTAATCCACTGAGAATTCTTTCCCCTTCAATTGCCAATCTTGCAAATCGCCCGGAGTTAGGAGTGATTTAACCATGGTCTTGATGTCTTCAAAAGATTGAGCGCTGACCAAACCCAAAATTCTTTGTTCTGGGATTATGGGTATTGGTTCTGGATTGGTCAAATGTTCATCTACTCCCATCCGGGAGAGAGCATCTGCTTTTCCGTTCTTACTGCCTGGTCGATAAGTAATTACAAAGTCAAATTCTGCTAGAAACAGAGCCCAGCGAAGCTGTCTGGAAGACTGAGCTTTGGCTGTCTTTAGATATTGTAAATTGCGGTGATCAGTCATTACGGTGACTGTGTGTCTGGCTCCTAGAAGATAATGCCGCCAGGCTTTAAAGGCCGATCTGATGGCCAAAAGTTCCTTGTCTGTAATTGAATAGTTGATCTCGGGAGGCGAAAACTTGCGGGACCAAAAGGCAACGGGATGTAGTTGGTGTGTGACCGGATCTCTTTGTGATAAAACTGCCCCCATAGCAAGACTAGAAGCATCCGTTTCCCCGATGTAGGGGAGTTCTGGGCGAGGATGTTTTAAAACAGGTGCAGAAATGAATTTAGCTTTTAAATCCTGAAAAGCTTGTTCTGCTTCAGAAGACCACTCAAAACGTTTGTTCTTTTTCAACAGAGCGGTGATGGGCTGGACTATCCGAGAAAATTCAGGAATGAATCTGCGGTAAAAGTTAGCGAACCCTAACATGCTTTGAACTCCTTTTACAGAGGTTGGTGATGGCCACTTGATGATTGCATCAACTTTCTTTGAATCCTTATGGACTCCGTTAGGTGACAATATGAATCCCAGGAACTCGACTTCCGTTACATTGAAAACGCATTTCTCAAGCTTAGCAAAAAGATTATGTTGATGCAATCTCTCGAGAACCTTTTTAACGTGTCTCTGATGTTCCTCTTCAGATGATGAATAGTCGAGGATGTCATCAATGTAGACAACAACACACACGTCTATGAGTTCTCTAAGGACATCGTTCATAAAATACTGGAAAGCAGCAGGCGCATTACACAGTCCAAAGGGCACCACTTGATATTCGAATAGCCCGCACTTGGTGCGGAAGGCCGTTTTCCATTCATCGCCCTCTTTTATCCATACCAAGTGGTAGGCTCCTCTGAGATCCAACTTTGTGTATATACATGCATCTTTGACTTGATCCAGGAGTTCCGGGATCAAACGTAACGGGTATCTGTTTTTAACGGTGATCTGATTCAGGGCGCGATAATCTATGCAAGTCCTAAGGTCTCCTTCCTTTTTCGGAACGAAGAACAAAGCCGATGAAGCTGGAGATTTTGAAGGACGGATAAACCCGTTAGCTAGGTATTGGTCTAGGTATTGTCTGAGGTGAAGGTTCTCTGGCTCGGTGAGGGCATAAATCCTGCTGCAAGGAGGAGTTGTTCCAGGTATCAGATCTATTTGACAGTCGTAAGACCTATGAGGAGGCAGGGTGTTGGCTTGATCCTTCCGGAAGACGTCTTGGAATTCCTGGTATTCGGGAGGTAATTTGGGAACCTCCTCAGAAGAGATTGCCGCCAGTGAAACATCAGGCCGAGGATAACAAGTGGTAAAACACTCTGGAAACTGAACCGTCTTTGCTCGCCAATCGATCTGAGGATTGTGCTTCTCTAACCAAGGGATTCCCAGAATGATCTGGAACTGAGGGGCCTTGATTACATTGAACACGATTCTCTCCCGGTGTCCATCTTGACTGACTAGCGTCACTTCTTGGGTGACATGCGTTACTGGTCCGGAGGCTATCTCCGTGCCATCCACAGTAGTGATGACGTCTTTCACTGCCTTAGGGACAAGGGGTAGATTCATCCTTGATACCATTTCACGGCCCACATAGTTACCGATTGCTCCGCTGTCAATGTAAGCTTCAATTGCATGCAAACGATCCGGACGTTCAGGACTAATGAGGACCATGGGTATCACGAAATGTGAGGTCACGGGACAGATCTTAACGCTCGGCAAGAGGACCTCTACTCTTGTCGGGCGAGGTCGTTTCCCTGCTCAGAATTTGTGGTACAGGTATCCGCGGCTCCTACAGTCTTCTTAGCTGGTTTCACTGGACAGTCCCGAAGAAAGTGTCCTGAGTTTCCGCAATAGAGGCATAATTGCAGCTGCCTTCTTCTTTCCCGCTCTTTCTGGGTTAAAGGTCCTTTCATGCCCCCTATTTGCATGGGTTCCACAGTGTCAGCTCCCTTAGTCGAGGTCTGTGGTTTAGAAAACACTCGGGTATCAAATCTGGAACGATCTGCCTTCCTGTTCTGTAGTCTATGGTCCAATTGGACAACTAAGTCAATATAGTCAGAACATTATTGTGGAGGATTCACAACTTGCGCTAACACATCTTTGAGCTCTCCACGCAGGCCTCTGTAGAAAAGCGTTATTCTCTTGTCCTCGGGCCATTGTGTTTCCACTATGAGTCTATTGAAGGAGGCTATATAAGTCAAGAGGTCTTGATTACCCTGTCGTAATGAGAGAAGTTCATTGTCCAAGGCCTGCCCTTGTGCATGTCTTGCGAACAGTTTCTCCATGCTGGACTGGAAGGCCTGAAAATCATGTAAAACCGGATCATCCTGGGTGACTAAAGGGATCAACCAATCTGCGGCGCTGCCACTGAGATAAGAAAGCACGAAAGCCACCTTGGTCTGGTCTGTTGGAAATGCAGCTGGTCGACATAAGAAGTGTAGGCGGCACTGATTGATGAACACTGCGAATTTCTTTGGATCACCAGAAAAGCGTTCGGGCGGAGCCAAGGGAACATTACCGGGCAGATTGATTTGCACTGGATTTGAAGATGATGCAGAAGGATAACTTCCTCCTGGAACAGGCAAAGGTGTCTGTCCTGCCTGCGTTTGTAACAACTGCCTAGCAAGGTCCTCTGTTCACTCCTTGGAAATTATCAGTTCTCTTCTTAGAGAGTTCGTTTCCTGACGAGCTGCATGTACTTCTGCTCTTAATTCCCCGAGCAACTGGGCTAGTTGATCAGTGTCTGAGGTTTCCATTGCGCCTGGGTAGGAGTTTTCTGGTGGGCTCCGCGTTCTGTAACGCTCACCTGATTCCCACGGAGGCGCGGGTCTTGGCAGGAAGCTGTCTGTGAATTGAAAAGTGATGTGCAGGCCTCGATCGGCTTCTGGGGTCGAACCTCTTCGCACTGTGTGTCGGACTCGAAGAGTGAGGTTTCTGCAGGTGAAAGAATATGGGGGTTAATGGTCTGGGTTGTTGAATGTCCCTCTCTCTCTCTCTCTCTTCCCAGCTTTTTCGTAGAGCCCCCAGGTCAACGTGCTCACCTTATATAGGTGAATGGTGGGCTCTCCATCTGCGTCTGGTGCAGGGTGCCGTTGCCAGTTCCTTCACTGGTGAAATACAGGCCTCTTGAATTCAGAGGATGGTTACCGTCGTTATCTGCACGAGCGGTGAGTTTCTGGACACCTTTTGTCTTTATAGTCTTTACATGCGTGGCACGTTTATATGCAGACTCTGTATAATGCTTTTCCCTTATGTATTGCAGGGCTCTTGAGATGAAAGATGAAGTGAAGCGCCTGGAAGTTCGTAAGTATGGCAAGCGCTCTAACTGTCTCTTTCCTTGCAGCTTAGTTCGTGTTAAAGAGACGCCGGAGTATTCGCAGGCGTTTTATTGCGACGAGCGTGATGGACGTAAGTAAATACCTGCTTAATGTCTTTTCTTTTGCCTTTCAGATGTTGGTTGCAGCGCCGGAGTCCGCGGAATGCCAGTAAGTTGTTAACGATACTTTGTCTTCACAGGCGGCGATGCAGAACGAAGAAATCCGGAATTCACAGCATGCTGGTAAGTATGGCAATGCTTTTTTTTTTGCAGGTGGAGATGCGGCGTGAAGAAACGGCCGCAGCCGATGGATCAGGTAAGTAAGCACTGCGTGTAAAGTTCGCTTTGCTAACCTGTTGTTTCTGTTCTTTGCAGGTGCTGATGATGTCTGGATACTGAAATGGTAAGTAGGATTCTTGCAGGTCCAGGATCGGAAGAAGAAAGGCCGGAGCAGACTCGGTGAGCGTTCTGCTGCAGATGCAGAGTAACGCGAAGCACGCTTCATCTATCGGGTGTGGTTTAAATAGCCTTGGAGTGATGAGGCGTCTTCTTCCACGGCCCGCCTAGGTAAGAAAAGAGTTCCAGTTTCCAGAAGAGTTCCAGTGCTGTATCCAGGGAGTGGAGCTGCCCCACCCAGGTAAGAAAGTAGTTCCTGTTCTCAGATGGCTTCTAAGTGGCTGGTAAGTAAGCAGCATGGTCTGCTGCAGGTAAGTCCACCCAAGCATCTTCACACCTATTATGAGCCCGGCGCTTCCAGTGCCGGGACCAATGGTTTTGATGAGCCTGGTGCCACCGGCGCCAGGTCAAGGTCCAAAAGGTCCCAGTGGGGACCGGCTGGTGCTTAGGATTAGGGTTAGGGGCCTGCTTCCAAGGACGCTGGGCTGGTCCTGGCTCCTTGGAAGCAGTGATCATGACAGTCCGGGTTCCTTTGATGGGCATAAATCTGGTGGCTAACCAGTCCTTGTCTCCTACTTGATAAGTGGGGGCCGTAGTCCAATGTTGGTCGGCGAATTGTTTTTGTTTGTCTTTGGCGTGCATCAAATGTTCTTTGGCCTTTTTAAAAGCTTGGGTGATGTTGGTGTGAAGGGTTACTACCGCGGCCATTTCTAACTTGGTTGGGAGGTCCAATTCCGAGGTACGCGGTGTCTGCCATAAAGAGTATAAAAGGGCATTTGTCCAGTGCTGGAATGTAAGGAGTTGTTATAAGTGTACTCGGCTATCCATAGTAGGTCTTTCCAGTCTCTTAGCTTGTGATGTAACATACACCGCAGGTACTGCTCAAGGGTCTGGTCGGTCCTTTGGGTCTGGCCGTCTGTTTGAGGGTGATGGCTAGTGGATAGCCGAACGTCAATTTGTGCCATAGCACAGCACTTCCTCCAAAAGTTAGAAACAAACTGACTACCTCAAACGGAGATCAGGACTGATGGAAATCCATGTAATTTAACAATATTGTCGAGAAATACCTTGGCTAACGTGGATGCATCTGGAAGGCCCCTGAGTGGAATAAAGTGGGCCATTTTTGAGAACAGGTCAACAACTACAAGAATGGTGTTAAACCCTTCACTGGTAGGTAGCTCACTGATGAAGTTGAGGGAAAGAGTGTGCCACGGCGCTGGAGGAATGTCCAAAGGTTTCAGAAGGCCAGATGGTTTGTGCTTTTGCGATTTATTCTGTGCGCAGACTCCACAAGACTGAATGTATTGGGTGATATCTCTTCGCCAGGTAGGCCACCAGAAGTTCTGTTTAACCTTGGCTAAGGGTTTGGTAATTCCGGGGTGTCCTTCGATTAGGGAGTCATGGTAACTTGAAATAACCTGTTGTTGTAAGTTCCTGGTGGGTGTGTCTAGGCGGTCCTTGAAGAATGGTAAGTGGTCTTGGACGGAATACTGTTCTCCTTGCGCTTGCCACGCAAGGTAGGCATCCGGATTCATGCTCTGTTGAATTTCTTTTTTCAGTTCCGTGTGGGTTAAGGCAGTAGTAAGGCCTAGTGCTTGTCTACTGGTATGACGGGGACTGGATCTGGAGCCGTATAAACCAAGTCATTAGTGTCAGTACGAGAAAGTGCATCAGCCTTTCCATTCTTGACGCCGGGTCGAAACGTTATGACAAAATCATATTCTGCGAAGAAGAGAGCCCATTGCAGCTGGCGTGAAGATTGGGCTTTGGCTGTCTTAAGATATTGCAGGTTTCGGTGGTCAGTGATTACTGTAATGGTGTGTCTGGCTCCCAGAAGGTAGTGTCGCCAGGCTTTAAAGGCGGACTTGATTGCCAAGAGTTCTTTGTCTGTGATGGTATAATTTATTTCTGGGGTGAGAACTTCTTTGACCAGAAGGCCACGGGATGTAGCTGGCCAGTTTCGGGATCCTTTTGCGAGAGGACAGCTCCCATTGCTATACTGGAAGCGTCCGTTTCCACGATGTACGGGAGGTCTGGACGTGGATGTCGCAGGATTGGTGCTGAGGTGAATCTCTTTTTTAGTTCCTGAAAAGCCTTTTCTGCGTCTTCAGTCCAGGCGAATTTTTTGTTAGTTTTTCGCAATAATGTGGTGATTGGGTGTACGATTTGGGAGAAGTCTGGTATAAACCGGCGATAAAAGTTCGCAAAGCCTAACATGCTTTGTACTCCTTTTACAGATGTTGGTGATGGCCATTTCAGAACGGTGTTGACTTTGTGCAGATCCATCCTGATGCCTCCGGGAGTAAGAACGAAGCCTAGAAATTCCACTTCGGTTACGTGAAAAAGGCACTTTTCCATCTTGGCAAATAAACGATAGTCACAGAGCTTGGCGAGGACTGAACGGACATGGTTGACATGGTCTTGTTTGGAAGTTGAGTAAAACCAGGATGTCATCCATGTACATTAAGGCACAGACATCAATTAACTCTCTCAGGACGTCATTCATAAAGTATTGGAATGCTGCCGGCACGTTGCATAACTTGATATTCGAACAAACCATATTTAGTACGGAAAGCAGTTTTCCATTCGTCACCGCTTCTGACCTGAACCAGGTGATATGCTCCCCAAAGATCCAATTTGGTGTAAATTTGAGCATCTTTGACCTGGTCCAGCATTTCCGGAATGAGTGGCAAAGGGTAACGGTTCTGTTGGGGAGAAGCTGGACCCTCACCAGGGCAGTGGGGTTGCCAGCAGCCATACCCTCACCATCTATGGGAGACCCCAACACCTCCCATATGGCCCCCAGAAATGCAACAGAGACCCCAGCAGGCAGCCACATGTTCCAAACTGCGTTTATTCCTGGGCAGCAAAAAAGAAAAAAAAAACACGCAGAGCGTCGTGCACATCGAGAGTTCAGGCGCCGTCTTCCCCGGGGCTGGCTTGCAAGCCAGCTTTGTAATCACACTGCAGGCTGACCTCACAGAATTGGATCAGCTCCCAGAAACCTATCTCCTCCTGCTATTGGCTGCGAAGTGATAGGTTACCTATGTAGCCCTTATAGAGAGCCTGACAATTGGATGTTAGCCTTTTGCGTCAGTGGGTTGGTTTAGCTGTGCCAGCCCCCCATTACCTAATTCTAACTTGTTGCATTATGACTTTGTTCCCATAACTTTTTAGCTGAAGCAAGCAGTTCGCACCTGAGCTCTGAGTGCTGATTGGCTGGGCTGAGCCATTCTTGTTACAATTATGTTTCAAATGTTGTGCGAGTCTTTGCGAAAATGTCTTTCTTTCCCAGAAAGAAAAGAAAAAAACACACTGGGTTGCTGTGGCTTACTCGCATTTGTGGAGAATTAAAAATGTTTGTCTGCAGAAAGCAATCTTATCTTGAATGCGCAACCTTGGCTGCTCATGGGTTTTGCGAGGAGCATTGCTGAAGGCTTCTGCACCCAGTGTTCAGTGAGAGATATGAACTTGGCTGTAATTTTCCTGAAACATGGCTTTACACTGTGCAATTAGACCATGTTAATTCATATAGGCATTTGCAAGCCTTCAAACAGGGATTTTTGTGTTTGTAGATTCTGATATTGCAGCATTGATTCTAATGTAGCATGGAAGTTGCACTGTTGGTGAAGTGGGTGTGTTTCAGCATATTTGTCACCCATGGGTGCGCTGGGGCCTGGTTCAAATGATAAGTGCGCTCCTTGTTCTTCCTGCTGTTCTTCTGTATATGCGCTTGGGGCGAGGGGGCATGGGTTTGATCTCGATTTTCCCTCTTCAGTTCTTTACAGTGATCTGGTTCAATGCGCGGTAGTCAATACAGGTCCTTAAGTCCCCTTCTTTTTTCGGTACGAAGAACAAAGGACTGGCTGCAGGGGACTTCGACGGACGGATGAATCCGTTTGCGAGGTATTGGTCTAAATAGGACTTCAGGTGATGGTTTTTTGGTAGAGTTAAAGCATAGATTCTCCCACAGGGGACTTGGGCACCAGGGACAAGGTCAATTTGGCAGTCATAGGGCCTGTGGGGTGGCAGGGTATTTGGCTGGTCCTTCTGGAATACATCCTGGAAATCGCGGTATTCCTCAGGCAGATTACTGATTGCACCTAAGACAGATGTCGTTGTTCCGTGAGTTATTGATCTACTGCAAGCTGTCTTCTGTTCTTGGTAATAACAGGTTGGAAAACAGTCACTGGGGAAGGTTAATTTCCTGTCTCGCCAGTTAATCAAAGGATTATGAGCGACTAACCATGGCATCCCTAGTATAAGCCGAAATTGAGGCGCCTTGATGATGTCAAACAAAATGAGTTCTCTATGCCCATACTGACACAGCAATGTTATTTCGGCTGTGCATTTGGTAACGGGTCCGGAAGCAATTTCGGTTCCATCAACTGTAGTCACCTTATCAGTAGTCGGCTTGGAACATAAGGGGAGTCCCAACTCTGCAACCAGATCCTGATCAATATAATTTCCGACTGCCCCACTGTCGATGTAAGCCTCAATGGCATGCATTCTTGAGGACCGTTGGTTGTTGATTTGGATCACTGGTATTGCAAAGTGTGAGGTCGGTGGCTCCTTTCTCTCACTCGACAAACTGACCTCTACGTTTGTCTAGCTGGGTAGTTTTCCGACTTAGGTTCTTTTTCCTCATCTTTCTCAGTGGCCCCGATGACCTTCCTAGGGGGTTTTACTGGGCAGTCCTTCAGAATGTGTCCTGATTTTCCACAGTACAGGCATAGTTGTTGCTGCCTTCTTTTGTATCACTCTTGTTTGGTTAACAGGGGTCTCACTCCCCCAAGTTGCATGGCCTCCACAGGGTTTTCTTGTGCACGAGTTACATTGTCTCTTGACCGAACATACACTGCTCGTGGATCCATTTTGGAGCGATCTGCTTTTCGGTCTTGCAGCCGGTGATCTAATTGCATGACTAAGTTTATGAACTCCGAACAGTCTCGAGGAGGGTCCACTACTTGAGCTAGAACGTATTTTAACTCTCCCCTTAACCCTTGATGAAACAACGTGGTTCTTTTGTTTTCAGGCCACCTAGCTTCAGCGACCAATCTGTTGAAAGTTGTGATGTATGTTAACAAATCCTGATTTCCCTGTCGGAGGGAAAGGAGTTCATTGTCCACTGCTTGTTCTCGAGTGTGACGGGCAAACAGTTTCTCCATCTATCTCTGAAATCCCCCAAAGTCGTGTAATATAGGGTCATCATGGGTCACCAATGGTACTGACCAATCTGCTGCGCTACCGCTCAAATACGATAGAACAAAGGCCAGCCGAGCTTGGTCATTTGGAAATGCTCCTGGCCTGCAAAGAAAGTGAAGGCGGCATTGAGTCATGAAAGAGGCATATTTCCGTGGATCGCCTGTAAATTGCTCCGGTGGGGCTAAAGCAACTGCTCCTGGTAGAGTAATTTTCACCAGAGTTGAAGAAGTGGAAGGCAGAGTAGGGTTCTGCATCGTTGGGTTGCCTCCCGGCAGAGGTGTCTGGCCTGCTTGTGATTGCAAGTATTGTGTGCTAAGGTCTTCTGAGCGCTCCTTAGTCACAATTAGATCTCTTCGGAGAGCATTAGTCTCCTGACGGGCAGAATGAACCTCGGCGCGTAATTCTCCTATCCGTTGGGCCAATTGGTCTAGTTCTGAGGTTTCCATGGCGCCCAGGTGGATTTTAGTTTGGAGGCTTCGCGTTCTGTTACGCTCACCTGGTATCCCTCCCTGCGATGCCCAGTAGTGACCAGCGGATGGATCCTGCCAGAAATACGGGTAAACAATGTTTAGGACCAAGCAACTGGGATTAACAGCCTCCCACCATCCGGTATGTCTGCGGCCCCTCTGGGCTTCCTCTCACCTTGTTCTTGATGTTGGTGGGTTCTCCGTCCTGCTGTCTCGGCAGGGGCGCGTAGTGCTTTGCGGGCAATGGCGGTCGAGTTACTTCACTGATGCCGGCCTGACGTGAGTCTTTTAGGTAGGTCTTATTGCTATGGTGTTTTGCTGTCCTAGCATACCTTCTGGAATTAACGTCGCAAAGATTGGGTTGGGGGTTCGCGGGTAAGTATTAGCGTTTTTTTTTAGCGCCTTGATGCAGCGAGTAGGTGCTTTATGCAGCGCTAAGGTGCCTTGCCTTTGCTAACCTGTTATCTTTTATCTTCACAGGTCGCGGTGCTCTGCCGAAGTGTAGAATCCAGAGGTGGTGTTGAATAAAGTGCGAGTGGCAAGGTAAGCCTTTTTGCTGAGTTCGTTAATTGTGCAAAATGTCTAATGCTTTGTCTCTCCCTTTCTGCAGGTCCGTCGATCCGAAGGAGCGCTGGTTCCTGGATACCGGTCGGAAGAGCCGAGGACTGCTAATGATGAAATTCAGGTAAGCTGCAACCTTTTCTAACAATGTCTTCTTTCTTTTTCTGCAGATGCTGTTCCTCTGCGGTTCGTGGCTGAAGCTGAACACGGTGAGCGTCACGTTGCCGAGTTGCAAACGAAGGCGAAGCGTGTCAGTCCAGTCGGGTGTGGTTTAAATAGTTTCAAGAAAGAAGTCCTGGTAAAAGAGTTTGAAGGTACCACACCTAAACCATCCTTCTGCAAGCCAGGTTCCAAGAAGCCTGATTCTGTGGATGCTTTCACATTGACTGACAGTAACAAAAAGTAGTTCCCAAGCACAAACTCATTATTAAGTATGAGCCTGGCGCCAAAGGCACCAGGACTGGCCCCAAGAAGGCCTAGGTTTGGATTTAGTGGGGACTGGGGTCAAGGCTCCCCCTGGCCCATAGGTAGGCCAGGGGGGCTTCGGGGTGAGGGTCGTGACAAATTCAGACAGTACAGCTGATGAACTGAATGGCATAACCCTGCATAATTGTTATTTTTTGTATGATTACAACAAACTTTTTTTGCCTATTGTCATTCCCTGTTCATCGAGGCCCTGTATTCCATGTTATGAATTAAAGCAATATCAAGCAACGAAAGTGGTAGGGAAG
Organism: Ambystoma mexicanum; assembly: GCF_040938575.1. Lineage (NCBI taxonomy): Eukaryota > Metazoa > Chordata > Amphibia > Caudata > Ambystomatidae > Ambystoma > Ambystoma mexicanum. Next base: position 728,313,665 of record NC_090930.1, read on the forward strand.
AGGGTTTAACAGGAAAAACCAGAAGTGTGATTGAGGGTCACCAAGATGCCTTGTTCCATCATAGCCGATATAGTCTTAAAAATCCCCTCGTCCGCCTCTCGAGACATTGGGTACTGCCTTGCTCGAGGTAAAATCGCTCCTGGTTTTAGCTTGATCTTAACTTTTCCCACCCCTTCAACGGGCCTACTTTATAGGGCCAGGTAGTCCATAAGGAGGTTGGCACCTTTTCCATGTCAGCAAAAAATGCAGGACGCTAACACACTATCATCATTCACTAGAATATGTTCTTTGCAATGAATTAAAGAAATATTGGGCAACAAGAGCGGTAGTGAACAAAGCTCAAAAAGAAAGACCAGTAGTATGAGACAGGGCTCAAATGTGTCTGATGTTAACAATTAAGTTGTCAGGCAGCAAGTGTGGTAGTGAAAATGTTTTAACAGGCAAGACCAGTAGTGTGACAGAGGGTGCAATGGGCCTATTACAAGTTGGACGGCAAGTACGTCGATCATTCCGCCAGACGGAATTACCATTACCATTGTAGTGTCCGGAAGAATTGCCACCACATTATCAGCGCATGGGAGCACAAACCACCAGCGGTAACGTCAATTCAGTCAATCTTAATTACTGTTGAAAATCAACTCCAAACAGTAATTCTTCCAATTTTTGGCAACATTCCCATTACCACTGGAAATATGGAGGATTTATCGAATGGTAATTCCACCAGCGGAATTAGTGCCGAGCAGAAAAACGTCATGCTGCAAATGGTAACTTCAGCGCTGGCCATCTTTAAAAATACAATCCTTCCCGAATCACCCAGTTCCTGTTGCCATTCGAGGGCAGAACTTGTGGCAAAAATGTCTCATCTGGACTGACATCAGGGATAGGATAAGGTGGTGGTTGGTGGCTCTGTACATCCGTGGCAACAAGGACTGCAGAAAGTGATGGAATGATAATTATTACTTATTTAGTCATTAGACTTTTTACAAATGATTAATGTATAAATATAAATAATCAGCTTAAATGCATTCACATATATAATTTATTAATAAAGTACATCCTAATTGATTTAGTTGACTACATTTCATGAAAACCTTCTTCACTATGTTAAAACTCACTATGTTAAAACTCAATAAAATGTTGTTCTCTTTGCATTTTTGATATTATATACAATATCGAAAACCAATCCAACATATGACTTCACCGGAAAGTGAAAAAAGCACCCACAAAAGAAATTGGTAGTAAGTGAAATGGTATTTTTAATAAACATTTTTTTTTAAAAAAAGACCGATTCAGAAAGACCTCTCTGAGAAGGGTCAGAGCGGTCTTTCTAAATCTTAACTGTCACGCCCCTGCTGCACACAAGCGTGTGCAGGGGCCGACGTGCTGAACGGGAGAGGCAGGGGAATTCGGGAAAAAGCAGCGCTTTTGTGCATGAGAGGGGATAGTGTTTGCAGTGGGGAGGAGACTGGGGAGGAAGAGTGTGCCTGCTTGTGTGTTTGAGTGTATCTGTAGTTGAGATAGGGGCTGGGGAAAAGGTGTGCGAGTGTATTTGTATGGCAGGTGGGGTTGGGGCAAGGGCAGAGGTTGAAGGGGGATGAGAGGGACCCCTGATTTCAAAGGGCGAGGAGAATGATGTATTTCGATTAATAAAGGCTGCACCAAATCGGCTGAAAAAAAATGTAAACACTGTCAATATTCTATCCAATCATACTAAAGGCCTCTCAACAGAATATATACATTGTGAAAATCAGAATCACTAAATGTGCAATGTGGAAATAAGCATGTCAAGTTGTTACTCCTAGGTTTATCTGCTTTTCTGTTTGTAGCCATAGTCAATAAAGTGCTACCTGCAGCCAGAATTCAAACAATAATTAAAAAAATCGAAAGACCTGATCGAATTGTAATCATTTACTAGGCCTTCATAGAAACACATGTTTAAAGAGCCCAATTTTACCTATTCTGTAAACAGATATCTTGCTGCTTCTGGAATATGTTCGAGTTCACAGACTCGACAATTTCGCTTGCCATAATGCAATTTCAACCGATAACAGTAAGCAGAGGCAGCCGATTTATCCGTAATTGAAGGAGCAACTTTCCAGTTTCTGGGATCGGACTCTGGAGAATACAGGACTGTGGTCGCTTGAGCGTATGTACTACATTTGATATATAGTGATAGCTCTTTAAAGTGGATAGATGGTCACAATATTTGTTCCAGTCTCACAAGTCCTATTTCTTCTTAAAGGACGCCTTTAATTTTTCATAGCCCCCTTTTGGGCTCCAATACAGATTCCAATTTATTACGCAAAAGACCACCATATTAAGATCTTCAAAATTACCACCTCTGCTTACACAATCTCTACCACAGCTGGATCCCAGTATCTTCAGGAGGGGACATATTGGTGCAACGTCAGATTTTAATTAAAGTTCTGCACGCTTACGCTCTACCTGGCCTCCCAAGAAAATGAACCCCAATTCTAATCATACAAGTTCCATTGGGACATAGGGCCTGAGATTTAAGATTTTCCGCCAAAAGGCTCCCTCTACATGATTAGGCCAGCTGAGGTCTCTCATTGTCAATGCCTCTAACGCATACAAAACAGCAGGACAGAAGCATTGCTTTGTAGAGGAAGAGCCATGCCCCCCCACCAGAAGTTCTGCCACCATGTTGCCTATATGTTGGGAACCGGAAATTGCAACATGCGCAGTACCAGTGAGGATGCCTATAGTGCAAAGAATCCTTGAAACAAGGTATCCATTGAGAAAACCCTATATGCATTCACGAGGAAATAATGGTCTTCTGGAGAAGGTCCCGGAAGACGTGTGAAGAAGAATAAGGAAGGAGTCTGGTAACATCATGCGAAGCAGAATTGACACCCCCCCCCCCAGAAAAGACATACATGAAGAAAGAATATAGACATTCTATAGGATTTAAGGATTAAGTATTGAAGTAAACCAACATTTTGGAATTGAAAGGAAGATTGCTTGTGCGAAGAAACACTGAAGAAATGCAAAGTCATTTTACAATTGTACAGATGCTGTAACGCAAGTAGACAAAGTAATCCTGAGGCTTGCTATGTAGTAAATAGATTGTGGCGATGAACCAATGTATATTCATAGGAATGTATAGATCTGGATGTTCCACAATGCACTTTATGAAGCTTAAACCCACTGAATGGAAAGGGCTTGAAGTGTGGCACAGTTGAAAATAACTGATGGTGAAGGAGAATTCAAGAAAGGCTGGCTGGCCCAGTATCAAGAGTCGGAGCCACCGTGAGCCTGGTTATCTGCTTAAGAAGCTACATGAACGTGAGGAAGATGCAAACTACTGTTTGAGGTGTAATGGAAAAACACTGAAAGTGTTGAGTACATCATTTAATAGTATTTGATGCAGTAAAAAGCTCAAAAAGGTGGTCTCCAGTCACATGGTTAAGAAAGAAATAGACTTTGGGTCGAGCTACACCGAAACCAGAAGATAAGACCATTCCACACTCCCTTTTATTCTCAGGCACAGTGAGCCTCTACAAGGCAGAGTTCAAAGCCTTAATTGAATGGCAGACCGCAGGAGAGATGATGGATGTTGGGCTAATTGGGTGAGGAGGCATGACCAGGCCAACCCTCCCATCACCTGGGGTAAACCGCTTGTGTGCTGCTAGCAAGTGGAATATTCCAGGGGGGTACAAGCGTGCCAACCAATTAAAGAGGGCCACGTATTAAAGAGCCCTATAGTTTGTGTAACCAATAGGGTGTCATGTATTAGTATAACACGGGAGATGACTTGCACTTGGGATGGGCTTAGTTGTCCACCTGATCTTATAGACCCAATCGCAACTCCCGTCAGTATGGAATATATACCTACATGTTGCCTTTAAGCCTATCACATCCTCTAGTAGGTTTTCTTAGTTTTCCACATAAGATGATGTCAGTAGTGACACATTTTTGGCATAAGAATGCTGTTTTTTCATGGGATGCTTTGAGAAAAATCGAGCGAACATCCGCTGATGTCTGTTGTAACTCCCTGTTTTAGATAATTGTTAATAAAACAGTGCAGTGTTTTGCCAATTTCCTGAGTCGGTCTGATTATTGATGTATGAGTAAGTTCTGCATCCCCATCCAGAGATGTTTTTAAGGGAGGGCAAAAGGGGTAGTTGCCCAGGGCCCCTACCTTGGAGGGGGCCTCACAAGGCTGCCTGACCTAAAGAAGTAAGAGTCCTTTGTTCAACAGACTTAAATAGCACACATCAGGATATTTTATGTCATGGTGCTGAGGTTCTAAACCTATTGCCTGTCTGTTTTGGCAAGTACATTCTGCCTCAATCAATTCATCGTATAATGTTTTCTGTGTTCACAGTGGTATATATAATTTGTGTGTTCGCTCCTTGCGGCACAACTCCTGTAACATGCTTTCCTTCCTGTGGGAATTATGTTGATCATGTGCAATAGCCACATTCGAAATGCATATTGCTAAACTGAGTGCCACAATGGTTCAGAAGTTAGCTCAGTGCGCTAAGCACTCATTGCAGAGATATATGTTCCTATGCAGGATTACAAAAGCACATTCCTGTAAAAGTGGCTGAGCCTTTCCTATGATGTCTGAAGTTTATAAACTTGCCTGTGCATGTACTTGGTCTTGCAGAACATCAGGTGCTATTATCAGCAATGTACCTGCACCAGATAGGGGTTGCTATCAAAAGAAACATGTCATCCTTATGGTGAAGGTCTAGAAATTGGTTTGTTCAGATGCAGTGTTGTAAAACCTAGGCAATCACCTCCAAAGATGAGCATAAACTGTTAGTCCAAGAGATGAAAATGTAACCAAATTTGGAACCAAAGCATTCCTGCTTGTATCCTGGCTTTGCCAGAAGACAATACAGTGATCCTGGTAAAATCATCTAATATCTCGTACATTACTGCACTGTTTTCTGTGAAGTTTGCCTCCTCGCATGCTGGTGGCATCGGTAAGCCCATTACTTGAGCTTTCTTCTTATGTAGGCCATTTGAGTGGAATGGGGTGGTAGACAGAAGGGAGCGGACCAGATGTTGCAGGACTCAAGCAAGCATATTGTAAAGTCTGCTTGTTTGACGCATGAGAACGCTTTGCTTTTTTGTAAAAGTCAAAGGTTTTTCTGTACGTTTATAAATGACAATTTCACAAGCCAGTGTTTTGGAACTATGTAAAGCTTTAAAAGACCAACCCGGATTAAATCACACTGATTGGTATACTGGTACTTATATACTTCTCTTGATGATGGAGAGAATGAAGCTAGAATCATTCTGTGTTACACCCTTCTATAATACTTTGTTTTTAAGAATTGTCATGTTTGGTAATGTGATTGGTGTACTTTCAAAGTCAGTTTTATGAATACCAGATTCACCCCTTAACCAGTGTGTGTAATACTCTGCATCTAATTTAATCTTGTATTGCTGAGCCTCTTGAAATGTCCAGTCCCTGAACCTTTCAAAATTGTCAGCCCTTCAGAGAGATTTCCTTCTCGGAGCATGATCTTCAAAACAGCCTCACTCATGGTATCACTGGCTATAGTGTTGCTTCTACTGTAATAGTGAGTACTGATATATTGCACATCACAGGCACTTTATTCTTTTGATCTCTAATGGCAACACTATTTGAAAACCATGTCCCTCTTATAATTTCAGTCTGTCTGGATACCGACACCTTCCTGGTAGCTTCTAATCTGCATCCACTAACCATGCTATGGTATACATTGCTAGTGGGGGACTGTTTGTGATGACACCTGCTGTTGGTACCTACGCGCCCCGTTGGATTCGAAGGATTTGTCCTTGAGAGTTGAGGTGATGTTAAAGATCTTGCGTCGCACCAGGTTTAGCTACTACGGAGACTTAGAGCCCCTCCACTCCGTTTGTGACAATATGTATTGGTTGTGTTGAGCTATACCTTGATAGTGCGCCGAAAAATAATGGAATAGGCGAGTAGTTATGATCAGAGTTATAAATTCCTTTTATTTTTGTGATATTAGAGCCTTTATGGATGACACGTGTTTCGGCAGAGCTGCCTTTTTCAAATCCAGGCTTGTTAAATGAAAAGAAAATCAAAAGAGAATAACATAAGGGAATTGAAAACACACAAAAGGAAACATATATATGTATATGTATGATCATCAAGCTGAGATACACTACATGCAGAGATATTTAAAGTGCAAAAGTGTAAAGCATTTCTGAATTTGTTAGAAAAACACTGACTTTAAAGGTGGTATAATCACCATTGCACCATTTGTAAAACAAAGAAAAGAAGAAATTTGAGAAAAGAAAAATTAGGGGAGGCGGTGAGTCTTGTGATACATTGTGCATAGAGTTCAGAGCGGAAAAAGAGGGAGTTCGAAGTCAGAAGGTGGCAGTAGAAGACAGAAGACTACCTCTATGTATGGGACGAATAATCAGGTTTAGAAAATATATATAGATGCACATGGCAGCTATTTAGTGAAAATATGGGCACTTGTTCTTACCTATATAGTTAGCTCATAGATCACTGCATATTGCATAAGGATGCTGAAATTCACAGGGATGAATCCCTCCTAAGTGTAAATCAAAAGAAAAAGTGGTCGGAATAAATTCCAGGGATGTGTTGGCAACTTGTTTTTAACAAGTGTTTTAAGTTTAAATAGAAAAACCCACTATGTAAAAAGCGAGCACGCGATTTATAAAAGTAAAACTAGGTCAATCATATGTCATGTTTCAACAGTATGGTTACTATCTAACTGATAATTTGTAAAAGCAACCCGTGGTGATATAAATCATAACGGCTTCAGAATTATAGCCAGACCTCTTGATTGATTCATTAGTAGTTAGGAAGAACTAGCTAGTTAGCTGGAAGGTAATATAGTTTCACTTTTAAACGTGAAGCTGCAAAAACGAAAATACATAGTTCTAATACACGTGCGTTTTGGTAAGGCGCACGTGTGAGGTTATGGAAAGCATCAAGTCCCAGAGGAAGCCCCCGTGCTTGCACGCGCAGAGAAAAAGGGTCCTACCTGATACAAAGAAGTCCTCCGTATGTTCGAGTGTCCTGTGTTTACCGCATTGGATGCAATGAATAAAAGTAGAAAGTCCTATGTCTGTTACAATTACTGGCGGCCATATTTTGGGAATGGGAAGCGTGCTTGGGCTGTGCATAGTGGAATGTATCCCGTTCTGTGATGGGGTTTCCACATTTCCAATTTGGAAACACATACTAGTTCGAAGCCTGAGTATGGGTTTGAGCACAGATTAAAAGGAAGAATGTCCTATAGTTGCCTGTATTAGTGCTGAAGTTTGAGAATTAAATAAAGAACACGAATTTGGTGCAAGTACAATTCATTGAATATAGCATGATGAGGCAAATTCGTGGCTGGTCAAATGAAATAAAGTATTATGGGAAACGTAGTGTGCAAGTATTGTTGGTGTTTCCTGCTTCAGGAAAGGGGGATTATGGGAAATGTAGTCAATCGCCAATGTTTAAGTTAAAGGATGGTGGGAGAAAGAAAGGCAGTTTTAGCAAGAGAGTTAGGAAAGAAATCAAAGACGTATCAAATTACATGATTAGCATAACAGGTATAGAAGCCAAGAAAATATAATTGGGAATGGGTCATGTTAGGAACCGAAGAGCCAACAAGTAAATTACATATTGTGGTATGTCAGAAAAAATATAATAGTGCATTGAACAAATATAACAAGTTGCATAATTTTAGAGAAAATGGATCATTTCATTGTCGGAGTTTAGACCCCACTCCACTGCTCGATGGTGCCAAATCAGTCTTGCTTCGGCTCTTCTGAGAAAAAGTTCATGATTGCCACCTCTTGTGGTAGTCTTGATTTTTCATAGGCCAATGAACTGGATGTCCAATTTATTGTCCATTTGGTGCTTTAATTGCCAGTGATGTGATAATGGCAAATTGCTGTCTTGACTTCCGATTACTGAAAGATGTTCTCTTATTCGAGTTCTTAATTCACGAATGGTGGAACCAATGTAGATCAATTTACATGTACATTGAATTACGTATACAACAGATTTAGATCGGCAATTGATTTGTTGTTTGATCAAAGTTTTCATCCCTTTCGCAACTGTGAATACAGTTGTTGGTGAGTGGGCATGTTTGCACATGTTGCAGAAGCCACATTTTCTGAATCCAGTTGGTTGCTTGAGCCATGTTTCATGGGTAATTTGTTCTTGTTCTGGTAAGAGAGAAGGACTGATGCACATTTTTAGAGTTCTGGCCTTTTTAAAGATGAGAGTAGGAGTATCTTTAAGATTTTCTGAGATATGGGGATTAAGTTTGAGGAGATACCAATTTTTCTTTAATGCTCTTCTGATTACTTTGTTATTTTCACAATATGGGGTGATGAATTGTACCATCTCTTGCTGTTGTTGTGGTTTTGGTGTCAATGTCATTGTTCTAGTCATTTGGGTGGCCTTGGTTCTGGCCTGGTTAATGTCCTTTTTAGGGTACCCTCTGGCGATGAATCTTGTGGATAGAAGTTCACATTCTGATTGAAAAGATGTGGTATTAGTACAGTTCCTTTTTGCCCTGATAAACTCTCCTTTCGGAATATTTTTGATAACTGGTTTATAATGACAGCTGGTAGCATAGAGAGTTGAGTTTGCCTCCGTTTCTTTTCTGTAGGTTTTGGTTGTTAGTTTATTTTCAAAAACAGAAATTGTAAGGTCTAAAAAGTCAACCTCGAAATCACTGGATTTGCCTGTAAATTGAAAACCAAAGGTATTGTTATTGGCTTGTACTAGAAAGTCCATAAGAGCAGTTTCTGGTCCGTTCCAAATCAGAAAAACATCATCTATATAGCGCATCCATTTAACAATGTGATTGTTGTAGGCCTGTAGTTTGTAGATAAAGAGGTCTTCAAACATGCCCATTACCAGGTTGGCAAGGGCGGGGGAAAATTTGATGCCCATTGCAACTCCGCAAGTCTGCTTGTAAAACTGATGATCAAAAATGAAAATATTGTTTTCCAACGTAGTGAGTAACATTTCTTTGAGCATGCATACGTAGTTAAAGTGTGATGAGGATTCCTCCTGGAAAACGTAATCTATGGTTTGTAGTGTTAGGTTGTATCCAATTGAAGTATAGAGAGCTTTAACATCCCATGTTGCCAGGAGGAAATGTTCTTGCCATTCAATTTGAGCCAGTGTATTGATAATGGAAGTACTGTCTTTTAAATATGCTTGTACCTGAACAACCTTTGGTTGGAGTATGTTGTCAATATGTTCTGCAATTGGTTCAGTGGCCCATCCAATGCCACTGACGATCAGTCTCCCTTCTGGGATTGTTTGAAAAGGTTTATGTACCTTTGGGATAAAGTAAATGGTAGGTATTTTTGGTTTTGGTATGAACAAATGAATTTTCTCATCAGTAATCAGTCCTTGTCGATGCCAATTGTTGATCTGGGTCCTCAAGTTTTGTATAATTGCCTTGGTAGGATTACTGGTTAGTTGTGCATAGCAATTTGGGATTGATAGATGATTGTGGGCCATTTTGATGTAATCTGACCTGTTCATTACAATGATGTTGCCTCCCTTATCAGCTTCTTTGATAACACGTTCTGTATTGGACTGTAGGTCCGATAGAGCAGATATTTCTTGTTTGGTTAGGTTGTGTGCACCTTTTGTCCAATTTGTATGGTAGGATTTGTTGAAACTGTGATATAAGTCTTGGGTTACAGCTTTGTAGAAGGCATCTATCATATTGTCTGGTCCAAACTGTGGCAAGAATTTAGATTTTGATTTGAATTCTTTGGTTGTTAGTTCAACTGGATGAATCTCTAATTCTTGCATAGTTGCATGTATTGGATAATCAGGTCTTTCTTCAAGCGATCTTAGCAGATGGATATTTCCTAGTTCCTCGATTGTAATATCACTAATTGTAGGTCTAGTATTCAGTTTTTTACGTTGTTCCACTTGGGTAGCAAAGAATTTTTTCAACTTAAGTTTTCGAATGAATTTGAATAGATCTACATGAAGTTGAAATGGTTCACAGAATGCAGTAGGGGCAAAAGACAGGCCTCTATTGAGGAGTGTGATTTCATCTTTAGTAAGAATATGATCTGATAGATTCATGACGAGGTTGTTCACTTTGGTTTCTTGGCTGCTTCCCTTGCTGCTGCCCTCGTTAGTCGTCGGTATGCGTCTAGATTGTCTGGGTTTTCTTGATCCTCCTGATCCTTGTCTCCCTCTTTTCCGACTGAAAGTTGGGAAGTATCTGGTACTTTCGGTAATTGAAAACGGACCTGTTTCACAGGCATGTTTCTGTTGCCTTTCTTATAGCGTCTAATCTGATTAAGGAAACCATGTCCTTGTTTCTTAGTAGTGTTTGAAGTACTTGGTTCATTAGGTTCAGCCTCTTCTTCAGCGTCTGAACTGGCTGAGGAAGTATTGCGAGTTGTCTCCTTGGAAATTGGTTTAGTGAATTTATTATATTTCTCCTGAAAAGTGTACACTCTATCTTCACTATACTCCCGATCGTCCCTATAAAACTTTCTTAATTTCCGTAATTTTATATCATCCTGATATCCTTTTAGTATTTCATACATTTTTAGAAAGTTTTTTTCCTTTGTGACTTCAAGAGCCTTTGCCTCATGTATTTCTTTCTTGATAGAATCTATTTGAGCTATGGATCTCGCTTGTTCTCTTTCAGCATGCTCAATAAGCATCTGAACCAAATTTGTGTTCTTTATTTAATTCTCAAACTTCAACACTAATACAGGCAACTATAGGACATTCTTCCTTTTAATCTGTGCTCAAACCCATACTCAGGCTTCGAACTAGTATGTGTTTCCAAATTGGAAATGTGGAAACCCCATCACAGAACGGGATACATACCACTATGCACAGCCCAAGCACGCTTCCCATTCCCAAAATATGGCCGCCAGTAATCGTAACAGACATAGGACTTTCTACTTTTATTCATTGCATCCAATGCAGTAAACACAGGACACTCGAACATACGGAGGACTTCTTTGTATCAGGTAGGACCCTTTTTCTCTGCACATGCAAGCACGGGGGCTTCCTCTGGGACTTGATGCTTTCCATAACCTCACACGTGCGCCTTACCAAAACGCACGTGTATTAGAACTATGTATTTTCGTTTTTGCAGCTTGACGTTTAAAAGTGAAACTATATTACCTTCCAGCTAACTAGCTAGTTCTTCCTAACTACTAATGAATCAATCAAGAGGTCTGGCTATAATTCTGAAGCTGTTATGATTTATATCACCACGGGTTGCTTTTACGAATTATCAGTTAGATAGTAACCATACTGTTGAAACATGACATATGATTGACCTAGTTTTACTTTTATAAATCGCATGCTCGCTTTTTACATAGTGGGTTTTTCTATTTAAACTTAAAACACTTGTTAAAAACAAGTTGCCAACACATCCCTGGAATCTATTCTGACCACTTTTTCTTTTGATTTATACTTAGGAGGGATTCATCCCTGTGAATTTCAGCATCGTTATGCAAAATGCAGGGATCTATGAGCTAACTATATAGGTAAGAACAAGGGCCCATATTTTCACTAAATAGCTGCCATGTGCATCTATATATATTTTCTAAACCTGATTATTCCTCTCATACATAGAGGTAGACTTCTGTCTTCTACTGCCACCTTCTGACTTCGAACTCCCTCTTTTTCCGCTCTGAACTCTATGCACAATGTATCACAAGACTCACCGCCTCCCCTAATTTTTCTTTTCACAAATTTCTTCTTTTCTTTGTTTTACAAATGGTGCAATGGTGATCACACCACCTTTAAAGTCAGTGTTTTTCTAACAAATTCAGAAATGCTTTACACTTTTGCACTTTAAATATCTCTGCATGTAGTGTATCTCAGCTTGATGATTATACATATACATATATATTTTTCCTTTTGTGTGTTTTCAATTCCCTTATGTTATTCTCTTTTCATTTTCCTTTCATTTAACAAGCCTGGATTTGAAAAAGGCAGCTCTGCCGAAACACGTGTCATCCATGAAGGCTCTAATATCACAAAAAAAAAAGGAATTTATAACTCTGATCATAACTACTCGCCTATTCCATTATTTTTCGGCGCCCTATCAAGATATAGCTCAACACAACCAACACACATGCTATGGTATGTGTAGCTTTCTCCTTCCTACCAATTGGTCTCCTCTATCCATGCTTGAGCACATTTGCATTCTGTGAGGCAGCACATGTGAGTTCTCTGTCTAGTCTGGGTTACATGTACCTTTTAAATACAGTCCTGCATTAATACAACAGGCTGCATACCTTCCTGGATTCTATTGATAAAAATTCTCCTGGATCTATGCTAGAACAGAAGTAACCTCTTTGTAGACCTATAATGTTGGCCTTCAAATGGTACTCGTTTATCATTCTGATTAGAGCAAAAATGAAGGGGTTAAGGGGTCTTAAAGGGAGTAAACATCCTTATTTTCAATGCTCTGAGACAGCATATAAATCTTTGGGTTGTGATTGTGGCAGGGGGTGGGGCAGATATTCTTGATCACTTCATTCCTTTGGTTTGGTGGTGGGGCCCCAAAGATGTCTGTGCCCAGGACCCCAAAAATGCTTAAGATGGCCCTGTCCCCATCCACCTCTAAGTATTGCTACCTCGTCTTAAAGGGCCCCAGGTCCCGGGGTTCAGTTTATATAAAGTTAATATTCCCTCAAGCGAATAAGCCGCTGTCTGGACTGCAAACTTGCAAAAAAGGAGGGCGAGCAGTCTAGCCTTTCTCATCTTTATATCTATGATGTTTTTATAATCCATCAAAGCACTAATTTCCAATTCCAGATACAAATAGTGCCTCACATACTCAATGGTTCCTATGGAAGTAGACACAATGATTTGATTGACTTTTATAGAAGTAATCAACATGGTTTTCATTTTCTCCACATTCACTGCTATTTCATTCTCCCTGGCATATTCAACCAGTTCCGCTAACATAGATTTTGATCCAGAGTAGGTGGTTCTATGTGATAATGTTGAGGCCGAAAATGCCACGGTTTCAAATGCATTTTTCCATGCATTTATATGCAAGGGGTGACCCCCCGCAGCCTCCCCATTATCCCCTTAATATATATATATATATATATCAGTGAAAAAACTTTGTTAAAGTGACATTATGGTTCAAAGTAAAACCGAAAAACCCCTGAAATTCGGCAGTTATGGTAAGATAAGCAACCATAACTCACGCCACCGTGCACTGCTAACACTTACACCCAGGACATCAAAGATGACATCACAAATTTCATTCATGACATCACTGATGACATCACATGTCTGGCTCTCCCTTTTTTCCCTTTACTGACATAGCTAAGCCACATAGTTTTCTTCAGTAACAGTCAGGAAGTAAAAATTGAAAAGGTACTATATTTGTAGACTTAGGGTCAAGTCACATCATATGAAACATATACATAGCGGAAGACATAGGCTTGAAAGAGCGCAATCCTTTCTGTGCATGAAGATAATCATTAGGGTTATCAGCACTATCTCATAGTTTTATTTTTATTACTCTACCTTCCCTGTATATGCTCATATTTGTATACATTATACTCACTCTCCTTTCCTTTGGGTGCAGTCACATCATGTGATACACATACATATGGTAAGTAGCAGCTTTGAAACAGAGCAATAGTTTCTCTGCATAAAGACAATCAGTTAGGTTATGAACTCTTTCTGCTACTATTTCTGCTTTTTTGTTTATTTCACTGTCCCTGTATATACTCATATTTGTATGTGTTGTTGTCTCTTTGTGTTTTGTCTGTAATAATTATGTATTAAGTGAGTTTTATTATCTACTTATTACATGTTTCACAGTACGCAAAACTCTAATAAGAAAGCAGTTATCATTTCACTATTCAACATGGCAAGATTATGAATATGGCACCTTTATCATGTATGCTGCACCACTGCCTATGTTTCTGCATGAGTAGCTTAGTATACTGGACAGAACTTCATAGTGGAATGCTATTAATATCAATGCATTGCTTAATGCACTAATTAGCTCATGATATTTATCCCAATGATCCTTGACAGATTTTGGTCAGCATTATAAGAATCCCTTGTACAGAGTTTTTATGAAAAGTAAATGCACATGTGATGTCATCAGTGATATCATCAATGACATTTGTGATGTCATCTTTGATGTCCTGGGTGTTAGTGTTAGCAGTGCACGGTGGCGCGAGTTATGGTTGCTTATCTTCAGGGGTTTTTCAGTTTTACTTTGAACCATAACGTCCCTTTAACAAAGTTTTTTCACTGAATTTCATAGGTTTTGAGTAGCGAAACTTAACCATAACGTCCCTTTAACAAAGTGTTTTCACTGAATTTCATAGGGTTTTAGTAGCACAACTTAACCATAATATCCCTGACTTTAAATACATGTAACATAGAACATACTGAACCCCTAGCTAGTGATTTCGATGTCCGCGGACTATCGCCATGTCCGCGGACATATCGAAAATCTGAGCGTGGTGAATGTAAATTTAAATAGTGTGCCCCATTTCCCCTTTGAGGTTGGCTCTGAAAAGAGGGTTTTTTTTGGGTTTTTTGCAGATGCTTGACAGACACCTGTTATTTTGTATTTTTTTTCTTACTTTACTCCTAAAATCTTCACAAAATCTTCTCCAAATCAACCCTTACATTCCAAAACAGCATGGCATTTCCCATAAAAGATAAGGAAATGTCATCTTCTTAAAAATAAACAGCATTACTGGAATCAATATTCTCATTATTACAGAAGAACATACCAGCTCTAAGCATGAAGGCACACATGCCTCGGTTGATTACACACCTAGCATTGTTTTTCTGAGGACAAAAAACTGAACTATTGTCCCATATTGCCCTAGGTAGTAATCCAGAAAAAATTACTTTGGTATTTGGAAGGATGTTCATTACTGCTTGAACCAAGTGTTCCAAATCTGCCAACAAAGTAGGGGCACTGACATAGCCCAAACTGAAAGCACCATAGTGCAAAACCTCCACATGGGGACCGTTGATCCTGCCCATATCTTCACAAACTTGTACAATTCCCTGTACATTGCAATCACGCACAGTGCTCCACACGACCTCCACGCCTTTAACATCAAAATTCTTTGCAACATGCCTGCATTTTGCATACTGTTGTAAACCATGCACAAATATATCTCCGAGCACCAACACCCTGACTTTCTCCACTTCTGCCATCTTAACTACACACAGTCTCTTTCAACACAAATCCACAACCTCAACATCTGATTGGCCGATCCCGGCAGTCTTCTTTCCATGCTGTATTTTCTGGAAAACCCCGGATGTAGCATGCCCTGTCCACGGACAGCCGCGGTGTCCGCGGACCGCATAACTCTTGGACAGCCCTTCTACCATTTCCACTTCACTCTCTGTGCCATTCCCTCATTGCATACAGCTAAGCAGTCACACAATACAGAGAATGTCCTCAGAACACCCCCATTTTGTTTATTTTCGAACATTTCAGGACACCGCGAGTGTTCTTCTGGCTCACTCTTTTTTCTTTTGCTGACATATCTAGGCCACGTGGTTTTCTTCAGTAACAGTCAGAAACCAAAAATTGTATTTTATTTGTAGACGTATCCTACAAGTAGGTTCTTATAGCAATTCCCTTAGAGTCCAGTCACATCATATGAAACATATACATAGGGAAGACACAAGATTTAAAGACAGCATTATTTTCAAGCAAATAAATGATGATTTCTCTGTTTCAAAGCTGCTATTTACCCTATGTATATGTATATTGGCATGTGTTGTCGTCTCTTTCTGTTTTCTCTATAGTAATGCAATTATGTAATACATGGGTTTTATTAGCTACTTATTACATATTTCACAGTACACAAAAATCTATTAAGAAAACAATTATTTCATTATTCAACATATTAACATTACGAATATTATACCTTCATCTTGTACGCTGCACACAATGCTATGTTTCTGCATTAGTAGCTTAGTATACTAGATAGAACCCCATAATAGAATGCTATTTATATCAATGCATCGTTCAAAGCACTAATTAGGGTATGATATTTATCATAATAATTCTAGGGGGGGGTCCCAAAACTTTTGTTTTTCCCAAAGACACAATGGGAAAAAACTTTGCGCACGCCTACAGCCCAAACCGCTGGACGGATTTACACCAAATTTGCGGCAGGAGGGCGGGGCTTAGTCCCAAAAGCGTGCTTTTGCAAAATTGGTGTAAATCCGTCTAGTTTTTTTTAAAATGACCACAATGTAAGGCAGAAAAATTAGTGATATCTCCGTTCGCTCCGCGGATGGACTTCCCGGTTCGCTCCGCGGACAGTGCCCTAATTGGCCGAGCGGCTTGCGTGATGTCCGTGGACATGTGACGTGTTCGCTGATTGGACGGCGTGGTGCGTGAAGCGCGTCAGATTTTCTGTGGCGCCCGCCATCTTGCATTTGCGGGCGACCGCGGACAGCGCGATGAAACTTGGATTCAAAATTGTATTTAGTGGAGTGTGTTGGTGTGTAAGAGTTTTTGGGGAGGGTCATCAATGACATTTGTGATGTCATCTTTGATGTCCTGGGTGTTAGTGTTAGCAGTGCATGGTGGCGCGAGTTATGGTTGCTTATCTTACCATAACTGCCGAATTTCAGGGGTTTTTCGGTTTTACTTTGAAGCACAACGTCCCTTTAACAAAGTTTTTTTACTGATATATATATATATATATATTCACTAAAAAAAACTTTGTTAAGGGGACGTTATGGTTAAGTTGCGCTACTAAAAACCTGTGAAATTCACTAAATTTTTTTTACAAACGTGACTTAATACAAAAGTCTCATTATGGTTCAAAGCAAAACTGAAAAACCCTTGAAATTCGCCAGTTATGGTACGCTAAGCAACCTTAACTCCCCGCAGCACTGTGCACTGCTAACACTAACAACCAGGACATCAAAGATGACATCCAAAATTTGCATACACTCCAAATACTGCATATTTCTCAGTAAAGTACATAGACGCCATAATCTTTGCCAGTAATACTCTAAATTAGCAAAGCAGTAACATGTGCTACTGAAAAGGACGATTGGTTGTTGTAATCCGGGGCAGCGGTCGCAGTGCGGATTACAAAACGAAATCCTCTTTCAAGTTGGCCGCCACACAAAGGGAAGGCGGTTATTCCATTCATAGCCCCTCTTCCCTTTCCATGGTAGGCTGCAAAAAGCACAAGTATGTGACGTGACGACGCACTTGTAAACAAACATACAGCCGCGTACAACCTAATAACTAACATTTGGAAATGATGCAGTTGAATGTAAAAGAAAACATGAAGATTTTACAGTTTGCAAAGTAGGTTTAACAACAAAGTGGCAGAGACCATCGAAGTAAGGGCATTTTTAGTACAATCATAACAATACTTCTAAGGGCGGCATTGCAAACGTCGAAGATCACAAACATGTTTTTTGGCAGAAAAAATGTTGGGATTTCGTTGAAGCAGTCGCTTTGTTTCTACAGTGTTTTCCCAAAAGTCGTCATGACCTTCAGCACCATAAACGAAGTGACGTTGCTCTGCATAGCAAGTTCAGCGTACGGACAAAGCGGGCTTAAAGTCTCATTCCACATAATTGTTATGGACAGGCAACCGCTCACCAGCAGCTGCATTTGCCGTCCGAAGAAGCCGTCACTCAGCAAGTGAAACCCATAACACGCACAATACGGCAAGATGTACCTAGGCGGGAAAGGTTACAGAAAATTTGTGTCAATAACCAACCTGTACCAACATTTTTTAAAAAAGACACATAAAATGTGCAAAGTACTACACAAAGGTACATGTTCAAACATGACATTTTAATAAAATGTTACTAATGTCCATTTGTACCTATAGTGCCAAGCTATAAACGCCGAGATTTTGCATTCGCCGTAAGAGAAAAAAAAATGCCAACTACACAGGAAGAGGATAATTCAGTTATGAGATGAAAAAGGAAGGTAGAATGAAAAAAAAATTACGTTGCGTGATTTCAAAGACGACTAAAAAAACGTGCAAAGTTTTACACAAGCTATGTGGAGATAGTTAACATTTCAAATAAGAAATAGTAATGCTAAAAAAGAATGAGTGCAGTCATACACTACAAATGTACAACCTGGGCACTTTCAAATATTACTGCAATAATGTAATAGCGCAGAAAGATAATACAACAATTATATTGGCACAATTAGCTGTGCGGTAAGAGAACAATAAAGCGCGGTTCACTGCAGAGTGGGCAAAATTAAACTTACACAATATTTACTGCCTCCATTCTGTTTGTGCAAGTTACACCAATGTGTTCGCATGGAAGATTCTTCGTATACTGATTTTCCATGTCCCTTACAAACTTTTTAAAACGTAATGTTATCAATTGCTATTTTTTTTCGACACTTTCATTCTGTGAACTGCCAGTAAGTTTCCCTTTTCACTCAAGGTCAAAAAACAATTGCCCCTTATACATTCACTCAGATGGGCGGGCGTATTGAGCGGTCAACCAAAAAAGCAACTCATGTGGCCTTCACTCAGAAGCCAAATACATTCTTTCTTTGAAGCAACATATTGCAATCCAATTATGAGAACCGCTACTCCCATACACATCCCAAAGGGATGTTTCCAGCAAACACTGCAGATGGTTGCCGTAGTTGACAAAACTGAGGACGCCAGTCTGAGGGCAATTTTATTCCAAAAACATTTTAACCCACACGCAGTAATTGGTCATGGAATAGTAAGCAGGAACTTCCATTTAAACGTATCACTTGGTGAGAAAAAAAGCTCCACTTTTTTCATTTTGCGCTTCCACAACCCATTCCGCCCCCTCAAAGGTCACCTTCTGAAATACTGTTACATGAGTGTGTCAGGTCCACTGCAGTCTTGTTTTCAATGTATTACTGGCGATATCCACGTACACTAAAACATGAATAAAACGTAAACATTAGAACCCACACGCAGTAATTTCTCGTGGAACAGTAAGCAGAAACTTCCATTTAAACGTATAACTTTGGTGACAAAAAATCTCCACTTTTTCTTTTTGTACTTCCACATCCCTTTCCGGCCCCCTCAAAGGTCAACTTCCGAAATACTGTTACATGAGTGTGTCAAATCCAATGCAATGTTGGTTTCAATGTGTTACTAGCGATATCCGCGTACACTAAAACATGACGAAAACATAGGGGGTGCACCGAAAAAAGCTCCCTTACTTACGCTGTTGTACAACCTATCAGGGAATGAGTCACATGTTCATGTGCACAAACTTTTTCCCCCATTCAATCTAAGGGTAAAAGAGACGTTTTGAGAACCCCTCCCCCTTATAAATTGCACCCCCCTGCACCAAAAATCATCAAACTTTCCAAAGAAAGTCACAGTGAGCGATACAATTTTTTTGCAAACTTTGGTGACGATTCATCCAAGTATAGCACAGGTATAAGGCAGTCAAAAAGTGTTCTTCCTAGGGAAACAGCAACTCCACCATAACAACATAGCCACTAACGTGCCTGTCTAATATGCTGTAGTGGTTGTTGGCTGGACCTACAGATTTGGATACATGTCTGCATACATTTCAATGTATACGTGTACATTGGCTTATAACTCTACTGCTTATAAGGTTGTTTCTGGGTGCATGCACCCAAGACAGTACACCCTCCCCGGAACCATCTGACATGCTAACATATACTACAGGTGTATGCATTGCTCTAAAATGATGCGGTGGATATGGGCAGGGCCTAGGGTTTTAGGAGTATGGTGTATGGGCTACAGCCTGCAGCCTTGCAACCAAAAATGTACATCCTGCCCACAACCACCTCAGTGATGTGCAGTAGTACGAGTGTATTGATAGGTGTAGTTTGCTTCACTTGTTCTGGCCAGAGACTGCACTCCTAGATGTATGTCCATAGATATTGCAATGTGTCGGAGTGCACTGGCTTACACCTCCAGCGCTTATAACTTTGTTCTTGGGTGCTGTACACACTCCCCACAACCATGTCATCATTAGTCAATACTACAGGTGTATCCATGGTTGTGACATGCTGCAGTGGTTGTGGCCAGGGCCTACAGTCTTGAAAGTATGGCCTACGGCCTGCGGCCATGCATCCAAGACTGTAGGCCCTGGCCACAACCACCGCAGCATGTCATAACCATGGTGGCATATTAATCAATAACAGACCCATAGGAAAGTGTAATGTAATAACGTCATGTACTCAATTTGAATGGTCAGTAACACAACGCGTGTCCTTCAAACATTTTCAAGGTGCCTCTACACAGCACAGACTAAAATACTACCCTTATTGCACCCCTCATTTTCTGCATGTACAAATATCCTGAACAAGGCGGCAATGGAGAATACATCATTAACAGTTGCCACCCAAACAAGTACAGTATTTCAGCCATCTCTTACGCTCTGAAACTCTCCAAGCACTGTAGGTGTTCAGAAGACTTTCCCAAACACCATTTTGCATGGTGAATACATTATTACCACCTGCTGCCCAAACACCTCTTACTCTGTGATCCTCCCCACGCACTGTAGGAGAGCAAAACAGTTTCCAAAACAGCATTTCGCCTCTGGTGGCGACCGGGCTGTCTTCGGATCCAAGATGTGTGGTGCATCCACATATTCTAACGCACATCACGGCTCGCTGTAGCCAATCGGCGAAGACGTTGCGTGCCGCGGTCATGATGCCATCCCCCTGGCCAATCAGTATCTTGTCCCGCGAGCGAACAGGGAACTGTGACCGCGGAGCGGACATACATATCACTAATATTTTGAGACATATTGTTTGTTCGTTTTAAAGGAAAACTACTGGACGGATTGGCACCAAATTTACAACAGAATGCTTTTGGGACCAAGCCCCTGCTGCAAATGTGATCACCATCCATCCAGCAATTTGGGCTGTAGGCATGCGCAAAGTTTTTCCCCCATTCAGTCTATGGGAAAAAAGACGTTTTGGGACCCCCCCTATAACATTTGCTCCCCTGGACCAAACGCCACCAAAACTTTGCAAAAAAAATAGGAGTGGCCCATATACCTTTTTTGCAAAGTTTGGTGAGGATTTGTCCAGGGGGAGCGGAGTTATAGGCCGCCCAAAAACTGCTCTTCCTATGGAAACAGCAACTTGACCATAACTACACGGGGACTACCGTGCAGACAACCCTGGTCCTAACACTCTTAGGGAGGCAGTTCGAACTAACCAACAACCATTCTGGAAGATCCACCAAATAAAGGTTGAACAGCAGGGGAGCCAGCACACAACCTTGCTTGACTCCCCTGTTGATCAACCGGGGTGCAATTACCAAACCATTGCTATCCAGGTACACTCTAGCACCAATCTCTCTTTGCAACTTTTTAATAATATGTAACCTTTGCAACTTTTTAATAATATTTAACAGCTATCCCGGGCAACTTATCACCTTCAGTTTTTTCCCACAGGGTTGGCCAGTTCACAAGATCAAAAGCGTATCTAAAATCTACAAATGTAACAGAGAGCAGGGGCACCTTGTTGGGTTGCTTCATGTCTCCGGAGGTCTGAAAGTCAGATATTATGGACTGTTGATGAGCCAGGACGAACACCTGTTTGAAAGCAATAGAGTATCTTATTCGTCTCTAGTCAAAACTGAAGCTCGTTCAGTATGAGGGGCGAAAACAATTTCCTGGTGGTGTCCAACATGGACAACAGTCTGTAGTTCTCCGGCAGACTCCTGTCTCCTTTTTTATAGACAGGGAACAATACAGACTGTCTCCATGTTTCAGGAATAAAACCTTCCTTACATACCTTATCAAACCAGAATTCCAAAACACTTGCCCATCCTACAGGGTTTTTCTGACGGACTACATTTGCAAGCCCATTGGGTCCTGAGGAGCTTTTTAATGTATTGATGGTTGTTATCATCTCATCTAGAGATGTATTTAGAGCCCATCACACAGTCTCCATTACAACCTGCTGGGTTATCAGTTCATATTTCTTCATCTCATCCCCTAAGAAGCTAAGCCATGTATTCTCACTTATTGCGTTAATAATTTGGATTTCCTGCAGTGCCTTGGCAATGTAAAGCAATTGCCATATGGAGCAGGTGTCCGCCCTACCCCCTCCAGGGTCCTCCTATCATCCGTTACCACTGGAAGTTTTTAGCAAACAATTTCCAATTTCTTAACCACATTCCATTGCGATTCTTGGCTTTATTTATCTCATACTGCTTTACACTGTTGGAATGGGGAGAGCTTTTATTCTTTCCGATATCCCTGCGCATCATGCCCTTCTCATTCCGGATCGCAATGTCGAACATTTTGACATACCCTTGCCTGTTATTGGTAATCTGTTACCTTTAGAAGTTGCGATTTCAGTGGCCAATTTCCCCAGCCAATTCTCTATTTCATCTGCAGGGCATTTTTAGGTTCACTGCAATGGATGTGAGTTTTTCTATATTTTCTATGGACCACTGAACACGATTACCTGCATGACTCGGCACCACCCCCTTAATGTTTGTCAGCACAACTTCATCTGAACTCAGTGCCAGCTTCAGTAAGGCTTGATTACTATTTACATTGGGGTGGACCTGGATTTCTTTGACTAATTCCAAAACGGCATTGTTAGCAAATAAGCAGTCGAGTGTAGCCCAACTTTGGCCATTGCTCCAGGTTTCTTTTCCTGGTTGATCACCCTTAGTACAGCCATTCAGCAATACCAGTTCCCATTCCCTTAAAGATAACATCCAGCGTGAACCCCTACTGTTAGCTTTTTCCTGAACAAGTATGCTTTTGGCAGCAATATTCTCGAAAGGGGTGCAACGCTCTTTATCACGACAACAAGCATTCAGATCACCTCCAACAATCATGAGATCATGATACACTGCACATCCCCACTCTGCACACACTGTATCAACATATTCAAAATGGTCTTCTGTGCGATCTTAGATGGGGAGGATCATATACTTTTAATAGGATCATATGCATGTTGTCTAAGGATCATATGCATGTTGTCTAACTCATCCTCAAATACCACTTCCACTGCGATCGCATTGCAATTTACATCGGTGACGATCACTGTGCTAGAACACAATGTCTGTCTGATCCCAATTATAAGACCATTGTATGGTCGTCCCTGTAAGCCTCTTTTTGCGGGTACCTGATATAAACAAAACCCATCTATATACAAGGGGGTGGTCAGCCAAATTTCCTGAAACATAAATATATC
Organism: Ambystoma mexicanum; assembly: GCF_040938575.1. Taxonomy (NCBI): domain Eukaryota; kingdom Metazoa; phylum Chordata; class Amphibia; order Caudata; family Ambystomatidae; genus Ambystoma; species Ambystoma mexicanum. The sequence continues at coordinate 728,336,836 of NC_090930.1, forward strand.
TTGTTCCAGTAACAGTTAAAGAGATCAGACTTGAGAGAGCACATGAACGAATCCGTGGTATTCCACTTAATCAACTTTAGATCTCAATTTGCAGTCACATGTTGCTTGGGCAGAAAACGTTTAGCCATTCCCAACCCTGAAAGTTCACTGAAGGAGAAGATGGCTTTCCCGTAGCCTTTTTATTACCCTTGTGCTCCAAATTCTGTTAATTTGAGCAATTTTGGACAACAGGACCTTCTGCTTGTTCTATAATGTCTGCTTCCAATAACTTCATCAGTTTATTTTCGACCTGTTTTTGTATGTTGATTGGGATTCCTCTGTAGTGCTGTGCCGCTGGTGGGATACTGGTGTCGATGTGCAGCTCCGTTTGTTGGTTCTTCAATTTTCCTAGACCTTTGAACAGTGCGGGGAAGACTTGCTCGATGTGCGCGGTGGGGTCTAGATGTTTGTGCATCATGAGTCAGTATAGGATGTTTACTAGTCCCATTTCAATGGCCGCTTTGTAGCTGAGGATGCAGCCGCTGTCTGTGGTGGCTTCCAGGATGTGCATGAGTATATCTTTTGCGTGGTCTTTGTATCGGCATGATGCTGTGAAGAATCCTTTGCAGGCCAGCGGTGTTGTGGAGCCGTACGGGAATATGAGTGCTCGGGCTGGCTGCCGGCGGGGTGCATTGGGTATGCGATTGTATACCTCCTCGCTAATCACATTAACAGTGGCCCTTGTGTCGATTAGAAATTCTGCTGCTGTTTGATTGACTTGTATCAGAAGCATTGGGCTGTGTTCTTTCGAAGTAGGGTTTCCTAATGCGTACAAGCACCCCTTTTTCTGTGGCTCCTTCTTGTGCCTTTCGTTTGTTCGAATATTGTCCTCTGACGATGCACTTCATGCACTGTCAGATTGTGATTGTTCCACGAGGTATCTGATGTACCTTCGGGGTCTCCTCCTTTGTTTGGAAGCTGGAGTCTTGCTGTCTCTCCATTCACTTCTGTCTGATCTTCTGTCTGGATGCTCATCTTGGTGTCTGCGACGTGCAGGGTCAAGGGTTTGGTGTTGTGCTCGGAATTGGCACGACTGTCCTTGCTCCTGTTCTGGTGTTGGTCGTCTGCTTCTTCCAGCTCCCTTCATTTTGCTGCGAAGGTTGAAACAAACTGCTTTGTAGTGGTTTTTCCCTCCACAGGCAGAGCATGTCTGTCCCATGGCAGGGCATTGCCCTTTGTACGGGTACTAGTGGCCACACCTGTAGCAGAATGGGTCGCCGTTGTTTCTTGAGGCGCCCTCTAGTTTGTCGAGTGTTTCATGTTTCCCGTGTGTGATTTTGATGTCATCGGGACCTTCCACTGTGCGTCCGAACGTGCAAAGCGTAGTATTTCTTTCAAGTTTCGTGACTTCTGCAGTAGACGTCTCCTGAAGTATGCGCTTTTACACCCTACTATGATCTGTGATTGAAGGGCTTCTTCGTTTGAGTATTTGTTGAAGTCACAGCGCTTCATTTTTAACCTGAGTCATTACAAATGCATCCATGATCTCACCTTTGTTTGTTTGGTGATGTGGAAGATATGCCTTTCATAGTCCACATTTGTGTGTGGCGTGAAATAGTCAGTGAGGGTTGTTTTCAGGTTAGTGTAGGTGTCTATGTCGCTTTCTGGGATCTCATCTAGTATGTCTCTCACTTTTGAGCCCACTGCATGGTTAAGTAGGCTGTGTTTCTGTTGCTCATCAATGGGTCCGATGGCCTTGAGGCATATCTCGAAGTCCCTTAGCCACCTCTTTCACCATGATCCTAGGGTGCTGGTGTCGCTGAGGCCGAAGTTTGAGGGCAGTTGTGACAGTAAGCTGTCAGACATTTTCTGAGGGAGTGTTCTTGCAGGAGTTACTGGCACAGTCAGTGAGTCTTCCCCCGATATGCTCTCTTGGGACATGTGGAGTGAATGCCCTTCACAGGCTGAGGATCCTTCCTGTGTGGTGAGAGTGGCTTTAATTTATCCTTATTCAGCCCTCCCCCTTCTGTTGATTGCTGTGCCTTGTTGGTCTATGCTGTTTAAAAAAAAAAAAAAAAGGATTTCGGGCTCAAGTGGGGGCGGATGTGCGTGGGCCTGTGCCCCCGGCGGGCAGGAGCTTTCCTGCATTCTCATTTAGCCTTCAGTATTTGGGCCTGTCCATCCGGTGGGCGGGAGCTTTCCTGCCTTATTTTGGGCCTGCTGCAGCCTCCGCTGCTGTCCACGGGTGGGAGGAGACTCCTCTGACTGCCCGGACATGCAGAAAACTTGCCGTCCGTGCAGGGAGCGTTCCGTTGGCTCCACCAGCCTGTTGGGTTTGGTGGCTCGGTGGGTGGGCAGATTCCCGCCTTGATGTCTGGCCTTCCACGGCCTCTGGGGTTCCCCGTGGGCGGGAGACAACTTCTCCACCGCCCTGCCGTGGGAAAAATGGGGAGCTCATTCGCTCACTTACCCATTGGTAGTTCGCTGGCAATGTAGAGCGGGAGGGCGGCTCCTCCACCACTCGCCGCGAGGAACTTCTTGCAGGGCCCTCTGCCTGCACCTTGTTCTCCCGCATGACACTTCGCTGGGGCCTGCGACACTGTCACGAGCGCAGCCTCTCCAGCTGGCACAACGGGTAGTGTGTGGATTCACATACACACCTCGTCGCCAGTGTAGAGTCCTTCGTGGACCGCCTCACGCTCTGGGTGATATCCGCTCTCTCACTCTCACAAGAAGGGGTGGACACCGGAGCTGGGGTGCAACACGTCTTTTTTGATATGCATCAATACTGGAACTGGTCTTCCCCCGTTCCCTTGGCTCCTCCCCTTCCCGCCACCCAGTGGTCCCCCCCCACGTGACATGAGGGTGTGACGACACCACAAGTAACTTCAGGGTCCTTAATATCGAGTATAAAGCCAAGTGAACTCAGTGAGTGCTGGTTGCAATCGAATCAGGGCTGCAGTTTCTGCCAGGCAACAGTGTAAATGGGTTATACCACCCCCATTTTGGTACATCTGTTCTACAAAGTCAAAATCTGTTGAATTTTTGCAAGTAGTTTCAGCACATCAGCACGATTTAGACTCCGTCACTGATGAAGATGTGGCCAGTCCAATGCGGAAGGTTTTGGGGTCAAGTTACGTTGTTTCACATACAGGCCGACCCAGACTATTTAGCACCCTTATGTGATTTAATTGTCCCCAGCTGCTGGTAAACTGGCCACTTTTTCTTCCAGCATGCAGAATAGAGGAATAGGATGGAAGTCCTCATTGGCGCCATGAGCTTGGCCCACCGTATCCTCTTTAACGAGCCAGCTGGTTAACGTGCCCGCATTTTTCTGCTGCCTTTTCATCTTCCTGGAACCCCTTCTATTTTGCTTTCTGTATTGGTATCGTAACTATTGTGGAGTTTAATAGCTCACTCAAGGTTTCAAGCACAGAAGAATGAGACACAGATACCGATTATTCAACTAGGCATTCAAGGTGCTTTGCTCTAAAGCTACCCTAATGCGTTTTATAGCTGATTGGAGATGCTTCATTTTGATTTTCCAACATAGAGTTAGATGGTATTCTCTGTGACCTATCTGCCCCCACTGACCAGTGAGCTAATTCCCTCCCCTCCAATGATTTGGGGGAGGTTGATATTGTTTATCTGTTCTGTGCCAATAATGATGTCAAATTCAAGATGGTGTGGCCCTGTTGCTGCAAGTTCTCATGTATCCCCCCACATAATTTAATTTGACAGCAAACTCAAAAACTCCAGTACTCGGATTAGAAGTTGTACTGGCTGCACTTATGTTGTTCTTGCCCAAATAGTAAAAATTCACTGTACACTTTCCTGCCATATCTTCACCGATATCCGGGATTTTTCACCCAAGCAGGATGGTGATTGCCATTGTTCTAAAGGTTTTGTGCTAATCGTCACCATTGGGGTGTCTAATTTGCCTGTTGAAGCCCCTGCTGATTTTTCGTAATCCCCTGAAGGGAATAGCAGAGGTCAAGAAGCAAAATATTGTCGATGTCAACAGTGGAGCGATTCAAACTTCCCGACAGGTCGCCCTCCCATCCCCTGTGTCAAAATTGTTCTTGCTTCCACTAATGAGCTTAAGTCTCCTCTAGGATTTTGGTCTGCTGCCAGGGCAAAGAAAGCAGTAATTTTCCCACAAGAAACCTCACCAGTTGGCCGAGATTGCTGCTTTAGTTGCTTCACCAGAGCTGGTTCCACACCCCTCTAGGTTAACAGATCTTGTTTGTATCATGACTTTTTTTTATAAGGTTTAAGTAGATTATATTCAGAAGGGAACTACACAAGGGAAATCCATGCTGCCAAAGACAGTAGCTACAATTCCAGAATCAGCAACGCCAAATCCAACTCCCGGGAACTTTCCACAATCCTCCGGGAGCTAGAGACCCCCTCCAGCCAGACCTGACAGTGGACAGCGCTTGTGCAACAAAATACAAAATGCCCGCAAAGAAAAGATCCTCTCCAAACAACTTGCCATGCTAACCATACCACCACCTCCCACAGTACCCAACCACTTACCGACTCACACCTGCACCCAGTTCAACTTCCACCCTGTCTCAGCCATGGACGTCACTAAGATCATCAAGAGTCTCAAACCTTTGCTTTGCAAAGGTGACACTTGCCCAGCTCCAATCATCATAGACTGTGCAGAAACACTTAATCCCTTCTTCACAGCAATCATCAATGCCTCCTCCTCCACCAATACAGTGCCAACATCACTCAATGAAGCATGGGTCCTACCACTACTCAAGAAACCCTCCCTCGACCCCTCCATACCCACAAACTATTGCCCCATTACTACGGTACCTTAGCTCCTGAAGGTCCTGAATCATGCAGCCTAAATCCAGGTTCAACATTATCTCGAGAGAACAATATCTTGGGCATTCGCCAATCAGGTTTCCGCCCTAAGCACGCAACCAAAACTGCCCTACTTGACTTGAAAATTCAACTCAATGCCATCAAGGGACTGGCAAACCTGCCTTCCTGCTGATGCTGGACCTCTCCGCATTTGATCTGGTAGAACACCAAATGCTCTGCTCTCAACTCACCTCAACAGCTAACTTCTCTCCATCTGCGACCAATTGGATCAGGTCTTTCCTAGCTGACAGACCTACATGGATCTTCATCGATGACATTTCCGCCACACCTACTCCTGTCACCTGCAGAGTTCCCCAAGGCTCCTGTCTCTCCCCCAGCCACTAACAACATTTATACGAAAATCCTCTTTGACCTCCTTGACCTACTCGGCATGTCTTACACGAACTACACTGATGACACATCGCTCTTTCTCGCCCTTTCCAGTTCTTGCGCTCAGTACTCAGCCACCATAAACTCAGAATATGACGTCATACAAAACTGGATGGCTTCTCACCTACTCTGCCTCAATAACGAAAAAAACGAAATCCTCATCATCGGCTCCCACTCCACACTTCGCAACATTGACCCAGTCTACAAGGAGTTTATCATTGATGGAAGCCGAATCCCCACCTCTGCTGCTGCCAAAACCATTGGCATTTACCTGGATGCCAATCTTGACCTCTTGCGGCAAGTGAACTTGATTGCCTTGTCTGCAGCCTACACAGCCAAACTGCTTCCAGACAGCAGGCCCTTCCTCTCCACTGCCAACCGCCTTTCCATTGCAAGAGCTATCACAGGAGTGTAGCTCGACTAATGCAGCACCCTATTTACCAGTACTTCTGTGTGCAACGTTAAACTTCAGATGATTCAGAACAATGCTCTCCAAGTGTCCATTGGTCTCTCCAAATCTGACCACATTTTTTCAAAAGCCAGGTGAGAGGCACACTGCCTGCTCATCCGAGAAAGTTTTAAGTTCAAAACACTGTCCCTAGTCCATGGATGTCTCTTCAACACTGCCCCGACCTCTCACGCTGCTTGGAGAAATATTCCCCTGCCCAACGTCTTCGATCTGCAAACTCTCACCTTCCTGAAGATCCCCAATTTCAATTGCCTCTCGGTGGGGGAGAGCTTCCCGGTCGTGGCTGCCAAACTCTGGAACAATCTCCCTCCAGCACTCAGAAAGGAACCGGCCAACTGGACCTTACGCAGACACCTAAAAACCTGGATGTTCAACTACCTTTCCTCCTCCTAAAGACTCATCATTCCTAATGCATTTCCCCACCCATCTACCTTCTTCTTGTTTCCCTCAATGTAACTAGCGCTTAGATACCCAAGGGTTTTGTGACGCTGTAATAAATGCAAAAATAAATACATAAATATGCCTTGGAGCAGCTGATCGTTTTGCCCGGCATAATCAAAAATAAGTTGTAAAATTGCTTGTAGCAGAAGTAAAAATAATGTATAGGCGACCGTGTCTTTACACTGGTAACACAGCTGAATGGCTGTGGTCTCCTACCATACGTCTGCTGTTTTCCGCCATCCAGCTCAAAAGAGTATCTGCCGGTTTACAAATAAAGTTTTAAGTAAAGTGGTTGGCAATAACAGAAAAAGGAGGTAGAAGGGGGAGAAAGCCCATATTCAACCAACCCTCAAAAGGTCAACAACCTTTAGTAAACAACATTAGGGTCAAACGGGCATCTTTATCCAATTTCACACAGGTAGCCACCGGACCAACAATGTAATTGGATGATAGTCTGCCCCTATTGCATTAAAATAACAGGCAGAGTCAACAGTCTAGAAAAATATATGATTTTTATTAATGTACAAAAGTCGATCATATAAAAAAAAACACACAAATAAGAACAAAACAGTACACTATAAATATTGTACTGACAGAATAATTCTGGAGAAAGGAGCAGTTTGGTTTACTTCCACTCAACTTTGCCTTTCCTCTTCTTCAGCTTCAACAATAAAAAGACATCAGTGCACAACATAGAACAGACAGTCGGTCTTTTGGGTGTAGGGGCTGGTCAAAGTAACTGCCCTCCAAGGTCTGAGGTATTTGCAGATAAAGTGTCTTGTGCTTGCGCAAATACGCAGCTGTTTTAACAAAACAAACAAGGTTTTTTCAAACAACGTTTCATTCCCTCATTCAAAAAGTTACATACACACCCTTCTCAACACACAATCATCCAACATGTTTCTTTCCAACAAACAAAAAAAGAGGGGTATACAACCAAGTGAAGGGAAATTCGTCAGGGAGCCGTCAGGTCTATGTCAACAATGTACACACTGTGTGGCGCCTAAAGCGCTGCAAGCTAAGATAGATGAAAAGAAGCCCACCCAACAAATGGGTGCTTTAAAATTCAATACTATCCACAAAGAAATACAAGTAGTAGCGTGAAATGAATTTGCTACTAATAATTTCTGTTACAGATACATCAACAAAAAAAAGAGAACTTTGTCAGTCCACGTGTTACCTAAGGAAGAAAGAAAACAAGAAAAAACAATCAGGACTTATATCCAAATGTCATGCCAAAACTCACTAGTATTCAATTACCAGTTTCGAGTTTCTAACTAACTCGATTTAGCTTCTCAATTAGATTAGTATAAATTAAATAAACACTGAAAGCCAACATAGGGACCACACAAGGATCCAAAAACTACACAGTTTTACAAAACTTAATCACAATAGACTCCTCAAGTCGAGCCTTTAGCAAAACCAGGAGATAAAATCTCACAATTTCACAGTCGCCGCTAGTTTAGCTGCGGGTATGTCTAAAAAATGGCTTACCATCTGTTACAGGGTCTAGGATGACACATCATACATTCCACCCAAAAACACTGTAAAGGCGATGAATGCGCAGAGAGGTGAAAACATCATTACTTGGTGCTGAAGGGCGGGGCTGGGTCATCTGCCCCAATAGTTGCTGTGTTGTCTGTATATGGTTGAAAACAAAAAAGGGTAACAGGGTACCCGCATCAGACACAGCAAGGGAGAAAGAAAAGCTGCCTGTGTTTTAATCAAGCTAGACAAATTTTACCTTCAAGGTATACGTCCCAAGGTCCTACTCAAGGTGTCTGTGTACACAGTGGGAAGTCTGTTTGATAGCGGGGATCCGTATCTATGTAAAGCTGCACCTCGTCTTGCTACTCGGGAAGCAATCACGACTCCTTGGTCTGTCGCGTGTTGGAAACTGGCAACAAAGAGAGGGAGAGGGGGGGAGTGAGGAGGCAAGCTGACTAAAGCCCTCACAGTCGTATAATTGGCAGGTGGAAGGATGCAACAATTGACTATGAGCGTTCTTCTGGTTGCAGGCGTCTAGTTCTTACCTCAGAGAGTTCTGTCCTCGTTCCGTACGGCGCCGTCTTCCGGACTCAACGTGGGCGTGGCCCAGGATGTATGCGTAATGTGCTCCCGACGTCTCTTTATGTACGGAAAGACGTCAGAAGGGTTGGGTTCCAATTGAAGCCCATTGTGTCACGTGATACTACGTTTTTGTAAGTGGATGTAATACGATCGGCTCTTGCACTTGTGGGTTCCTATTGGAGCCCATACTACCACGTGGTCCTAAGTTAGGTATGCAACCAGTGCTTGCAATCGTCGGTCATGTCCCGCTCTTCATAATCTTCCGGTGCAGTGTTCATAAGTTAACCCTTACGTGCCAATTACCTCATTGCAAAAAATGCAGAGAGGAAGGAAAACAAAGTTGAACCATATGGGACAGAATGGCTAGGTCCTAGTTAAAGTGCTAGCGCAGGTAAGCAGCAAAACCGCCCAAAGTGGGTCAGGATTTTAAATGTACAAAGGTGACGATTAATATCATAGGCCCTCTACACAATGCACGCCTCCGTAAGGACAAGGTGCACGTGTGTTTAACTGTGTAACTCCCATTGTCAATGAACTGGGGGTGTTCACTGTTCTGTGGAAGATTGAAGCACTCTCCGAATATCTTTGCGGAATAATAGATTTATGAGGACTAGTCCATATGGTGTTAGGCAGTGTACCCAGATCGAGTTGAATTGGTTCTATATTGAGATATTAAACCAATCAATTTTCTCATTAAGCCCTGAGATTGCACTCTTGGTTAGAAAGATGATTTGCTGTTCTTTACGAAAAAGCAGACATTTGTCTCTGTTGGTATCGGGACTGGGTGTCAGTTTGTATAAAACTGTCCATTGTACGTCCTCGGTTCCATGCGGTGGTTGGCTCCTGCCCCTGAGTGCCCCAAAGGACCAAAAAAGACCACTTTCGGCGCTCCGCCGCACTATACTGCAGCTTTTGAGGACTATGCAGAAACACACTGGGGGAGTGGCCTGAGCTCATGGGGTGAGGACACAGCTTTGTGGGGCTCCCACTAAGATCCTCTATTGATCCTCTTTGCATCGATTAGCATCGTTCATTCACAGGACCGCGAACACTTTCTGGCAGGGGAAACTAACCTCTCCCTATCGAGCCCTATCCTGCCCGGAATCAGAGTTGGTTGTGGAAGAAATTCTATCTTGCATCTGATGCCCCGGGCACTCCAAGATTGCTGATGTAGCAACGCACTAGAACTCTGCAGTACATGCGGATACCGCTGACTGAGATGGCTGCATCAAGTTACTGTGCGCTTGGCTCACGGCTGCTGTCTGGTAGCCAGGTGGAGTTAGCGGAGAGCCGATACTGGTGTACGGACTGGAACGCGAGCTGTGGCTTGGGCGCAGCAACCCGTGGAATTCGCGGGGCAGCCACATGCTCCTCCTGACAGACGTGGCTCCCTGGTGAGGGATACAAGACGGGCGACTCCCTCGCCAACGGCGCCTCCTGTGCCGGTCCCGAAAAACAGAACACTGAGGCAGAACACTGTGGCACACACGATCGGAAGGCTGGAGAGGTGTATGCAGATCCTTGCAGCACTGGATGTACGACTATCGGTGTAACCCACTGGCTCCCTGTAAAATCTCTGCCCCATATGTGCACTGACTAACGGGCTGATGAGCTGGATGATTGAAAGACAGTTTGGGTACGTCTGTTTGCCTGCTGGGGTCCCTCTCGCCCCCGCTACTGCTCCCAAACAACATGTGACTGGAAGAGAGCCTGGCTGGCAACTGACCCCTTCTAGTGTCTGCAGGTGCTGACCCCTGGTTGCTGGCCTATAAGTGGGGGGGGGACTCATCCTACACAATCTGGTCTGTTGGGCCCCAAAATACCATATACTATTACAGTTTGCCGGACCGTGCGGTCGACCCAAGCGTGCATACCAGCAGTTCCCACGAGATGTCGCCCACTAAGCATAAGGGCAAGCACACCATCATGGACTCATTCACCAGTATAGACAAACAGGGCAATACTCCCCAGGAGAGAAGCGTGGACCAACCAATGGGGCATACACCACCACAAAAAGCCCATGAAGACCAGGTGCTAGTGGCCATAGCAGCCCTGCAGAACTCCCTCAAAACAAAGATTGACAAAGTTAAAACTGACGTCCAACTACTTCGGCAAGATGTTAGAAACCTGGCAGAGAAGACCTGGAAGTGAGGATTAACAATCTGGAGAAAAGAAATGCTTTACTGGAAATCACTGGTCTTCGCCATGTTTGACCCGTCTGATAAGCCTCCATGACTGTTCATTCTTACGCATTCTCCGGAATTGTGAGATATAGGGCACCTTAGGGCCCCAAAGCCTGGGGCCCTATGTGAAACTTGCCTACCCCCTGGTTATCCTAGTCCAGGAGCCGCCCCACATCATCTCAGCCCATAACCACCTCAATTCACATGTAACCAGAGTCTAGTTTATGCAAGGAAAGTTGGTCTGTTTTTGTTGTTCTTTGTTAGCTGTGATTCAGATGCTGGAGCACTGTAAGTTAGCGCTGTAAGCTCTGGCAAACTCCCTTCTGGGGGTTTGGCGATAATCACGAACTCCCTGTAGGTAGACCTTGAGGGTCTACAGTGTGAATAGAAGTTGGGGGCGGAAAGGAGATAAAACTGTTGACAATTGACTATTAGTAGAAGTTTTTCCTTCTTCCTTTCTTTCCCTCCATCTTTTTAACATTTTAAGGTTTTGAAAAAATTGGTAAATCAGTAGTTGATTTATTCGTATGGAAAACATTGTTCATGTTGTTGATTTCATTTATTGATTGATTTTTGTTCTTTTTGTTTCTGCGAAAGGTTATTTTGGCACCATATAAAATTTTAAAAAATGTATTAATATGACTTTCATTTGCAGGGTGGGCGGGGCCATAAATGTGGAAAATGTGTACGATAAACCTGATATGCAATATGCTCTGCCTTTAATATTTCTCTTTGCATAAAATCAATAAACAAATTTAAAAATAAAAGCAGAAACACACTGCAGTACGGCTTCCCCTTCACCGAAATAAACAGTGCAAACAGACTGCCAAGAACTTGGTTTCACAAGCCACAAAAGACCACTTTCGCCACTTGCCTACGGCTCTCGTGCTATACTGTAGCTTATGAAGACTTTGCAGAAACACACTGAAGTACGGGAAGCAACAAAGTGCTTTACAATCATGTGAGAGGGAGAACATGGTGAAGGAAGTAGAGAAACGGAGTGGAAATCTAACAACAGGGGAGGAGCAGGGTGGGAAATTGGTAGTAACGGATCTACAAGTAACTTCAGGAAATTACAGTGGGGAGCAGATCACAGAGTCTCAGGTAGGGTGGGGAGTGGGGGGTGTGTGGACCTATGTGTAAGGGAGGAATCTCGAGCTCCTTCCTGAAATGTAAAAGTGAGGGGGCGAATCTGATGTTGATGGGGAGGAGGTTCCAGAGTCTTGGGGCGTAGACTGTCAATGCATGTCATCTGGTTCTTTCCTTTCTGCACCAGTCAAGTTCAAGTATGCACATGTCCTTACCTCTGGTGGATCATAGGCCTCCAAGAATGGCAAGTTTCTCCGTGAGGTAGCTTGCAGACTTCAGGGTGACCACCTTGTAGATGATGTAGCAGGATTTTAAGATATGGGCTTGCAGCAGGATCCAGTGCAGTTCACTGTGGGTCAGGGTGATGTGGTTGAATTTGCAGAGTCCGTTGATGAGTCATGGTGCAGCATGCAGTGCAGATCATGGGGGGTGTCAGGGTAGTTGCTGGAAGGCCTTCCAAAAGGGCATTGCCACTATCCAGGTGGGATAGGACCAAGGCTTGGACAGTAGCTCTGAAGTTGTTTTCTGGTATGAAAGGCTTGATTTTCTGCAGGAGAGAAAGTTGGTACCAAGCACTTTGCATCTTCCTTGCTATAAGCTGTTCAAAGGAGAGGTGTCTGTAGATGGCAAATCCAAGGGACTTGGAGCCGGTGTCGAGCTCGGGTGTGAAGCCTTCGAGGTTCATAGAAGAGATCCAGGTCTGGATGTCAGGGTGTTCAGTGTTGTTGGTCAGCAGTAGGAATCCAGTCTTGGATGGGTTGAGTTTCAGGTAAGTACTGGATATGCACAGCTGAATCAATGTGAGGCAGGCCTTGAGATTGTAGATGTCTTTGATGGAGGATATCTTGAAGTAGAACTGCGTGTTATCTGCATACTACTGGCAAATGTGGATATTTTGTGGAGTGAGAGGGGCTTTGAGCGGTTGCATTTGAAGATTGACAATCACAGGGGAGAAGATGGATCCTTGCAGGACTCCAAAGGTGATGGGTAGAGTTGGTGATCTGGAGGAATCCATTTGTATGAATTGGTGGTGATTAGTAAGGTAGGATTTGAGACAGCTGAGGACCGTCTCGCTGATCCCCATAAGGTGATGAAGATTGGAGGTTGGAGACTGGTAGTCGTCTGTGTTGAATGCTGTTGGGAGTTCAAGGAGGCAAGGATAGTCACCATTGAGAATTGTAAAGGTCTCCATTACCTTGTTGGTAGCAGTTTCTGTGCTGCACATGGGTCTGAAGCCAGATTGGTAGGACCGACGTAGGCTGTTGGAAGAGTTTTGTGGCTACTGATTTCTCAAGGATCTTAGCTAGGAAGGGAAGATGGGTGATGGGGCGTCAGTTGCTCAGGTCGTCAGGTTCCAGTGTTGGTTTCTTGAGAAGCAGGTGATTTGTCCGATAATGAGATTCAAGGGGAAGTTGCTTTGATTTAGGGAGCTGTTAATGATTGTCAGGTAAGAGAGGAGTCCTTGTCATGATGCCTACCCCCGGGGACCTAGACCACGTCCAGCAACCCCAGAAGCAGGCATCAAGTTATCCTAAGCAAGCCCAACAACCCCTGCTAGGGGCTATTTGGGTCCAGTCCTGGCGCCTATGGCGCCAGGCTCATATGGAGAGTCAGTGCTGGCGCCATAGGCGCCAGGCTCATAGATTAAAACTTACCTGATGCAGACCATGCTGCAAACTTACCTGATGCAGACCATGCTGCAAGAGCTCCAAGCCAAAAGAGGCTTGGAAGGGACTACTTTACTTAGGGACTATTTTTTACTCGGGCAGGGCTGGGGAGGAATACTTACCTGGGACTACTTTGGAGGCTATTTAAACCACGCCCGAAGAGCAGCACACGCTTCGCGTTATTCTGCATCCAGCAGCGTAACACTCACCGTGCCTGCAAGTCTGCATCCAGCCTTCTGCCACGCCCGCCTCCAGTTTGGAGCTCCTAGAAAAAGGGAGAAAGAAGGAGAAAAGGTTAGAACAAGAGCAATACCTTTAATCCTTACCTGAATTCCCGATCCATCGCGCCTTCGAGCTGGAAGAAAGAAGTTATTTTATGCATGTCGCCTCACCTGCTGCAGCGCCGCGCTGAACTCACCGGCCTTCGCAGCATCTTCACATTCCACCGCATCCTCCTGTATGTTCCCGCCACACTCCAGCACCTAAGGAGAAGACAAGAACAGCAAGGTGAGCCAAAGGAATACACAGAGGAATATTAGTTACCCTCCCATAGACTTACCTGATTTTACCACCGGGGGTACTATTCCTCTTCACAGGTCGGCGCAGCTTCCAATGCATCTTCGCCGAACCCTGGCCCCTAAGGGGAAACAAAAGGACAGCAAGGTGAAACAAAGGAACTAACAAGGGGAACCCTCCTCACCACAATAGACTTAACAGATTTTACTGCCTGAGGTATTATTCCCCAAGACTTCATACTTTCTCTCAGCGCCTGAATAAGGGAGAAAGCAACAGGTTACATATTGACATTATTTTATCGAACTGTGTTGGAAAATACAAATCCTTACCTGAATATTACCGGTTGCCACAAGGAACTCTTCATTAGGGTCAAGCTGCAACCTGCAAGGAATGGAACAGATTGAAAGTCAAGCATTTGAACTCCTACGAATTACATACTTACGGTGTCTTGCCGGGAATCTCAGAGTCGATATTGTTCTGGAACTCACCAATTCCTTCGAGCCAGTGAAGCAACTGGTTATCTACATGCCCCTGCGCTCAATGCCGGATGGAGAGCTCATCTTTCCAAACCATCAGGTGAGACTATAAGAGGGGACATCAAAGGTGATCAGTGGGGAGAACAGCGGGGTGGGGGGATTTACGCTCAACTCCACGGGTGGTTGATTCCCTTTCTCTACTTGCAGAAGAATATTCCTACGGGCCAAGCAAACAAAGCTAGGTGGGCCAGTCCAGTCCATCATCTCGGCCCTACGCGTCACATTGGTGGAGACTGCAGCAGTCCAGTCCAGATCAACGCCTCTGTGGGAGCCAGGTGAGTGTAACAGCATCATGACAGCACTCCCCCCCCCCCCCCCCCAAGGCCCCTCCTAAAGTCGTTCTTCCCTGTGCTTTTGGTTTGTCTGGAAAATTACGGTGGAATTATTTCACCAATCGGGGTGCATGAACGTGGTCCCTAGGTTCCCATGACCTTTCCTGTGGTCCGTAACCTTTCCAGTCGATTAAATAAAAAAGTTTTGACTTTATCAGTTTGGAGTCCAGGATGTTTTTAACTTCAAATTTGGGTTCCCCATCTACAAGGATGGGGTCTGGTGGCTTGGTTAATCTTGTCCCTGGTTGTGCTGGCTTCAAAAGTGACACATGAAAGACGGAGTGAATACGCATATTAACAGGTAAGTCCAACTTGACAACCACCGGGTTGATAATGGCCTTAATAGAGTAAGGTCCCAAATATCTGGGGTTAAAGGTCCATGTTCCCTTTAGAGGTATATGTTTTGTGGCTAACCATACTTGGTCCCCTTTCTGGTATTGTGGAGTATCACTTCTATGCCGATCAGCATCTTTCTTGTATTTTTCTTTCGCCTGTTTTAAATGTGCAGTTGCTTCCTTAAAGGCTTGTGAAATCGTAGCGAGCAGATGGTCCACTGCGGGCATTTCTAAGTGTTGGGGTGAATCAAGGTCTGAGGTTCGAGGATGGTGCCCAAATAAGGTATAAAACGGGCTTTGTCCAGTTCCAGAATGTACTGAATTATTGTATGCATATTCGGCGACACAAAGAATGTCTTTCCAATTACTCTCAGTCTGATGTAACATACAACGCAGGTATTGTTCGAGAGTCTGGTTGGTCCTCTCCGTTTGACCATCGGTTTGGGGGTGGTGACTGGTCGATAAACTCACATCGATTTGCACCAATTGACAACATTTTTTCCAAAAATGTGAAATGAATTGACTGCCCCAGTCAGAGACCAATACGGACGGAAATCTGTGTATGCGAACAATGTTTTCGAGGAACTCCTTGGCCAGGATTGAAGCTGAAGGTAATCCCTTTAAAGGAATAAAGCGGGCCATCTTGGAAAAAAGATCCACAATAACTAGAATGGTGTTAAATCCATTGCATGGGGGTAGATCAGTAATAAAGTCTAACGATAAGGTGTGCCATGGTGTAGGCGGAATGTCTAAAGGTTGTAAGAGTCCAGATGGTTTTTTCTTTTGACTTTTGTTTTGGGCGCAAATGCCACAAGACATCACAAATGATTTAATATCCTTTCGCCAGGTGGGCTACCAGAATTGTCTCTTAATTTTTGCTTCAGTTTTTGCAATACCTGGGTGACCCTCCATTAGGGTATCATGATAACGGGAAATGACTAGCTCTTGTAGTTCCTTGTGTGGCAGAAATAGCCGCCCTTGGTAATAAGGCAGGTCATTGGTGACAGAGTAGTCCAGGCCTTCTTTTACCCAGTCCTGCAGGGCTGTAGGATCAAAGAGTTGCTGGATCTTTACCTGAATGTCCTCTAGTGTCTGTAGAGTAGTCATGCCAAGAATCCTTTGTTTGGAAATTATAGGTACTGGTTCTGGGTTCACTTCTGCCTCTCCCATCCCTATTCGGGATAAGGCGTCTGCTTTACCATTCTTACAACCTGGTTGATAGGTTATCACGAAATCGAACTCGGCAAAGAACAATGCCCATCGGAGTTGGCGTGACGATTGGGCCTTGGCTGTCTTTAAATACTGTAAGTTCCGGTGATCGGTGATCACAGTAATGGTATGCCTGGCACCGAGAAGATAGTGCCGCCAAGCCTTGAAGGCGGATTTAATGGCTTTAAATTGGGATTTAAACTCCTTGTCGGTAACCGCATAGTTTAACTCGGGTGCCGAGAACTTTCTGGACCAAAATGCTACCGGGTGAAGCTGGCCAGTTTAGGGTCCTTTTGAGACAGGACAGCTCCCATGGGTAGACTGGATGCATCAGTTTCCACTATGTATCGAATTTCAGGGCGCAGGTACTTTAATACAGGTGCAGACGTGAATTTCGCTTTCAGCTCTTGGAAGGCATTTTCAGCTTCTTCAGTCGACATAAAGCGTTTATTTTTTCGCAAGAGTGCTGTGATGGGATGTACAACATGTGAAAAATCTGGGATGAATCTGCGGTAGAAATTGGCAAAGCCGAGCATGCTTTCTACTCCTTTAACTGAACTTGGTGATGGCCACTTAAGGATTGCGTCCACCTTTCTTGAGTCCATTCAGACTCTTTTTGGGGTCAGGATAAACCCAAGGAATTCAACTTCTGTGGCATGAAAAGCTCATTTTTCCAGTTGTGCATATAGTTTGTGCTGGCGCAATTTCTCAAGGACTGCTCGGACATGCTTCACATGGTCAGATTCTGAAGAGGAGTATACTAGAATATCATCGATATATACGACAACACAAACGTCAATGAGTTCACGAAGGACATCGTTCATGAAGTATTGGAAGGCCGCTGGTGCATTGCACAACCCGAAAGGCATCACCTGGTATTCGAATAACCCATACTTAGTGCGAAAAGCAGTCTTCCATTCATCGCCCTCTTTTACACGTACCAGATGGTATGCCCCCCGGGGATCGAACTTACTGTATATGCAAGTGTCCTTCACTTGGTCTAGTAGTTCAGGGATCAGAGGCAATGGGTATCGGTTCTTAGCAGTTATCTGGTTCAATGCGCGGTAGTCTATGCACGTTCTGGGGTCACCTTCCTTTTTGTGCACGAAGAACAAAGCTGAAGATGCAGGGGACTTGGATGGGCGAATGAAGCCATTAGCAAGGTACTGGTCTAAATATTGTCGTAGGTGAAGGTTCTCAGGTTCCGTAAGGGCGTAGATCCTGCTACAAGGGGGATGTGCACCGGGTATGAGATCGATTTGACAATCATACGATCTGTGAGGTGGTAAGGTGTTTGCCTGTTCTTTTTGGAAGACATCCTGGAATTCTTGGTATTCTGGAGGTAGTTGCACGACTGCTGTGATTACTGTGGCCAGGCCTGCGTTGAGATTTTTCTTTGGGTAACAGGTTTGTGCACAATCCGGGAAGGTTATTCTCTTCTCTTGCTAATCAATACAAGGATTATGTGTTTCCAACCAAGGTATCCCCAGTATTATTTGGAACTGTGGGGCTTTGATTAGATCAAACACAGTAGTCTCTCGATGCCCATCTTGAACCAATAGTGTCATCTCTGCGGTGGAATGAGTTACAGGCCCAGAGGCAATTTCAGTTCCATCGACTGTGGTGATGACATCTGAGGTGGTTTTTCGGCAGAGAGGTAGATTCATCCTGGAAGCCAATTCGTAATCCAGATAGTTTCCTATGGCCCCGCTATCAATGTATGCCCTTACTGCATGCATACGCGATGGCTGCCTTGGATCTACGAGGACCATTGGTATGATGAAATGCGAGGTCTGAGTATCCTTCTTCAAGCTCGGCAAGCGGGCCTCTACCCTTGTCGGGCGTGGGCGTTTCCCGAGTCTGACTCCATGTGGCTTTTATCAGCAGCTCCTACCACCTTCTTGGGTGGTTTTACAGGGCAATCCTGTAGAAAATGCCCAGAAGTTCCACAATATAGACACAATTGCATTTGCCGTCTCCTTTCTCTTTCCTTCTGGGTTAAGGGTCCTTTAACCCCTCCGATTTGCATGGGTTCTGAAGCATCTGCTCCTTTGGGGTTAGCGTGGGTTTTGACCAACACCCGATTCTCAAACTTGGCTCGATCAACCTTTCTGTTCTGAAGTCTGTGATCTAACTGGACCACTAAGTCTATATATTCAGCGCAGTCTTGAGGTGGGTTCACAACTTGAGCCAAGACATCCTTGAGTTCTCCTCGAAGCCCTCGATGAAATAACGTGATTCGTTTTACCTCAGGCCAACCAGTTTCCAATAGCAACCTATTAAAGGTCGCGATGTAGGAAAGAAGGTCCTGGTTACCCTGTCGTAGGGACAAAAGTTTGTTATCCAGAGCCTGTCCTTGGGAGTGCCGGGCAAACAGTCTTTCCATGCTCATTTGAAAGCCCTGAAAATCCCGAAGAATTGGGTCATCCTGAGTAACTAGTGGAATTGACCAATCAACTGCACTGCCGCTGAGATATGACAATACAAAGCCTACCTTGGCTTGATCGTTTGGGAAGGCTCCAGGTCTGCATAAAAAGTGCAAGCGGCATTGGTTCATAAACACGGCGAACCTTTTGGGATCTCCGGCAAAGCATTCGGGCGAGCTAATGGAATATTTCCTGGTAGGTTTATTTGCACATGGTTACTCGATGACACAGGAGCTGGATTTCCCCCGGGACCTGGTAGGGGTGCTTGTCCAGCCTGGCTTTGCAGTAGTTGCCTAGCAAGGTCATCAGTTCGCTCCTTTGACAAAATCAGTTCTCTCCTAAGAGCATTGGTTTCTTGACGGGCACTTCAGCCCTCAGTTCCCCTAGTAATTGGGCCAATTGGTCAGTTTCTGAGGTATCCATAACGCCCAGGTGGGAATTTGTGGGTAGGCTTCGCGTTCCGATACGCTCACCTGGCTCCCACAGGGGCGTCGATCTGAACTGGACAGCTGTGGTCTCCACCAATGTGACACGTAGTGCCAAGATGACGGACTGGACTGGCCCACCTAGCTTTATTTGCTTGGCCCGTAGGAATATTCTTCTGCAAATGGAGAAAGGGAATTAACCACCCGTGGAGTTCAACTTTAACCCTTCCCCCCCACTCCCACTGTTCTCCCCACTGATCACCTTTGATGTCCCCTCTTATAGTCTCACCTGATGGTTTGGAAAGATGAGTTCTCCATCCTGCATTGAGCGCAGGGGCACGTAGATAACCAGTTGCTTCACTGGCTCGAAGGAATTGGTGAGTTCCAGAACAATATTGACTCAGATTCCCAGCAAGACGCCGGAAGTATGTAGTTCGAAAGAGTTCAAATGTCTGACTTTCATTCTGTCCGATTCCTTGGAGGTTGCAGCTTGACCCTAGAAGAGTTCCTCGTGGCAACCGGTAATATTCAGGTAAGGATTTGTATTATCCAACACAGTTCGATAAAATAATGTCAATATGTAACCTGTTGCTTTCTCCTTTATTCAGGCGCTGAGAGAAAGTATGAAGTCTCGGGGAATAATGCCTCCGGCGGTAAAATCAGGTAAGTCTATTGTGGTGAGGAGGTTTCCCCTTGTTTGTCCCTTTGTTTCACCTTGCTGTCCTTTTGTTTCCACTTAGGGGCCGGGGTTTGACGAGGATGCAGTGGAAGTTGCGCCGACCCGTGAAGAGGAATAGTACCCCCGGTGGTAAATCAGGTAAGTCTATGGGGGTAACTAATATTGCCTCTGTGTATTCCCTTGGCTCACCTTGCTGTTCTTGTCTTCCCATTAGGTGCCGGAGTGCGGCGGGAACATGCAGAAGGATGCAGTGGAATGTGAAGATGCTGCGAAGGCCGGTGAGTTCAGTGCGGCGCTGCAGCAGGCGACGCACATAAAATAACTTCTTTCTTCCAGCTCGAAGGAGCGATGGATCGGGAATTCAGGTAAGGATCAAAGGTATTGCTCTTGATCTAACCTTTTCTCCTTCTTTCTCCCTTTTTCTAGGAGCTCTAGACTCAAAGTGGGCGTGGCAGAAGACTGGATGCAGACTTGCAGGCACGGTGAGCGTTACGCTGCTGGATGCAGAATAACGCGAAGCGTGTGCTGCTCTTCGGGCGTGGTTTAAATAGCCACCAAAGTATTCCCAGGTAAGTATTCCTCCCCAGCCCCACCCGAGTAAAAAAATAGTCCCTTGGTAAAGTAGTCCCTTCCAAGCCTCTTTTGGCTTGGAGCTTTTGCAGCATGGTCTGCATCAAGTAAGTTTTAATCTATGAGCCTGGCGCCTATGGCGCCAGGACTGACTCTCCATATGAGCCTGGCGCCATAGATGCCAGGACTGCACCCAAATATCCCCTAGCAGGGGTTGTTGGGCTTGCTTGGAATAACTTGATGCCTGCTTCCAGGGTCACTGGACTTGGTCTGGGTCCCCGGGGGTAGGCATCATGACAGCTTCTCAATCCAGTGTCCTCCCTTTGTCATGGTGGGCTGCGTAACTTTTTGGTTTAGCCATGCTCCGTGAGAGGGTAAGCTACTGCTAGTGCATGGTGATCGTTTGGGTCATTAAATCTTAAGTTAAATTCTCCTAGGAGTAATATTTGCGAGGACGTTTTAGTATTCTCTGAGAATAACAGCATCAAGTCTTCCTCGAAGGTGCGAATGGGAACACGAGGTCTATAGATTAGATGAACAGTTATAGTACAGGGGTTAGAGATTGGTATTTTGGCTGTGAGTAATTCACTGGATAGGAACGTTGGCGCGGTAGCTAATCTTATGTCTAGATTGGATTTTGCTATGATGGCAATGCCACTGCCTCTGGAATCTGACCTGTCAGCTCTTATAATGGAATAGTTTTCCAGTACAGCAAGTAGGACGGAGGGGCCTGCTGCTGCATGTAACCAGGATTCTGTAATCGCTAAGAAGTCAAGGTTTTCATCTATAATTATGTCTGCAATGTCTGTCGCATGTGCAACCATAGATATGGCATTAATTAAAGCACCCTTTAATATGTTTGTTGTAGCATTAGTGAGGATAGCACATGGGTTATCTTGTTTCAATTTCTTGTTGTGGGGTTTCGAGGTTCGTAATGCGTTCGTATTTGCTTGTCTGGGGTTTAAGCACATATTTAGGTACACCTTTTTGCCCAAAGATTACAGCAGTTTGTCCTGTGTGGATAAACATGAAGAGGACGTTGTTGATGAAGCTGACCCAACAGAGGGCTTTGAATATGAGGCCGCAGCTACCACCGAGGAATGTGGTTGGGGATTAGACGCACAGAGCACAGTTTTATCCTCCAATTGTCCGAACCTGCCATTGAGGCATTTATCTAAGGTGCTGAGTGAGGTTTAGGCCACAGCTTTTTAGCAACCTTCAGCACATCTTTCTGCAATGTTATGCCTGAGCGGTTAGCTGTTCTTAGTGATAAGATCTCTGGCAATACATCTGCTTGCAGCTGTGGTGCCGGTACTCCCTGAAATTCAGCCAGTGCTTCCATGTGGTCGCTAAAAACCTTAGCAGAAGATGGGGTATACTCTTGTTCCTCATCTTCAGTTTCTCTGTGTGAAGACTTTGCCGCTGATGCCAGAGCCACATTTTGGATAGTGGGCTCAAGTACCTGGGTATGTGTGGGTGGGGCCTGTGTCACAGTAGGAGCCTTCTGCACTGGTGGAACATTCACCTGCCCTGGAGGTGGTGGTGGTGGTGGTGATGGTGGAGGGGTTGGAGGCATCAAGGCCATCAAATAAGGCTCTGGTAGAGGCCTCTGTGGTTGAACTTGAGGTACAACTTCTATAATTAAATTTTTTAGAATGCCAGTCATTTGTTTGGACCGCATAAGCTGCATAAAATGGTTGAAAAAAAACATTCTTCATATGCTGCTTGAGGTGAGGATTGTGGAATGGGTCTCTGTGATGCAGCAGCCACTGACACCCGGACGTTGGTGTATTAGTGACCAAAGGCTCCTATGAGGCGTATTTGGCATGGTAGCCACTAGGCTCAGTTACATTGAATAAGGTATATGAAGAGCACCACAGTGATTGAACTTGATACACTTAACTTCTTGCTCCGGAATCTCCAATACCTGCCTGTGCCATCTGAGATTAGCATATTCCTGGCTGGGTAGGTCACTTTAAGGGGGCTGAGCCCACTGAATATTGTGTTTCTTCCTCTGATAGATACCCTAGGATGCTAACTCTTTGGCCACCATATCTGTGGGATTCACTTAGGCTGTTTGCTCAGTGCAGCGCCCTGAACTATTGGCTCTTTGGTGCCGTTGAGAAGGGTTCTGGTATTACGTCAGACCTCAGAAGTAGCTCTGGGAGGCTTATTGCCCTCAGGCTCTCACCTGGTAGTTGTGTCATATACAGGCTCCCCCCCAGGCCTAATTCTGATATTAGAGCTATGAAGACCCTCAGACAGAAGGACCAGCTAGCCCCCCAGTGCCTGACCTGGTAGAGTCATGCACCAGTAGCACTAGGGGCCTCAGGCTGAGCACAGGTGTCAGAGTCTCGAGGACCCCTCCCAGCAGTGGAACTCCTTGGGTTGGAGTCTCCCCGCTGAGGGGCAGTAGACAAAATGGTATGCAGTAATAAAATCGCAGCAAAAATGTCACCTTTACAAAAAAATCACAGCAAAAATGCTATGGTTTGACCCAGTAAAGGTGTACCCCATTCTACCATTTAAGGGGGTGGGGTTTGCGGGGGTGTCCCCCATTACCCTTAAATGGTATAATGGGTTTGGGGGTTGCGGGGGTGTTCCCTGCATCCTTTATATGGATTGCGGCGGCAAAACCACAGCCTTTTTGCCACAATGTTTTGTGTAAACGGCCATTTTTGTTGCGATTTTAACACATGGAACCGACAAAATGTGATCTACCTGTTTCTGTCTGGACTTTTGTCGAGTGAAGGCCTTGAGATTCTCCAGTGGTGATTGCAAGAAGATCACCCTCCACCTTGACAGAAGGTTGTTCAGGGGTCTTGGGCTAAGTGCATCACATGCTGCGCAAGAATCCCACTGGTGATCAGCCTCTTGACAGAGCAAACGTCAGAAGCCAGAAAGCATACCTTGCAGTATGCACACCCAGGAAACCCCGTCCGGAACCAACATGTGCAGAAGAAAAACACAGGGAAAATGTGTGCGCTGACACATGGTATGTCCAATGCCATCTAAGCGGAAAAGAGGGCTGAGGTGAGACCTAGGTGGGCAGGGCTCCAAATTCATACGGAAAATTAATGCATTTGTGCGTGAGGCAAAAAGGTTCTGGTCCCGTCTCTGTACCGGGTAGCCCATAGAGTATAGAGGAAAGGGGACGGGATGTATTAATGCGGATAGTTCACCCAAACATTTTATTTTCTCAAAAGATGGGCCATAATACAAAATATGTACAATTTTGGGGAACTGAGGCTCAAAGTTTTGAAATGGGGGCATCTATTTTGTGAAATGAAGCAGCCTCCTCTTTTCATGTTTAAGCTCTGCTCTCAAGGCACTAATCAAGCTTTTGCTTATTGCTGACGGAGAGCTTGGCCTGAAGAGGAGGACGCCACAGTAATTGTCTTGACTTTGTTTTTATGTTTCCTGTTCTCCACAAGCCCAGGGGAGCACAGAAACGTAAAATGAAAGGCATTGTATTTACAATTCTTTTTTTAGATTTTTTAAAAATATTTGTGTATGGTCAAATAACTTTACAAATCTTTCACAAACAAGTCAGATATACAAAAGAAAAAATGGCATTTTAAACCAAGTTGACCAAATTAAAAATTAACATATGCAAATATGACTCACATTGAACACCTCTTGATACAAAATAAAATAATTAAAACATAGGTAATCAACATTTGTAAAGTCAAACGTCATAACATTTTGTTTTAAAACAAAAAAAATATGAATTTATACTACAATTACAATGCGACCATGTCCGCCACAGTGTTAATATTAAGATTACATTCATTTAGGTTCAAAGGCTTAAAAAAAGAAGCTACAGACAAAAGTTTCAGAAACATTGCGTCCACTAATGCAGCAATGCCATATTTGTTGCTCAGTAGCCCAGTGGTGATTAGGATAAATATTTGCCAGGTAGCATTTGCGTTTTGTATTCAATTCATTACAGAAAGAGAGGAAATGTCTTGTTGACTCAACAATTCCCTCCTGGTGGCAAAATCGACATCCCAAATCCTTACAATCAATTAGGGCATGCAGTGCGGTAATTTCTTCCGTAAACAATAGATTCCAACGCACTTGCATAAAAATTTGCCTGTGATGTTTGTCAGGGAATTTAGCAAGGTAAGGCGCAATCCCTCCTCGTTTTTTATATTCATGTCTAATGTGCGCCATAAAGGAGTAGCTATGTAATTTCGCCAAATTCTCGATCTAGTCAAAATCTAGTAATTTATTTTTTACATTATTGGGATTAGAGTGTCTATATATAAATTGATTTTACACAGAATTTGCGCACAATGCGTCCCAATTGACGTGACAACACTAAGCTTTTCCGTACCAAAATTTGGCTTCATGGTTTCATGCAGATTCACATATAAAGAATCACCAGAGGACAAGAGTATTTTCCTAAATAAAGAAAGCAAGTTCCGTTCCACCCTAACGGCAATAGAAGTAAGGCCAAATTCAAATCTCATTGCCACTAGCGGAACACAGTTTGGAACTCCTAGCACAGATCTCCACAACTTTGCTTCCCATAACTTGAGGCATTTCAAGGTTGACTCGTAGAACCATTCCTGGCCATAAATTTGTTTTGGAACTACCTTGCCTATATAGAATTGCAAGACGGGGAGAATGGAATAAGAGCCATATTTCTTTTTTATCGCCAAAGCTGGAAAAACCAACCTAGTGGCCCTTTGATATAGTGCATTCTTCATGTTGACAATACCTGGGGCTGCTGATATCATATATCCTAGGTATATCATACGAGAGGCTCAGACGATGCTCTTATCACCCCATAACCATGTTTGTAGTCACTTTTTCAGGCTCCTTGATATTATCAGAATTCTATTTTTTTTTACAAATAATCTTGAGCCGTTATCAGAGGAAAATGTGGAGAATGGTTTTAATAGACGTTTCAGACCCACATGCGATTTGTCGAAAAAGGAGATAATCATATGCGAGCCAGGACAGATGTTGAGAATCCACCTTTGGAGCGATTAGTGCAGCAGGAGCTAAATAGTCACTAGCATCAGACACATATAAATTAAATAGACATGCCGCTAGTGTGCACCCTTGTCGAAGGCCTGACTCAGTTGGAATAAGTCGGGACATTACCCCTTCTTTATTTAGCCTTACTCGTACAGATGAATTAGCATGGATGCCTATAAAAGGCTGTTTGAATCCCCCAACTCTTGAGCTTGCCCGACAATCTTGCACGATCGACGCGATCGAAGGCAGCTGATAAGTCGATCGATGCCACATAGGTACATGAGTCGGGGGTATACCATGTAGACTGTTGGATGCGTCTAAGAATAAGTCTGCTAAGAGAGGTTGAATACCCTTTTTGAAAACATGCAGATGACACAGCCTAATTTTCCAGGTGTTGAAGGAGGATAGAGGAAAAGATCTTACTATCTGTACCGAGAAGTGAGTTCGGTCTATAATTGGTTGGATCGGTCCGCAGCCCTTTTTAAAAAATTGGGACAATGTATGCTGTTTGACATGAGGTCGGAAAGATCTTAGAAGATACTACACTTTGGAATGGAATAGTGAGGATATTATGCCAATGTCTGGGTTCAGATTTAAGAATAGCGTTCGGCAGCTCATTCGGTCCAGCAGATCTTTAAAGTTTACTTTTTTAAAATCAAATTATAGACATTTTCCCCACTCATTTTGAGGACAGGTCATGTGCAGATATATTCCTTAACTTATATGACTCAACATATGGTTTACGGGACCCACCACATATAGATTCAAAAAGTACTCTGCCCATGTTGCTTCGGCGACAGCATTAATCTGTGCGTTACATGTAGGTAGTTCAAGGCCATTTATTAAGTTCCAGAACATGTCAGCATCTTTTGTAGACAGGATTTGGAGGACCAATTCAGCATCTCACTGAAGCAAGCTGCACGCTGCTTTTTACAGAATAGTCTGTATTTTTGTTTTACTAATTTAGGCAAAGTAAATTTCGAGTCATTCGAGATGGGCTGGCACTTTATAGATCTTAAATTTCGCCTCATTAGAGATTTAATTTGGGCTAACTGTAAATCATAGACGTGAAGATGTTTCTTACATTTGAAGCCCGTGCCAAATTCCAAAGGATACCTCTCTCTTGATCTTAGGGACTTAATGAATCCTTCGTAATTCACAACATTAAACATGTTGAGCTTCCATTCGTATGTGGTGCTGGTTATTGCTTTGTGCAGATGATGTACAGCTTTGTCAATATTCACAGTTGTACAACGAACAGTGTTCCCGCCTCGGCAAAGTTTTAGATTAGATGGACCCATAATTCCCTTTTGAAAAACCGGGAATGGAAGATGTAATGAGGCCCGCAGCATGCAATGGTCGCTCCAAACTGACGGACTTATCGAAAAGTCAGAGAAGAGTTCCAGCAACAAAGGGTCGACAAAGATATAGTCGATCATACTTCGACTTGTACCTCTAAACCATGTGTATTGAATCGAGTCATTTTTTCTGAATTGGTCATGTGGGGACTGTAGATTCAGAGAGGAGAGAGTAGTACTCCATTCCAAACCATTTCTGATTTGCCGATCGCAAATGGCAGATTTGAGATTATCTAACGTGTCGTCAGCTGAGACCAAAATACATTTAGTATTCAAATCTCCAGCTAACAAAACACAACGAACTCCATTTCGAGCCCTCCACTCATATACACGATTGGTAATGGACAAGACGAAATCGTCCAATTTACGGACTCCTTAGTGCCAATAGATATTCAGCGGAAGGACACAAAGTTCATTAGGAATTCAAGCACTACTGCCAAAATACCAAAGAGTAAGTTATCAACTTGGCGCAAGGCTACTGAAGGGTCAGATTTTAAGGCAATTAGTAAGCCACAATAGGGCCTATCTCTCCCATCGGATTATGAAGCTTGACAAAAAAGCCAATAGCCATCCAATACAGTATTAGAAGTAAGTTAGGTATCCTGTAGCAATATGCATTGGGCGCCCTGCAATACATCTACATTTACCAAATTTGTGTTAAGATGGGAATGCCCCCTAGTATTCCACAAAATGAATTTCAGTTACCCATTCAATTCCTTGTTTTGGGTATAGGCATTTTCATTGTTGAAGCCGCCGGTTGCTGGTTTGAGTAGGCCCACGAAGTGTGGCAGCTCTTTCCAATCGCGTACCTAAGTGTTGGTTTTCCTCCTTCCATCGTTTAAGGTAATTGGCGAAGGGATTAATTATCTCAGGAGTGTAGTCATCATCCTTGTATTCAACCTCACATTCAACCACCGAAAATCCCAAATTTTGAAGTGAGGCTCAGCCAGGACTAAGCCGAGCACCAAATTTGAATACCTAGCCGGCCGAGTCTTCATAATTACTGCGACTTTCTTTTCAAGTTTCCAGAGCATGGGAAACTTAAAACATAGTCGCAGCAATTAGGAATACTAACTCCTAGTGCTTGGAAGTTTTGACTTTGAGCCTCATTTCCTCACAATTTATACACGGGAACTTTCTTGAGAAATACTTTTTATATATATTTTTTATTATGGCTCATCTTTTGAGCCAATAACATTTTTGGGTAAACAATCCCTTTAAAGATTATTCTGCCACAAGGACTGTATCCTCATAATTAGTTAGTTTTGGCACAGGGGTGCATATCTTAAATACACCGCCTGCACTGCAGAGACTTAGTTGTCACAGCAGCTGTCAAATGGCACGACTGAATCTGCTGTAAGACACTGGAGAGCAGGCACTGCAAATCATGCTACTGTGATACAGCAGGCCTCAAGTGTACACTATACTTTTGGCATTGAGCATATACAAGGAGGAATCTGATTGGCAGACTACCCTTTCAGAAATGGAACTACCTGTACCATTTTAATAAATGAAAATCAAAAAAGCCAGGGCTTCTTCCCCCTTGCAAGATAGCAATTCCCTATATGCCACCCCCTCCTCCAGCCAAAAAGGTTGAGAACTCCCCTTCTAACTGTCGGGCTCACTCTCAAGTTGAGAAAATATCTTTTTGCCATCTGCATTCGCATGTTGGGATCTAGACTTAGGCAGCATTTGAATTCTCTGTGGAGAGATCGACCAATGCCCAAGCTCTGGATTCTCCTCAACTGTGGCCCAATTTTTCGCTAACCCCATCAGCCACCTATGAAGGTAAGTAATTGGCTGATCAGTGACTTTGAAGCTCACCTGCACCGAGTCTACTCAAATTCCAGCTTTGCAGGTGGCCGTCTAGCTTTGATTTCCCTGCCCATAGTTTGGCAGTTCTACAACTGAGGCCCTGCTTAAGCCAGCTTTCCAGTGCTGGGAAGTGGTTTGGAAGGAAGAGGCCTACTGATATTTCTCTGGTGTCTGCACAACTACGGATATGACGTGGGGTCCCCTCTCAGCTATGACATCCTAGGGGGGTTCCCAGCTGAGAGAAGTGACCATTCCTCTCACAAGAACAGCCAACCACAGGTAGTGAATTTAACAGCGTCTGTTGTGCCTCTCCTGCCCTATCAGTGCCTAGGCAGGACTGAACTGAGCGCTCAGTTTCCATTTTTAAATCCACACAGGAATTATAAAAATGATCTGATAAGCGGTCAGAGGTCCCAGTCACATCTATGTGACCAGCAGGTATGTCAGGAACCAAGTCTGGTAGGAAACTCCTAGGCACTGGGTGAGCAACCAACTCCTGCAGTTCCATGCCTAAGAATTCTTGGGCTCTTTGTCTTTGAACTGGTCTGGGCGTTCGACTCGCACCAGTTCTTGGTTTTGGGATAGGCCATGGCTTTCGATCTGCACCTGTTCCCCTTTTAGGAGTGGTTTAAACCTCCCCCCTGCATCAGCTCCTCTGTCTACCTCAACAGACTAGCCCAGAGTCAGAAAGTCTCTCAGTTCCTGGCAAAGGTCAACCTGATCTGGGCCTCCATCTGAAGGCAACTCCTCCAGCTCTGGCAGGCTCCTTCAGTTCTGAAACCACGAGTCCACCATCTCAGGTTTCTCCTTTACACCCATAGACAACCCTGACATTACTGAATCTGGTGCTAACTTCATAGTCACAGCAGTGGGCGCTGAGCCCTCTCTTGCAAGAGTAAGAGCCCCAGGGGATTTCAGGCTTGGAATAGGGAGTTACTGGTGACATAGGGCTCAAGCTGAGGACAACCCTTCCAGTTTTGGCAGGCCCTTAAGGTCTGAAACTACCTTGTCCACAATGTCTGGTTCCTTTTCTAGGCCAGTGGGCAACCCTGAGATCACTGAACCCTGTGTTAACATAATAGCCACCTCAGTGGCCACTGGGCCCTCTCTCGTATGAGTAGGCGCCTCAGGTGCCTTCTGCCTTGGTTGTGGAGCTACCGAGCCCACCGGTGCCTTGTGCTTTCTGGGTTAGGAAGCCTCAAGGCCGCAGACCACAAATGCTCCCCCTTTTGCTGCTTCTAGAGCTTACGCTCCAGTAACTGCTGTGACCATCTCTGGGTGAAGGAGGTAGTACCAAATAGATACCCTACTGAAATGTAGTTCCTGATTGCAACATGGTGAAGGGAGGTTTCACTCCTCAAACTAGGCCCTACTGTTTCCAAAGAACAGTACTTCAGAATATCAAACCCTCTTGCCTGTGGGTTTGGTCCATGGGTGCACTGCCCAGCATTCGCCAGTCACCTGACAGCTGTGACACTAACAGCAGTGCCACTGAAGGTGGGAGGTGTTGCCTCATTTCTGGAGACACAGTCCACAAATGAGTCTTGTTGGGAACTGGGGCTCTCTCAAAGGACCCGGTACCGTTCCCACTCAGCGAGGGAACCTTTGTTCACTCCCTGTCCTACTTGGACTTCATCTATTACAATACTTACACTGTTAGGCAGAAACCTGTGCAGTTCCCTCTGGGACCACTGCAAAAGATTTAGGACTACATGTGTTTGGCAGTAAACCCACTTGGTAGCAGTCCGTACCACACAGATTCACTTGGTAGCTGGGGCTGAGCAGTCAGACTTCCCTCAAGAGAGTTAGCCAGTATACAGAGCATTCACAATAGGTCAAGAGCACGCAATAGAACAAGTAAACACTGACCAGAGCTTGGTGTAAAAGAGATATCATTATTTATTTAAAACCACATCTAGAAAAACACACAGGCACTAATAGTAAGCAATTCAAAAACACGGTCACTAAAAGATATACAATCCTTTAAAAGAATATTAGACAAGTCTTAAGTAAAGCCCCACTTATTTTCAGACAGCGGTGAGCGCTTAACGTAGATGGCACTCTAATAGTTCATTTTAAAAAGGGAGAGAAAAGCAGAGAACAAGTTGAAACAGATCCCAATGCTTTTACGAGAACAGAACAAGAGAGAGAGAATTCAGAGTCAGTACGCTGGATCCGCTTTAAGAGGATCGAACGAAATGTGTCCAAGGTCACATGGTTGCAGTGCAAAAAAGTCTTGAAAAGGTTCAAAAAGGAGTTGGACCAAAGAAAGGGACCAGTTAGAGGGTCAAGGCGGCCAGCCCAGTCCAGAAGGTTAAGGAGTTATTATTACCTTGTAGCAATCTTTAGAAAGGGAGGCCTGGCGGACACGGTACCTTAAAGTGGTGAGAATGCTCCAGCGGGTGCAGTTGTTCCTGGCAGCGGGTGCAAGTCAGTGCTTCGTCTGGGGGAAGAGAGGATCTCGTCGTGGAGGAAGACAGGAGACCGTTGCACTGCCAGGGAAGAATCCAGCCGCGGAGTTTCTCAGGTACAAGGAGCGGTCCGGTGATTCGCGGTTCAGTGGTGAGTGGCTATCTGGCCGCCGGGGTGCTTGGCACGGGCAGTTCGACCACACACCGGGCTGGGGTGCGAAGAAAGAAAGGAAAACTGGTTGTGCCCACCAGTCAGGGGAAGAAGCCTCTCCAGTCGGGAGATCTTCTCTGTCGTCGGGAAGTGGTTAGTCAGTTCTGCAGGGCTCCACCGGTGGTGTCGTCGTGGTAGGTCGGCTCAACTTCTCCCTCGTCGGATTCTCAGGTCCTGTGGCACTTCTGAAGTTCCAGACCCCAAAGCCCTGCTTTTATGCAGAAAACCCCCATTCACTCAGCCTAGCTTTCACTCAAACATGCTAAGTGGTGAGCCGGCCGGCTCACCACTTGGGCCAATCACACAAGAGTGCGACCTGAGTTACGAAGGTAACTCGGTCCAGGGTGCCTAAACCCCCTCCCACACCCCCTGTGGTACCCAGACAAAGTGGCACCACTTTTGGAGGCTTCTGTGGAGAAGCCTGCCAAAAAGTGGAACAAAGGGCTCGACTTGGGTTGGAGTCACAGAAGAGAACACAATTGCCATTTTAGAATTCAGTCTTGGCAAAAAATACCAACCGGAGAATTAATATTAATTAAATAAACCGGCGGTATGTTCGAGGCTATGAGGATTAAATAATTAAAGTTGGTAGCCTCGAACAATGGGAAAATCCCATAGGAAAATATTCTCAGTCGAATATAAAAAGTAGTTTCCACTGCCACCAGCCAAAACTCGATCAGAGGGGACAGAGGCGTGCCCCCTCGACTAACAGAGCCCGGGGCAATCGAATTGCCCCGACCAGTGCGTCCACAATATGATGGTTTGTACTGGTTTCTGTTAATAATTTGGGACTAGTAAAGCCAATGGTGACTTTACATGCCCTGGGAGACAGTAGTCAGTCCCAGGGTATGGAGTCTATGGTGGGGTGTCACTATGACACCCCTGTGTTACTGCACGGAGGGTGCTGTGTAACACACATAGGAAAAACACATGAGACCCTATGGAGTAAAGGACCCCATAGCCCATAAAACACATTATCAGTCAAAGGAATACCATTAATCATGTCCAAGAGTGGGAGGAAAAGAGTCTCACTCTTGGCAGGAGGAAAAAAACAAACCCCAGAAATCCAGCAAAGCTGCTGGGGGACTCACTAGGTTAGGAAATTCAGCCTAAACAGAGAATTCTCCCTAACACACAATAACTGTGGTTTCCTCTTCCAGGTGATTAACAGTCACAATGGCCTGCTTGGGCCTGGGCTTCCCCTTGCAGACTGGATCAAATCAACACCGATGACAACCCGGGTTGAGATTGTGTGGGTACCTAAGCGTCCCCCCCTTTTTCTTCCTGCACTTATAAAGATCTACCCTGTCTGCTGCCTTAAACCCAGCACTTGCCACTTGCTGGCTGCACTACCACTGTTTGTTTCCTTCATCATTTATTTATTACTATTTATCTGTTTCTCCTTTGCACCGCACTTCCCCTCCTCCTCCCTCGCTCATGCACTTGCATGTTCTCAATGTCACTGGGCCTAGTAGGATCATTGTTTTGTTCTCCCCTGTTCCCTCTCCCTTGCCTTGTTGCTCTCTGAAACACTTGTGTATGAGCATGATAGAAATAAAATATCAATTCAATTTGAGGTGCCCACACTCTGCTCCCAGTGGGAGTTCACCTACAATGATTATCAAATCAGTTGCCTCTGATTTGGGTGCATGAGACTTAGACTTTTTACTCAGGTACCCGACTGCCTGCTGAGCCTATCAAAGCCTAACAAGGCTGTGTTAGGCTCAGCAGCCTTGGTGTCACTCATGTCCCCTAAACACTGGTGTAACTCCAGCTCACACTTGCGGGTATTCTCACATGAATTCTAATTAGATATGCCCAAAGTTGTGCCAATTTTGTTACCTGCAACCCATCCACACCATGACTCTAAGGGCTGATGTGTAATGCTGCAAAATGTTTACTCTCCACATCAGATGATTGGACTATGTCCTTGGCAATGTGTCGCCTAGGTGGTCGTTGGGTGCCACCACCCGAGATACTTCCTTTCCCACTGGAAATGTTGTGAGTCTCCCATTCAAATGAACCCCCTCCCACACCACCCCACCCCCACCACCTAGGAATGTTTAGAGGTTTCTTAGCAGTGCAATCTATGTCTCATGTGGGAGACCCAATCTCTCACAGAGTTGGTGCAGGCAAACAGTTCCCAGGTTGTGCACTATACTACTTGTGAGCCACATCAAAGCAATGCAACAATTCCTTGGCAGTGAAATAAACTTTAGATGAACACTCTTATTTTGACTGACTAAGCTGTAGCCACAGTGTGCTCCAAATCACAACTGCTGCCCACCAGTGTGACGAATTGACTTCTGCCCTGGAGGATAACAAGGATGAGTAGAGGCTAAAATGTCCAATCAGCGAACACACTACTACAAGCCCAGAGCCAACATATTCATAAAGGTAAAACTTGCACAGCTAAGAGATATACCTTCTTTGCGATAAAATGGGCGTGGGGAAGGCTATACTCAAGAGGGGTGTGAATGCGGTTCAGTAGCAATCCAAATAGAGAAATATAACAGTTTCACAATCAAGGTTCTATATAAATATATTAACTTTAATTGAAAACACCATGTACAATATTAACGAACTAGAAAAAGAACACTACACAAAACCCCCCACTGAGGAAAAAACACAGAATAAGCAAAGATAGCAAGATGTAGCACTTTGAATAATAAATCAGGGGTGCAAGGCAAGTAAGATTCACAGTGTTTTTTTAAAAGGATATCTTCTTGAATGGATGAAAAAAAGGTATTTATGTAACCTAGCCAGTCTGTAGGGTCTAAAGATGTACCAAGGTGGTAGTTAGCAGTCAATAAAACTTTGATTCTTTTTTTGAAAGTTATTTTTTTAAATTAAAGTGTTATATAGTTAAATAAACCTTTTAACACCAACATTTAAATTACATAATCAAGACAGAATTGAATTTATATACAGCACTTGAAATTACTCAGAAAAAAGTTACACTAAAACCAATAAACTTTCCTCCATCTTAAAACCAATAAGCAATACAGAAAAGGCTGAATACAATTATACCACTTTTAAACATACCGGTGTCATATCGCTCAATTTCTTTCTATCTTTAACCAAATATGGTACATAGTAAAATTCAATAGTGTGCTGTTAGCCGAATATAAAAGAGCCCATATTTGATCTGAACTGAAATTTTCCAAAAGATGTCTCAAATTATGATAGGCTTTGACATAAAAGTCATTTAATCGTGCCCAGTCAGTCAATAAATGTCTGTATCTCAAACTCATGCTTGCAAATTCGGCAGAGTCTTCCCTGGTACGGAATAGCCGTCCATGCACCTTGTTTTGAGAAAGTAGGGAGACGTTCTAATCTTAGTTGAATAATAAATCGTCTCACCTTTTCATTGTAGAAATTCTTCAAGTAGTGCACAGCGCCTCAAATCGGGAAACCCTGCATCACATGGAGGTGAAATAGTTTTTCTTTTTGAGAGAACAGATACATTATTTCTTCTATCGCAGATCTTAGCTAATTACTTTTATTTCTTCTCCACGAGGGAGATATGGACCTCATTACTATAATCAAAGACTATTCATTTAAAAAAAGAACAATTCTTCAAGGGCTTTGGGGTCCAGGCAATATGTTAACAATACACAAAATGTCCCCAACATAGTATGTTTATAAGTTTGTAATAACATTTTCATAAAAAAGATGCCCTTTAAAAATTGTTTTAAGGTGACTAGAGATTTAACCCCAATTCACATCTTATTGCCTCAATAGATGCAGAATTTTCCAAACCAAGTAATCTGCGCCATATTTTGCTTTCCAGTTTTCTTAACCACTTGGTTTCCTGAGTGGTAAAAATGTCAAATCCGTAAAAAAATACTCGGAACAAGACTTGTATTAAATAATTGAAAAAACTCCCTTTCTTCTAATAAAATTTCGTATAGCACTGATCTTTTTTTCTGTTTTTACAAGGACACATTGCTCTTGATCTTTAGAGCTTAAAGAGTCTGTAACTAATGCCCCTAAATAAGTACGAATGATCTACCTCGATCATTTCATTTTCCAATTTCCACACATTTAAAGCGCTTCCTCTTGTTTGCACACAATTTAAAAATTCTTGTCTTCTGATAATTCATAATCAGACCATTTTCTTTAGAGTATTTACTCAAAGCTTGGATGCTCTGCTGTAAACCAACCTCAGTTTTGTTTAATAAGAGTTAATAAGAGTATCATCTGCATAGGCCAGCCATGCAATCGCTTGGTGAGCCGATGAGGAGGATCTCGTCTTACTGGCATTAAGGCAGAGATCATCGGCGGCACACCACTGCTGGATTGTGGACAGACAATCGGGGGTGAGAAAGGGAGAAGAGACGGCTGAGATGAGCCTGAAAACGAGCTGAGTGTCATCCGCACAGCACTGAAAGTTGGAGCAGAGAGCATCTATGCAGTGGGCGAGAGGTGCCAGGTATTGGTTGAACAGCCAAGGAGAAAGATTAGACTGCTGGGGAAACCCCCGGGTAGAGAGATAAAGGAGAGGAAGGACCCAAGTTGGACCTGGAAGGGTCAGTCAGAGAGAAAAGAAGGTCAGCCAGGCCAGTGCCTGATCAATGATACCAAGGTTATCACAGAGCCGGTTGAGCAGGATGGCATGGTTGACGGTATCAAAAGCAGATGAGAGATCGAGGAGGATGAGGGCAGAAGGATGGTTAGAGTCAAGGTTTGAGAGCAGGTCTTCATGTATGTTCACGTGAGCAGTTTCCGTGCTTCTGGCCACGGTGAAGCCAGACTGATGGTCATGGAGACAACCAACAGATTCATTGTGAAGGTTAAGCTGGGAGATGGGCAGTTTTTCCAAGAGTTTACCCAGAAAAGGAGTAATGAAGATCGGGCAATAGTTAGTCGGACAGGAGGGCTCGACTGAGGGTTTCTTAAAAAGAGGGTGCACAAGGGCGTGCTTCAGGGGGGAAGGAAAGGTTCCAATGGCAAAAGAGTGATTGCAGAAGTCGGCCAAGGCTGGCTGGAGCAAGGGTGTCAATATGGTCCTTGATGGTTTTGGATGAACAGGGAAGATCCTGTTTTGATGAGACTTTCATAGATCAGACTTTTCTAGAAACATCATCGGGTGAACAAATGAAAGGAAGAGAAGGGAGGAGGACAGGCGGCCACAGGAAGGCCCGAAATAGAGGAAAACAGAGGAAGGAGGAGAGGAAGAGAGGGTGGACAGGATTTCCTGGGTTTTAGAAATGAAATGTGAAGCCAAGGCCATGCAGAGGGCCTGGGAGGGAACAGGAGAGGTAGATACTGCAGCAGGGTCGGCCAGCTCCTTGCAGACTTTAAAGAGTTCAGCCGAGTTATTAGATGCTGCAGAGAAGTGGGCTTGGATGTGAGCTCTCTTCTTAGTGTGGACAGAAAGTCGGTACTGCCTTTGGAGGTTTTGGGGGTTTAGTACCAATCAGTGCTTTTTTGCACTCCGAAGCAGAAAATTCTTGGCAACCATGGGCATCCCGACGGAATTATCGCACAATAACTGAAAACACGCTTTTAGGGGATTTGCTTTGGGAACAAACCCTAACACAGGCAAACAGCACACTCAAATAGAATACAGCCCCCAAGGTACAGCAGGCTTACTACCAGTTGCCCCATAACATGAGGCGCACCTATTTAGCAAACTTTGGCTCCCATTCTATTAGCGGTCACACTTAATATTAAGCACTCACCAGTTTTATCAGTATCCAAGGCAAGATTTGTATCTTGCACTTAAATGGCGTAACTAATGCTCAGTGTCATACAACACCTCCTAGCATTAGAGCACCAACTTATAGCCACACTGACACTCTGCCCGGCATCCCCACTCTGCATCGTGTTTCCCGCTAGATACACTATGGTGCTCAAGCGTCTATATGGGCAACTCAGCACTCAATAAGAGAAAGATTCTCGAGGCAAAATAATTAGAATAATAGAGGTCCGTCAGGCAAAGCTTACCTGTGTGGTGGTCCTCAATTACTGATGCACCACAGGAGGCAGCCAAGGAGCCAGGAAGCCCTGTAGTATCACTGTGCCCTCTCCCTCGCACGTGACAGTTCTTAACTCCGTTGCCTGCTCTGTTCAATGTCCCTCCACAAGAATACAGAGGTACCAAGGCAATAGAGGAAAGGACCACAAGACAGACAAAGGAGTCAAGCCGCAAACCCTCGCAAAGCCTCGCAACTCCACGCTTTGCTTGCAGCTGCTTCCGACACTCTTGATCAGCTTAATGCATGAACCTACCATTCACCTTGATTCTCGATGGTCTGGCAGCACCAAACCAGACACCAGATTTCTTGGCATTGTGTGAGCAATTCGAAGATCCAAGTGCAAACGGGAGTACGGGCAGTGGGTGGTAGGGGCTAGGTGATACTGGTGGTTTGAATGTGTCCAACGGTTCATGAAACATGGCTCAAGCAAATCAATGCCGATAACACTAGGATCATGGCCGAGAGTCCCAATCCAGGGGCTCAGGGACAAGATGAGTCTTGTTCTGGTGCTCCCAAACATGGGGGAGGCTAGCATACAACTGCAGGGGTCCATCAAAACAGTGAGGTCCTGGGTACCGCGGGGGCTGGCAGAGGGGCAGGTCTTATTCCAGCAACAGGTCACTCCTCGGGTTGCTTTGAGCCCCACCCCAGGTACTCAGGGTGGTACATCATTCCAGCAGTCCAGGGTACCGCTGTGGCAGGCAGAGAGGCAGGCAGGTCTTGTTCCAGCAGCAGGTCACCCCCAATGTTCCCTGGGGATGGTTAAAAAGACAGATTTTGCCTCTGCCTTGGGCTACCTCTCTTCACATTACAACTGGAGGACTTTGGAAAGGACTGCTCTCCCAAAAGAGTCCAAACGAATTCTTCACCAAGAGCTGAATCAAAGAAGTGGCAGAGCCCACTTCTTTTAAATCTAAATGTACACATGTGACTGTACAAAAAAAGCCTGATTCAAGGGACTAATCCCTGTTCTTGAAATAAGTAGACTTTGGCTTCTCACATCACACCCAAAGGGCTTTTTGCTACAGGAAGTAGAGATGACTGGAAGGAAAGAAAGTCAGAGAGAAACAAGATCATGGAATCTTCCTCCAGCTGTAAAGAGCTCAGTCTGTTTACACCAATTCTTCCACCTTCCCTTCTCAAAAGAAACAAATCCCTTTAGATATGCTGTACTGTACTCTGGTGTGACCACTCCTGTTGTGAATGGGTGCCCTTTGATTTCTGTTCCCAGGACAGCTTCCTGTGGAGTGGCTGTCTCTCTGGAGAAGGTTTTACCCAAAGTCTACCATCCTGCCAGCATTGCTAGGGCCAGCCTGTCTGGGGAGAATACACATAAGCCTTGAGCCGACACTTGTGATATAGGTGGCTGTAATAATTATGGGAAATACCATCCACCGTACCATAACTCAGGTATGGCTTATATTTAAAGATTACTCTGCTGCCAAGCCTGTATTCTCATAATTATAGAGTTTTGGCACAGGGGTCCATATCTTATATGCAGCCCTGCAATGCAGAGTCGCGGCTGTCACTGCAGCCGCCAAATTGACACCACTGACCTCTGAAACTGCTCTGTGCAACTGGAGAGCAGGAGCTGCAGATCAGGCTACTGATGAAGCAGGGCACACGTGTACACTATGTTCTTGGAAGGGAGTTTTGAAAGGGGGAATCTGATTGGCAGATTACCCTTTCAGAGATTAAATAATCCAAATCATTTTATTAATACAAATCAAAAAAACCAGGGTGTCTGCTTCCTTGCCAGATGGCAATTCCCACCACAGGTGGACTGGGAACATTCTGATTAGCACTCTGCAGAGGAGACAATGGGCCTCATTACCAGCATGCAGGTTCGGTAACAACGTTGCCAGTAAGCCTACCAGCACCGTTGTTATTGGACCGGCACACTCTGAGTCTGCGAGCTGTGAACCGCTCCGGCAGTTTTACCAGCACGGCTACCGTTGGAGTTGTAATGAGGCCTATTGTATCCATCAGAACCAATGTTACCCTTAAAATAAGTAACTAATTTTTCTAATGAATAGATTGTTTCTTTGCAGATTCACTTTCTTTTAAATATGTAACCAGGGGGCTTTGGGTGCACTACTACAAAGCAAAATAAGTCTCAACCAAGGGGAGGAGGGGCGTGGCCAGCAGCGATGTGAGCAGGACCTGTCTGTTCTGAGCTCCCATGAAGATCCGACACAGAGTGGCTTCTTTAACACTCAAAAAGCGAGAATAAGCAGTTAAAATAACCCAGCAGCGAGAACATAACATCGTGAGTCGTGGAGAAGTGCCCTCTGACCTACTACAGCGTATCTGCTGAAACTGTCGACAGGCAGAGTGACGGAGGGAAGACGGAGCAAATTGCCTCCAAAATGGCGACCGCCATCTGAGGCTGGTTCGGGAGTGTAGGGAGTGTCAGGGAAGAAGACCAGTGAAGTACAGGAGCAGGCAGAAATGCGACCTGGGTCCTCATGTGATCCAGGTGCTGAGCAGCAGAGAACGATGAAGCCAGAGACGTGGAAATAGAGGACGAGTGACGGGAGTGAGGCTGATAGGTGAGGGAAGCCTGCATTGCATAGGGAGCTAGCACGGCGAGGGACGCGACAGACCACAATACTACTGCATGGGTGTTGGTGGAGGGACACAGAGGAGCACCGCCTCAAATTGGGCAGTTGCGCATCATCGCAGCAACAGCACAGACTGGAGGATCACGCTCGGCCTCCCCCCTCCCCTGTGACTGTGGAGCCCTTGGACACACATAGGATATCTCTGACACAGCAATTAGTACCAGAATAGAGCCGGGGGACCCAGTGGAAGTGAGGGGGAACACGAGATTTAGCCAGGGAACAAACCGCCAGACACGAGACAATTGCACGAACAGTGAGCAAAAAACAACGGCCAGCACGTTGTAACTGAGCACTAGCTTAACACATGCACAGGAAGCAAGCACGGGACAGGGCAAGTGAGAACCATGCCAGAAGGGGATAGGAAAAAGACCACAGCTTGACCACGGCAAACAACAATGGAGGCATTTGCCAAAAAAGAACACAACCAAGATCCTATGGAGATGGCGGGCCAACCAATATCGGATAGCCATGGGGGCTCGGCAGAGGTAACAGACACCAGGGTCCTAGATGCAATTGCAGCCCTAAGATCGTCCCTGGTATCCGACATTGATGAAATCAAGTGTGATGTGAGCCTCTTGCGACAGGATGTGCAGAACTTGGCGAGCAGGGTGGGTGAGACAGAAGGTAATTTCGACTGCCACGAATGACCTGCAAGTGACAGTGCAAGAACTGACGAAGAAGGTTCAGATGCTGCAAGACCGAGCAGAGAATGCGGAAGGAAGGGCACGGAGAAGAAATATTAGGGTCCTGGGGTTGCCGGAAGGGGTGTAAGCCAGAGACTTTAACACATTTATTGAAAACATGCTGCTCTGAGAAATTGGCCTCGGATCAATCACTATCACGTGGGTTCACAATGGAGAGAGCCCATAGAGCACTGACTCGAAGATCCCTGCCTCCCCCCGAGGCCCCACCCAGTCCTATCATCATAAAGATATTGAAGTTCAGAGACAAGGAAAAGATCCTAGCCTTCTCAAGGGAAGGAGGCGAGATCATGAGAGGGTCGGCCAGGTCGGCATATTACTCAGACTACACCCTGCAGGTTCAAAGGCAAAGAGGCAAATTTGCTCTGACAAAAGACAGACTACGGCAGAGGGGATAAAATATATGCTACTGTACCCAGCGAAATTGAAAGTGATACATGCAGGCAAAACCTGCTTTTTCGATTCCCCCTTGGGGGCCAAAACATGGATGGATATGAACAAAATTAAACCAATGACAGAGGAGAACAATAATATGTGACATTTGGCTGGGAGGAGAAATAATGCATTAAGAAAGAAACATTGGGTGTAAAGACATGAGAGAATGCCATGACCATGGGAACAGAATGAACGGGGTAGGTGCAACGAACCAGTGGGGGGTGTCTGTACTTCTGCTCCCTATATGGTGGAAGAGAGGCACAGGGGACCCCAGCCAAGATTCTCTGATACGGTAGCAATGGGCGAGCAATCAAGGCCTAGCTTCTCAGGAGGTGATGCAGGCTGGTTCTTAAGTACAGTGTAGTCCCCAAGCCCCCACAAAGGAATGTCCACTCACTGTATTGGTTAGAACACAGTCTTTATATAATCAATAGTCAAGGTTATGTACACTTATCACAATAACTCACTTTGTACTCCGGAAAATCAACAATGACACATATATACAATTCTAAAGTGGTACCACCCTTCGTACTAGATCCTAGTAAAGTGCATCAACAATACTGTAACAATGGCACACAGATCAATAGAGTGAAACCAGCAATAGAAAGAGGAGAGAAAATAAGATGGTTGAGCAATGGGCAGAATACTGGCCCCTACCACTAGGCACAGTTCTGTGTGGAGATCCCCCCACCTGGGCAACCTGTAAAACAAAGATATAGCGCACGCCCAGTCCATATATTGTTCTGCCAGTCTTATTCCCGCCTATAATGTTTTTACCCCCCCAATGTACCTGGTGGAGTCGAGTTCTTTGAAGAGGCGTCGACAAACGTCGAGGAACTCGCTGTTCGGTGACGGGGAATCGACGGCCCTTCTTGAATGCCTTCCTCTTCAAGCGGGAGGCACGGGGCGTCGAACGTCCGTCGATGAACAAGGTAGAACGGTGTCGATGAGGCGGCAGCTTTGTCCAAGCGGTGCTCGTCGGCGTCGGAGCGTCGGCGTCCTGCAAGGCAGAGGCGTGCGGGGCACCTCGGTGACAATAGTTCTGGACTGCAAAGATTGTGGAGACGGAGGCCCAGCAAGGGCGTCGAGTCGTACGAGTCTTTGGGGTCTTCGGGTGGCGGGAAACCCACCGGCAGGTTTCTCCTCGGCGCGTCGGTCGTCCTCGACTTTCTCCGGCAGGATAAGCGGTCGACGATGCGGTCGAGAGAGTCCTTCGATTGAATGTTCTTAGGCGAAGGAGCGGACGGCTCCGGTCGTCGGCTGCACGGCGTCAAGTGGTTCCCACGGCTGGGCAACACAACTTCGACGGGCCTCCAGCGGTTACACAAACGTGCGAACCCTGGTCGACGGCAATGGACTCCGACGACGTCGATGTCCGGGTGCTTCACTTCGATCTCCTCGGCGGTCCCGTCTCGGGTCGGCAGCCTTTCGGGGGTCTGTCTTCCAGGGTGCTTCGGCGAAGATGGAGCGGTGCTCGATGGTCCCTCGGAGCACGGGAAGAGGGTGCCTTACCAGGTCCTCTCTCGGGTCAGTCTTCGACGATTTCGACAGCCTTCGGATCGGTCGAAGCAAATGCCACAGCAAGTCTTCTTCTTCCAGCTGGACGTCGAGGATCAGCAGTTCCAGTTACTCTTAGAGTGGAGACTCCACTCCAGGATGCTTCTGAACGTTCCTGAACGTTCCTGAACACCTGGCTGCTTCTGAACCAACTACCAGTGGTGAGAGGTCCCCAGATATACTATCCTGTTTCTCATCCACACTGCTGGCACACTCTCAGCAGCCAATCATACAGAAGGGCATTCATGCAGTCAGTCAGCCAATCAGGCACACAGTGCATTCAGGCCACACTCCTCCCTTCCAGACACTCACAACAGGGAATGTGGATTGGGACAAGTACCCAGCCATTCAACACTACATACTGCATTCAGGCCAGTTTCGGGCAGGGCTGTCTCAGTCTTTGTCTCTCATGCCAGAAACCAGACAACCACAACAAGGAGTGTATATTGGCCACACACTCCATTCACCCAGGTCCCACCCACAGGAGGTACCCACAACATACAGTCACTGGGAAGGCTCCAGTCGGTCTAGCTGGGCCTTCACAACAACACCATATATGGAACTTCCACCCAACAGCCAGTCAGGGGGAAGGGACAGAGACAGGGCTTCCCAGGACTTTGGGAAAACAAGATAACAGGCAATAGAAAGCAAGAGGCCACAGGGGCCATCTTGTTTCCTATCAGGAATCAACAGATCCCAATGGCAGGGCCTGGGTATCCCAAAATGGAGGACACCCAGAGCACCTGTCGAATTCAGCATGGAGCTGCCACCAGCCCATACCTTGCTCTGTGGGCCACCCACAGGTGCCCAAAAACATACACTAGGGGCACAGGTTTGTATCCCCACCAATGGGCGCCATAAGGGTATCCCATGGGTCTGTTCACAAACCAAAAGAGAGAGCTGCACTGCCAGGAGTCCCACATGGACTCCTGGGCAGAAAACATGACAGAACACACGGTAAAAAGCAGTAAAGGACAAGGATTCAGAGGCCCTGTCCCTCAGATGCATTTCCAGCATCACAGTCGCCCCCCCCAGAATGAGGTGGAGGGTGTCTAAACTCCCACGGGATAGACACCCTCATCCAGACGGTCAACATACCTTCTGGAAAGGCCATCTGCCTTATCGTGACTCTTCCCTGGTCTGTGCTCTATGGTGAAGTCTAGCCCTTGCAGGCTAATGGACCACCTGAGCAATTTCTGATTCTCACCCTTCATCTGCATAAGCCACTTCAGGGGCTTATGATCTGTTTGGACCTTGAAGGTAGACCCCGTAAGGTAGGGCCTGAAACGCCTAAGGCTCCAAACTATGCTAAAACACTCCTTTTCAACAGTAGCCCACCTAAGTTCTCTACCCTTGAGTTGTCTACTGATGAATATGATAGGGTGTTCTCTCCCTTTGTCATCTAACTGGGACAAGACAGCTCCAATTCCGGTGTCGCAGGCATCCGTCTGGACGATAAAGGGTCGGCTGTAGTCAGGCGCACACAACACAGGTGCCCTGCACAGACTTTCTTTCAAGCCATCAATGGCCCTCTGACAGTCTTCGGTCCAATTAACCTTCCTAGGCTGCTTGGGTGATGTTAGAGCTGTCAGGGGGGCAGCTATGGTTCCGTAGTCTGCCATGAAATTGCGATAGTACCCAGTGAGGCCCAAAAAGGCTCTCACCTGGGTTTGAGTAGTGGGAGTCTCCCAGTTCTGTACATCCTGTACTTTACTGGAGAGAGGTTGGATTTGACCCCCTCCTACCTCATGACCAAGATAGGTAACTTTCCCCTGAGCTATCTGGCACTTGGTGGCCTTGATAGTGAGGTTAGACCTTTTCAAGGCCTGCAACACCTTACCCAAATGTGTCAAATGCTCTTCCCAGGTGGAACTGTAGACGCCAA
Source organism: Ambystoma mexicanum (assembly GCF_040938575.1). NCBI lineage: Eukaryota > Metazoa > Chordata > Amphibia > Caudata > Ambystomatidae > Ambystoma > Ambystoma mexicanum. The sequence continues at coordinate 728,381,000 of NC_090930.1, forward strand.
TATCGTCTAAGTAAGCCACGCAAAAGGCTTCCAGCCCACTGAGCGCATGGTTGACAAATCTCTGGAAGGTGGCAGGGGCATTCTTCAACCCAAAAGGCATGACCCTAAACTGGTAGAGTCCCTCAGGTGTTGAGAAGGCCGTCTTTTCCTTGGCATGGTCCGTCAGAGCTATTTGCCAATAGCCTGAGGTAAGGTCAAAGGTGCTCACAAATTTGGCAGCACCTATGGTGTCCACGAGCTCATCAGCCCTGGGCAATGGGTGCGCGTCAGTCTTGGTGACGGCATTGACTCCTCGGTAGTCTACACAGAACCTCCAATCCTTGGTACCCGCCTGGGAACTTGCCTTGGGGACAAGGACCACTGGACTGGACCAGGGACTGGTTGAGGGTTCAATAACACCCAGATCCAACATCTTGGTGACCTCAGCCTGGATGTGGTTCTTGACGGTATCTGACATACGGTAGCACCTGCTTTTGACAGGTACACTGTCACCAGTGTCAATTTCGTGCTTACACCACGGTGTAAGGCCTGGCTTCAGTGAAAACAGAGAGGCATACTGTTGGAGCAAAGCCCTGCAGGCCCTCTGTTGCTCTGTTGTCAAATCTGGAGAGAGATGTACTCCCTCCACTGAGCCATCCTGAGGGTTGCTATGCAGCAAATCAGGAAGGGGCTCACTCTCATCCTCTTCTTGCCCGGAAGCTAGCAAGAGACATGAGACTTCTGCTCGCCGGTGGAAAGGCTTGAGCCTGTTGACATGGAATATCTGAGGGGTTACCCCAGCGGCTCCCATGTCAACCAGATAATTGACTTCGCCCATCTTGGAGATGATCCTGAAGGGTCCAGTCCACTTGTCTGCCAAAGCTCTAGGCTTGGTAGGCTCCATCACAAGGATTTCCTGTCCCGGAGTCCAATCCACTTGCGAGGCTTTAAGGTCATGCCAGTACTTATTCAATTCCTGGCTGGCCTTGAGATTTGCTGTTGCCTGACCCATCATCTGTGTCATCCTCCGTCTGAGGCCTAACACATAGTCCCCCACTTGCTTGGCGGGACCTGGAGGGGTGGCTTCCAAGCCTTCTCTGATCAAGGCGAGGGGCCCCCTCACGGGATGTCCAAAGAGTAACTCAAAGGGGCTGAAACCAACACCCTCTTGTGATAGCTCCCTGTAAGCAAACAGCAGGCATGGCAGGAGGAGATCCCATTTCCTCCTTAGGGGTTCTTCCAAAGCCCCTAGCATGCCCTTGAGAGTTTTATTAAATCTCTCAACCAGACCATTGGTCTGGGGGTGGTAAGAGGTGGAGAACTTGTAGGTTACCCCGCACTCTTTCCACATGGTTTTCATGTAACTAGACATGAAGTTGGATCCTCTGTCAGAGACAACCTCCTTGGGGAATCCAACACAGGTGAAAATGCCCAGGAGAGCCCTGGCAACCACCTTGGCAGTAACAGTCCGAAGGGGTTTCGCCTCAGGGTACCTGGTGGCATGATCTACCAAGACCAGGATGAACCGATGTCCACCTGAAGTGGGAGGGTCAAGGGGACCGACAATGTTAATGCCCACCCTCTCAAATGGTGTGCCAACCACTGGCAATGGCTGCAGTGGGGCAATGACACTGCCTCCAGTCTTGCCAGACAACTGACAAGTTGGGCAGGTCCTGCAGTGGGACTCCACCTCTACTCCCATCCGTGGCCAGTAGAAATGGGCAGAGAGCCTCTGCTTAGTCTTCTTGGTCCCAAGATGACCAGCCAAGGGCACCTTATGCGCCAACTGCAGTAGGAAGGGCCTGTAAACCTGGGGTACCACCAACCTCTTGCGGGCACCAGGTTCAGGCTTAGTGGGCTCACTAACAAGGAGCTCACCCTCCCAATAAATCCGGAATGTCCTAGGCACTTCTCCTTGTGCCTGGGACAGGGCCTGTTTCCTCAGTCCCTCGAGAGAGTGGCACTCTCTCTGTCCCTTACAGAAGTCTGCCCGGGAGGGTCCCCCTTCAGCTAACAAGCATTGAATCTCGGGATGATCCTCCGGGTTGAGAACCTCTCCCACAGGAGAGTCTTCTGTCTCTTCTCCCTCGGGAGTTGAGTTTGGGTTTTCCACTGGACCCAGCCCGTCCGGAGCATGGATCCCAATGGGTGCTGTCGGAACAGCAGGAAGAGAAGGTGTTCCCTCCACAGAGATGGCCTTCTTGGTCTTCCTTCTTCTTGCCTTAGGCCTCGCCTTTGGCTCGGGTACCTGACCCACAGCCAGACCCGGTGTCACCTGTGACCTAGTGACTGCAGCAGCAGTCAGGGGAAGTCCATCCGAGATCAACCCCAACTCTACTAGATCATTTCCTAACAAAATGTTAGCAGGGACATTGTCCTGAACCAGGACAGGAAGCTTTGCTGTCTTGTCTCCAATCACGAGTGTGACTAAGGATACAGGTGATAATTTGGGAGGCCCAGCAGCTAATCTGGTGGTTTGCAGAGGAGCACCTTCATAGTCCTCTGGCTTGAGCAGGGTCCTGTCCACCACTGTCATGCTTGCCCCAGTGTCTCTCAAACCAGTAGAAGGCTGGCCATTCAAGAGGACACTTCTCAAAAACCTACAGGTGTTCTGTGGGATAGTCGCCAGTACTTCTGCATACTGGTCCCAGGCCCCAAGGGACACTAAGGAAATCTCCACCGGAGCACCAAATGTGATCCCGGCAGAGGAGGGGAGGACAGTGGCCTCCACCTCAGACACGGGGTAAGGGTAGGTCAGGTTGACAGCCTGTACTCCAAGTGCCTTACCTTTACACTTGGGGTCACCCCTTTTGTGATCCAGAGCCCCACAGTCCCAACAAGCGCCAGGAGTGCGGGGTACGGTACTGGAACCACTGGGAGCCTGCTTTGCAGCAGGTGGACCACTACTCTTATTCCCACCCCCAGATGACTTATCCCCACTAGATCTTTGGGTCTTAGGAGAGGAAGGTTTTGGTTTACCCAACTGTGACTGCTTGGGGGACTCCTCAGCTTTCTGAGAGGCCCCCTTCTCTTTGTCCTTGTCCTTCCCACTGGAGTCCTTAGGGGACACCCGGTGGGAGACCCACTTGTCAGCCAACCTAGCCAGCTTAAAGGGGTCCAAAATGTTCTGGTCAGCCACATACTGACGCAGCTCTGGTGAACAGGCTTCAGAGAAATGCTCAAAAAACAAGAGGTGGGACAATTCAACAAAAGTCTTAACCTTGTATCCATCGATCCACCCCATCATGTTCATGTGCGCAGCACTCACCCAGTCAACCCAAGACACATTCTCTCTTTTCTTAAAATCCCTGAACCTTCTAAGGTATTGGGTAGGTGTCTTGCCAAACTTGGCAATCAAAGCAGACTTCATACACTCATACTGACCCCTTTCTTCCACACTCAGCTTCAGAATACAGTCATATCCGGTTTGAGGCACTCTGCTTAACAAACACTTAGCCCAATCTCTTTTATCAACATCATGAATCGCACAAGCCATTTCAAACGCTTCGATCCATTGGAGGATATCTGAACCCTCCACAAATACACCAACCAAATCTTTCATAAACTTGGTGGCTGGGGACCTGACACTCTCACTGGTTTTAGCTGAAGTCTCCACTCTAGCTTTCTCTAGCTGGATTCTCTGACATTCAGTGTCCTGGCTCTTGAGTTCAAGATCCCTATTCTTGAGCTCCACTTGTTGAGCCAACTCCTCTTTCTTAAGTTCAGCATCTATTTCCAACTTGCGGTATTCAAAGGCCAATTTCATCCTTAATAACTCAAGCTCCAAGGAATTGCTGGGGTTTGGAACAGAGGCAGCAGGAATGGCGGCATTCCCAGAAACAGATTCAGCAGAAACCCCAGGGGCAGAGTCCTCATTGGTTGCATTCCCCCCCTCATCAAGAGTTTCACTATCAGTCTGGTAGTCCACCAGGGCAGCTATCAGCTCCGCCCTAGACTTATCCACAAAGTCTAACTCCCTGGCTTCACAAGCACTCTGGAGAGCCTCCAAGCTCATCCGAGTCAATTTGCCATTTGCAATAGATTCCATTGTTTGTAATGCAGTTATCTTGTACACAACTAAACCTCAATTTAATAAAGCGCAGATATCCTTTGTAAGTGGCACGGTTATACACTGATTCTTAAAACCATAAGCATCCCACCGCTGGCCACCAGTGCAACGAACCGGTGGGGGGTGTCTGTACTTCTGCTCCCTATATGGTGGAAGAGAGGCACAGGGGACCCCAGCCAAGATTCTCTGATACGGTAGCAATGGGCGAGCAATCAAGGCCTAGCTTCTCAGGAGGTGATGCAGGCTGGTTCTTAAGTACAGTGTAGTCCCCAAGCCACCACAAAGGAATGTCCACTCACTGTATTGGTTAGAACACAGTCTTTATATAATCAATAGTCAAGGTTATGTACACTTATCACAATAACTCACTTTGTACTCTGGAAAATCAACAATGACACATATATACAATTCTAAAGTGGTACCACCCTTCGTACTAGATCCTAGTAAAGTGCATCAACAATACTGTAACAATGGCACACAGATCAATAGAGTGAAACCAGCAATAGAAAGAGGAGAGAAAATAAGATGGTTGAGCAATGGGCAGAATACTGGCCCCTACCACTAGGCACAGTTCTGTGTGGAGATCCCCCCACCTGGGCAACCTGTAAAACAAAGATATAGCGCACGCCCAGTCCATATATTGTTCTGCCAGTCTTATTCCCTCCTATAATGTTTTTACCCCCCCAATGTACCTGGTGGAGTCGAGTTCTTTGAAGAAGCGTCGACAAACGTCGAGGAACTCGCTGTTCGGTGACGGGGAATCGACGGCCCTTCTTGAATGCCTTCCTCTTCAAGCGGGAGGCACGGGGCGTCGAACGTCCGTCGACGAACAAGGTAGAACGGTGTCGATGAGGCGGCAGCTTCGTCCGAGCGGTGCTCGTCGGCGTCGGAGCGTCGGCGTCCTGCAAGGCAGAGGCGTGCGGGGCACCTCGGTGACAATAGTTCTGGACTGCAAAGATTGTGGAGACGGAGGCCCAGCAAGGGCGTCGAGTCGTTCGAGTCTTTGGGGTGTTCGGGTGGCGGGAAACCCACCGGCAGGTTTCTCCTCGGCGCGTCGGTCATCCTCGACTTTCTCTGGCAGGATAAGCGGTCGACGATGCGGTTGAGAGAGTCCTTCGATTGAATGTTCTTAGGCAAAGGAGCGGACGGCTCCGGTCGTCGGCGGCACAGCGTCAAGTGGTTCCCACGGCTGGGCAACACAACTTCGACGGGCTTCCAGCGGTTACACAAACTTGCGAACCCTGGTCGACGGCAGTGGACTCCGACGACGTCGATGTCCGGGTGCTTCACTTCGATCTCCTCGGCGGTCCCGTCTCGGGTCGGCAGCCTTTCGGGGGTCTGTCTTCCAGGGCTCTTCGGCGAAGATAGAGCGGTGCTCGATGGTCCCTCGGAGCACGGGAAGAGGGTGCCTTACCAGGTCCTCTCTCGGGTCAGTCTTCGACGATTTCGACAGCCTTCGGATCGGTCGAAGCAAATGCCACAGCAAGTCTTCTTCTTCCAGCTGGACGTCGAGGATCAGCAGTTCCAGTTACTCTTAGAGTGGAGACTCCACTCCAGGATGCTTCTGAACGTTCCTGAATGTTCCTGAACACCTGGCTGCTTCTGAACCAACTACCAGTGGTGAGAGGTCCCCAGATATACTATCCTGTCTCTCATCCACACTGCTGGCACACACTCAGCAGCCAATCATACAGAAGGGCATTCATGCAGTCAGTCAGCCAATCAGGCACACAGTGCATTCAGGCCACACTCCTCCCTTCCAGACACTCACAACAGGGAATGTGGATTGGGACAAGTACCCAGCCATTCAACACTACATACTGCATTCAGGCCAGTTTCGGGCAGGGCTGTCTCAGTCTTTGTCTCTCATGCCAGAAACCAGACAACCACAACAAGGAGTGTATATTGGCCACACACTCCATTCACCCAGGTCCCACCCACAGGAGGTACCCACAACATACAGTCACTGGGAAGGCTCCAGTCGGTCTAGCTGGGCCTTCACAACAACACCATATATGGAACTTCCACCCAACAGCCAGTCGGGGGGAAGGGACAGAGACAGGGCTTCCCAGGACTTTGGGAAAACAAGATAACAGGCAATAGAAAGCAAGAGGCCACAGGGGCCATCTTGTTTCCTATCAGGAATCAACAGATCCCAATGGCAGGGCCTGGGTATCCCAAAATGGAGGACACCCAGAGCACCTGTCGAATTCAGCATGGAGCTGCCACCAGCCCATACCCTGCTCTGTGGGCCACCCACAGGTGCCCAAAAACATACACTAGGGGCACAGGTTTGTACCCCCACCCATGGGCGCCATAAGGGTATCCCATGGGTCCGTTCACCAAACCAAAAGAGAGAGCTGCACTGCCAGGAGTCCCACATGGACTCCGGGGCAGGAAACATGACAGAACACACGGTAAAAAGCAGTAAAGGACAAGGATTCAGAGGCCCTGTCCCTCAGATGCATTTCCAGCATCACAGTAGGTTCGCTGAGCCCCCTCCCCATTTTCTTCCCCCTTTATTTTTCCTACATCTGGGAACTGGATGCCAGGGACAGACAAGCTGGAAAGCTAACCCCGCACACAGTTCCTAATTTTAGTTTTCTTAGATACCAGTTGGTATTGACTCACCAGGCTCCTAGTAGTCTTGGGCTGATTGGTGATTATGCCACTACAGAAGAACTCTGATGGGTGGCTTGTTACTGTTCAGTTTAGGTTGTTATTGTTACTACAGGGCTTGATTGAGCATACTAATGACAGTCAGAGGTTCGAAACAGTGATGGGAGGCTGTGAACGAGAGACTTTAATATGTCTATATGAGGGAAGAACAATGGAGGAAGAGTGGTAGCAACAGAAGTGGCAGAAGTACTGTAAATGTTGTCCTGGAATGTCCGGGGAATGAATGACTATGTTAGACGGATTAGGGTGGCATCAAACATGAGGCGGAAAGGGATTCAAATATCATTACTGCAGGAAACACACCTCACGGTGGCAAGGCAGGCTAAGATCCTACAGAAATGGGGAGGAAAACAATATGAATCAGTCTATTTCAGTTATGCAAGAGGGGTGCTTATCGCCCCAGCTGTCCCCTTCCGAAAGATTGAGGTCTGCGCAGACACTGAGGGGAGGATGGTGTTAATACATGGTTTCCTGGGAAGGGCAGAAGTGTGCTCGATAAATACATGAGCTGCCAATCAGGGCACTGCCGTGTTTTTCAGCCCCTAATAAGGGATAACGTGGATTTGAGGGGGGGGGGATTTTAATTGTGCCTTGGACATGACACTGGACAGGTCAGATGAGACATGTTTAGCCCCTTCCCCACCTGCGAAGGACCTGCAGGCGCTATTAGAAAACCTGGAATGACAGGACATATGGCGCTGGCTAATGGGAACAAAAAGAGAGTTTTACTACTATTCATAAGTACGCAAAGTCTACACACGTATTGATTATGTTTACCAGGCATAAATCAACTTGGAGAGTTTGTAACTGCCTCGTACGAAGGTAGGACGCCATCACACCATTGCCCCGTGCTCACAGAATGGGTATCGAGCAATAAGCGGACCCCAATTCCTATGTGGAGGCTGAGGGTTGAGACCCTGCGTGATGGACCATTCCGGGAAAGCTTAGCGCAACAAATAGCAGAATACTTTACTATTACCGAAGGGAGCATACGCAGTAAAGGGATCCTATGGGATACTTTTAAAGCAGTGGTAAGAGGAACTGCAATAACCAAGTCCGGAGGGATTAGAAAGGAGATAGAACAAGGTCTAGCAGACACAGAAGTGAACATTAAAACAGAGGAGAGTACTCCATCCTTAAACGGAAAAAAGAGTTTCTGGGAAACGTTTCTAGGAAAGGCTGGGAAGGTGCAACTATTTTATTTTTAAATATTTTTATTGGCATTTATCCTTTGTTAACAGTTACATAACAGTCAATTGACAAACTTTTTTTCCCCAGAAGGGGGAGGGGGAATAGGGGAGAAAGAAACAAACAATAAACGAACTAACTAAACAACTAGTCTTCTTGCCACTTAAATATGCTGGGGCTCGTGTCCCTGTTTGTTCGATCATTTGGGCGTCGGAAGCTTCCAGATGGCGGGTTGGTCAAAGGATGCTGAGTCTAATAGTTCTGTGGGTTCCTTCGCTGGGTATTTGGTTTTGAGTCTGATTCAGTGGTGTCCTAGTGGGCAGGGGATAGTTCAGGGGGGTTTGTTGTCCGATGGGTGAAACAGGTCTCGTATTAGTGTTTTCCAGCCCTCGTATGTTGGGCTTGCCTCTCCACCCGCTCTGTCCACTCCTTTTCCCCATACAGTGCTCTAGTTCTCTGTGCCATCTCTCGAAGTGCGGGCTCCTGGGAGATTTCCATGTTATGGCTATAGCTCTTTTGGCCAGCACACACACCATGTCCATAAGTTTTGCAGCTTACTTATTCTCGGTTATGCGCCCAGAAGGCATTCCTTCAGGGACCATTTGCATCATGCCACTCCTGCTCTTCTGCAGGTCTGCTCTATTTTGGACCAGAAGTTTTGGACCTTTGGATTTCCACAGAAAATATGCATCATCCCCGCTCCCTCTGAGTTGCATCTGGTACATAGTGGGTTGTTGGTCTTGTTGATTCTGGCTCTGGTGTCATGTATGTTCTGTATAAGACCTGTAGTTGGATTAGTCTGAAACGGGCATTTCTCGAACACCTCTTTAGGATGTGTTAGGATTCTTTCCCATTCCTTTTCAGTGATGTCTTCTCCCAGGTCCGCCTCCCACTTCAATTTCAAAGCCTCACTTCTGGGGTTGGGTCTGTCCGATAGTTGGGCATAGAGCCTAGACACTGGTTTCCATCCGTCCCCTAGGTTTTATAATAGTGTCATCAATGGGTCTAGTTTTGGTTCGCCTGGCCACCCCTTCCACTGCGCTTTGGCACCCTCTCCGATTCTTCTGTACCATAGAAATTGGCCACCCTGGTCTCAAATTCCCTGAAAGCTCTGTCTTTGTATGCGTCTCCCCAAGTGTAGATGCCGTGCCTTTCCCATTGTCTCTTCAGGGCTAGGTCTGCTTTTCCCTTACATACCCCTGCTGCGATCGGTATATCCTCAGAGTAGGGGTGTGCCCCTCTTGTGTGTCTCTGGATCCTGACCCAAACTTTCCTGCCCAGCTCTACTAGCATCAGGGTTTCCCCCATGCACCCCACCGGGACCCATAGTATTTCCTTCAGGTTCGCTGGAGCTACGGGTTGCCTGAGTAATCTGGTTTCAGAGGTATACTCATCCACCAACCATTTGGCCACATGGCTTAGTTGTGCGGCCAGGAAGTATTCTTCTAGGTCTGGGAGTTGGATTCCGCTTGCTGTGTATGGTAGCGTTAGTACATCAAGGGATATCTTGTGTCTGGTGTTATTCCATAGTAGCTCCCTCAGTAGTTTTTCTAGTACCCAAAAAAAGGAGACAGGGATGAGGTAATGTATATTGTGGAAGAAGTATAGGAACCTTCAGAGTACTATCATTTTAACCACTACAGCCCTTCCCATCATCGATAATGGTAGTTTTGACCAGAATTTAATTGATTTTCTGAGCCCACAACTTAGTGTTTCCCTCGTGCATTTGTTCGGGTGTGTGCCAGATGTTGATTCCCAGGTATATAAAGGTGTGCAATTTCCATTAGATTCCTACCACTGGGGGGTCAGTCTCAGTTAGCGCAGTTAGGCCAGCCAGGGGGAATATACTGGACTTCTCTTTGTTGAAGGAAATCCCTGACACCCGAGCAAAGTTCTCTAGGACCTCTAGTATTGTTGGTATATTGAGATGGGGGTCTCTCAGATACAACAGGACATCGTCTGCGTATAGTGAAACTATGTGATGTTCACCCTCTATTCTAATGCCAGTGTCGAAGAACTGCTTCCTCATATATATAGCTAGCGGTTCCAGTCCCAGAATATATAGCATGGGTGATAGCGGGCAGCCCTGCCTGGTGCCCCTTTGGATGTCCCATAGTCCTGACACTATCTTCCCAGTCTTGACTCTAGCCACCGGTGATGGATATAATATTTTTATCCATCTAACGTAGGAGGCCCCCAACCCGAACTGTCTCAGGACCTCCAGCAGCCACTCCCAGTATATGGAGTCAAAGGCTTTTGTGGCGTCTAAGAAGACCACTGTGTATGGTTCATGTAGGTCTTTAGTTTGTGTCACTATGTGTTGTAGTCGACGCATTTTCGCAGCCGTGCTCCGGCCTGGTATGAACCCATTCTGGTCTTCATGTATTAACGTGCCTATCACCTTTGAGAGTTTTTGGGCTAGGATAGTAGTTAGTATTTCTATATCACAATTGAGCATGACTAGTGGGCGGTATGAGCCGCATTCTTCTCTGGGTTTCCCTGGTTTGGGGATCGGTACTATCCACGTCTCCCTCATGCTTTTCGTCAGCGTCCCTTTCTCATATGATTCCTTAAAGACTTCCAAGAGGGTGGGGCCAGGATCGTGTCATACGTTTTATAGAAACGGGGTTTCACTCATGGAGAGCGAGTTGATCGCCTCGGTTATGTCCTCTACCGACAGGTCCTTATTCAGGGTAGCTCTCTGGGAAGGTGCAGCTATAACAGATATACAGAGCAGTTACACAAGCAAGGTGACAAACCGAGCAGGAGGTTAGCGTGGATGTGCAGAAGTGCAGATAACCGGGAGGGGATCACTGAAATAGAGGATGAGTCTGGAGAATTATGGAGGTTGCAAAGTGAGATTAATGAAGCCGTTAGGAGATTCCATGAGGTGCTATATAATGCGGGAGAAGATACTAAGGATTAGGAAATTACTAAAACCCTGGCAGACATAGGCCTACCAACCCTATGTATGGAGCAGGCAGAAGGGTTGGATGCTCCAATCATGATGGAGGAAGCGCGGGAGGTTGTTGCCAAATAACCTACGGCCAAGATGCCAGGCGGGGACAGCTTGTCGGCAGAGTTCTACAAATAATTCGTAGAAGAACTAACCCCACAGTTACTTCAGACCTTTAAAGGGGGGCATCAAGAAGCTAACCTACCTAAGAGCATGGAGGAGTCCATTATAATCCCAATACTAAAGCCTGGTAAAGAGGGGAAATACTATGAGTCATACCGCCCGATCTCACTGATTAATCAGGATACAAAGATACTCATGGCGGTCTTGGCAATCAGACTTAGAAATGTGATAGGGCAGCTGATTCACCGTGACCAACAGGGTATGTTCCCGGAAGGGCAACATCAGAGAACCTTAAGAGACTCCACGCAATCATAGATCGAATGCTAGACTGGGAAGAAGGGTGCACGGTAGTGGCGTTAGATGCCATTAAAGCATTCAACTCTGTTAGATGTGAGTGGTTGTTCACCTTCCTGAGAGGTTTTGAAATAGGGGAAGGATTTATTAAATGGATTTGGATCCTTTGTTCTAGCCCACAGGCGAGGGTAAGCATGTGCAGGCACCTACCGGAGCAGTTTCCCATCCGGAGACCAAGCAGGGATGTCATTTGTCCCCCATGTTATATATATTAGCCTTAGAGCCACTAGCAGTGTTCCTGATAAAGGTATTCAGAGATACAGGCCTCCTGGAAGATGGAGTGCACTATGGGGTTTTATTGTACGCAGGCAATATGTTACTGTACATCCGGAGCCCGGAAGGCAATTTGGAATCTTACCTGGAGGTGTTTGATAACTTTGCAGAGCTATCAGGGATAGCGGTCAGCAGAACAAAATCATGCATATTTCCATTGGCAAGATGGGTGGAAGTGGAGAGCTCACAACTCCCGAATCTAGGGTTACAGTGGAAAGTTAACACGTTCAGATATTTAGGAATCAACATATACCATGACACAGTGGTGACTCATCGGAGAAACACACTAAGAACAAGAAATGGGCTAGTGAATTCAATAAAGTTTTGGGAAAAACAACCCTTCTCAGCAATGGGGAGGATTTCACTGCTAAAATGGTGGCCCTTCCCAGACTACTTTACCACTTCCTAAATGTTCTGTATCACAAATCCAGGTCCTTTTTTAAAGAATTGAATTGGTTAAGGGTGGGTTTATATGGAGTTCGGGGGGAGACGTTGCATAGCCCTGGATACTCTATGCAAGGATTACAAGGATGGAGGGGTGAAACTTCTACATTTTGAATTGTACTATTTGGCGGGACAGTTGCAACACGTCGCTGGGTGGTTAGCTGACATAGAAACAATAGAGCACGACCTATTGAGCGCAAGACTGACCCCTACCTCCTAAAAGAAGTGCTGTGGCTAAGGGAAGATAGAATTGCAACCCCCCCCCCCCCCCGACTATTACAGTTAGGAAGGAAGATCTGGGAAAGGACCAGGGCATTGTTGAAGGAGAGAGAGCCATACTCTTCTCACATCCCCTGGCAGCAATATACGGAAGGAACACCGAAGAACCAACAGATTAGGACACAATGGGAGACCAAGGGAATAGCAACCTTATGATATGATATTTTATTTGTATCGCGCTCGTACACAAGAGTTTCAGAGCACGACTAGGCAAGGGAGGGGAACAGGGGAGAACACAGCACAACATAAAAACAATCTTACTAGGCTCAGTGAAATTGAGAAAGCGCAAGTGCATGAAAAAGGGAAAAGGTGCATCAAAAGGGGCGAGTGGAAAGTGTGGAGCCGAGGAGTGCAGATAAATCAAATAAATAGAAAATGGAGGCAATAAACTGGGGTAGTGCAGCCAACAAGTGGCAAATGCAGTGTTTAAGGCAGCAGACTTGGCAAGTCTGAATAAGTGTAGAAAAAGAAGAAAAATGGTGGGGGGGGGTTGTATGGGTACAGATACAGTCCTCAGTGCAAGGGGTGGCCAGGAGGCAGTGCAGGAAGGTGGCGGGGTGAGCAGGTACCTGGGCCCAGGGGACAGAGGGTGGCCAGGTGCACAGTGCCAAGAGAGCAGATCATCAGGGGAGAAGGGGAGCGAAGGCAGAAGCAAAGAGGAAGGTTTTGAGGTGCTTCCGGAACCGGAGATGGTTCTCCTCAGGTTTTAGAGTGGCATGGAGGCTGTTCCAGAGGGCGGCCCCAGACCTTGGGACATCTGTTCACATCAGATGGGCTCCAGAAATTTCAGGAGCTAGTAAATGTGTTTGGTATAGGTAGGGGGCAATACCTGGCACACTCCAAGAGGATACATGAAGCAAGGAGTAGATGGGAGGCTACTCAGCCCTCCCAGCCCCCAGAAGAAGACTGCATTTGAGCTGTTATTCCTCATTTCTGAGGAAGGGCATGGTGTGTCCAGAATGCATCAGGGACTGTTGGAAGTCATATCGGGAGAGGTACCTAAATGGAGGAGCAAGTGAGAACTAGATATAGGTAGAAAACTCATGGAAGCAGAGTGGACTCGGACATTAGCATACCATAAGAAAGTTTTAAAATGCAGGTTGAAATTGACCCAACTATACGTACATCATAGGGCATACATGACACCACACTGCAGTTCACAATTTCTGGGCACAGGGGACAGGAAGTGCCCAAGATGTGAGGGGGGGATACACATGTTCTGGACATCCCTAGCGATACAAGGGTTTTGGCAGGAAATAGAATTAAGGCTTCGAAGCGGAGGACTGTTCACCTAACACATGGACTCCAGAGGCTTGCCTACTGGGAGTGTTTAGACTTCAAAAAATGCTCAAACAGAAAACAAAATGATAGATCTTGCATGGGTATTGGTGAAAAGACAGATCGCAATGGTTTGGAAATCGCAGGCAGGCCCAAGTATAGTGGGGTGGTGGAAAGACCTGAAGAGACGGTCAATGGCCAAAATGGTGGTGTGGTATGAGGCAATTCAAATCGGGATGGAAGACAATATAGAGAACATAACAACCTGGAACACCTTGATAGGTGCTCCGTTTAGCTCCCCTGATGACAAGCCTCCCTGAACCCACGTGGTAACAGGATATACGATGAAGGGGTAACACTAGTGAGGAGAAGTGCTAATTGAAAGCAGGGGGGGTGAAGACAGCAGTCCAGCTGCAGCAGAAAGGCACATTTTTGACAGTATACTCGCCATGTATGGAGTTGTTTTGGGTTTGTTAGTTGGGTTAGGGAGGGAAAAGGGAAGGGGAAGAGTAGTTAAGGAAAGGCAAATGCAGATGATGATACCAGGAACCTGATACGGTACATGTGATTAAATAATGGAATGAAAAATAATAAAGTGGTTTAAAAAAAGAAAAAAAACGTCTCAACCAAATCTCAAAACAAGGTCTTACCCATAGGTATCCACAAATGTGTGCAGTCAACCAAGCCACCTCCTTGGAGTTCTCCAGGATTGGTACCCCCTCAGGAAAGCTGTCACAGCTGCACGACCCCTCATAGATTGTGCCATAACCTCTTCTGATGATGACATGTGTGTCACCTAAGGGTTCTGATGTATGTCACAATCTATCTGAAGGTGGTCCATTTAGTCACAACCACCTCTCTGGACGTGCAACCAAAAACCACAAACCGTTGTCTGTCCATTCGTGCAACCTGGCAATGTAATGACATGGGCCCTCTTAGTTTCCAGTCTGTGAAACATTTGTTCCACATTTAAAGGGACGAGATAGAGGTAAAAAGAGCAGAACCTGTATCAATTGGTTGATCTGCAATGTGCTCATTACTTTAGGCAAGAAAGATCGTTTCATGCATCACCTTTTCCTTTGAAAACAACGCATAAGGACTGTCAGCCAACAAGGACTGTACAGAGCTTGCCCACTCGCCTGGCTGATGTTATGGTCACCGCAAAAAGAGTTTTCAGGGTGAGGAATCCGTAGTCACAGATACGCTAAAACCAAGTTCATAACCCACTCCGCCAAGATTTAAGGTGTTGGTGGATAGCAAATGACCAGTTCCTGCAGAAATTGGACTAGAATAGGCATCTCTGAAAAAGAACTCTCCTCAGATTCTACATTAAACTAGACAGTCTGGGTCAGATATGGTGATCACTAGGCAGTAGCTTTTGCAGACTCCGGCACCAACCTCTTACTTTCTACTACACCCTAGAGCTCCTCAGTGTATATCATTCTTCTTCTACAGCATTGGATCTTTAATAGATTCCCATGCTGTGAATATTCCCTGTTGGTTACTTTTTGATTCCCCTTGCCCTAGACAAGAAGAACCTACATTTTGTAGCCTAACATGCTTTTTATGGGTGCTTTTGGTCCCAACCAATGGGACCTTGAGTATCCCTAGATCAGGCCCTCCTCTTCCTATACCCATCAGATTCTTACCGCGTGTTAAGCTAAGGGAGTCCTCTGGCTATCCAGTCAGAATATTAGGTGAAACTCTTTAAAAAAAAAACCAATTGCAAAAGAAAACACCTTTTCTATCACAACATTTAGTGGTTTTCTTCAAGGTGAGGACGTTCAAGGGATGGAGGGCAAAAGGAAACCCCCTTTAAGCCATGTGACACTCACTTGTGGCCTCAAAAAATGTACATGAAGGAGATAAGCACTCTGACTGCATATATTGCCTTTACCCTCACCACACCGTTGAAAGCTGCACTCTCTGTCGAGGTCTGAGCTCCCAAGACTTTCAAAGATAGAGACAGAAGGCTTATCTACTGGCTCAATGCTGGGAATTCCCCCGAATATCCCTCCTATGTCGAATCGACCAAAACATGGCCACTCCAGCGGGAAAACGACTGTGGTTGACGGAGAGGGCCAGATCGGAGAAACATCCGGTGAAGAAGACCAAGCATAGGGTTGCCCATGGCTACGAGCCGTCATTGGCTTCCGAAAAGCCGAAGGAGCTGGACAGGCCCTCGTCGCACGCAAAGTCGTCGCCGGGCAGAACTCAGCAGCAGAAGGTGGCAAATCAATGGAAGGACGAAAGCACAAACATAAGGCAAGATCAGTGAGAGAGGGCGAGGTCCTGTCCAAGTCATTGGGTGGGCACAAAGATCACGTGGGACGCACAATGACTGGAGGCATAAGTACCTCTTTGTTGTCCGCTACGCCAAAAGTGCTGAAACACTGAAAACCGTCAAGGAGCGGAAGGTGCACAAGCACCCCCGACCACAGAGAGGGAGTGGCAGAAGTCACCCCACCAACAGTGTCGGAGTACCGGGGGCCTGACCCTTCCACAACGCTGCATAAAGCTACTTTGTCGACGACACCTCATAAGTCCAGTTTGTCCATGAAGTCCAGATCGTCGACGGCACAAACTATCGTGTCAACATCTCACAAAACTGCTTTGCCCACGGAGTCCAGCTCATCGATTCAGACTCGTCAACAAAAAAGTCCATGGACAACACAGTCCTGTCGCCTACAGCCTCAGCAGCGGGGAAAGAGACACCCCCAGGCTCCAAGAAGCCACGGAAGGAGGGCCCCTTCGCCGGAACAGTCGACCGCAGCCCAGTTGACAGAAAGACAGGAAGCTTTGAGCTTTGCAGGAGGTACAGCCTCTTCAACTAGCTGAGCCCACACAAATCGGCCACAGGTGAAATGACAGTTTGAGGTGGATACGGATATCGAAGCACAGCACCAACAGTCAGACTCCGAACAGTCAGTGATTATTCAAGATGAGACAACATATAGACCATCAACATCAGGGAGTCATTTTCAGGAGGCAGGCCCAGCACCATGTAGGCCCAACCCAGCCTACCGCTCCCACCCAACTACAAATAACCAAAGAGAAGGGCACTGTTATGCAACCCAGAGGCCCTATTATCTCTGCAGGTGCTCCCATCCCTGCAGAGAGTCATCACTCACCTTGATGCAGCTCTAATAAGTCCAGTGATGCTGGCCTTCCCCCCCCACCTCAACCGGCGGTACAACACCAGGCCCCAGTCAGACCCAGGTCTACTTCACGGGGAAGATCAATAAAGTGCTACAGGGGGCGCTCGCAATCCAGGACCTGATTAAGCTCTTGAAAGTCTTGATGGTCGGTTGAAAGTGCAACCGACCAGAAACACTAGGGATAGCCTAATCAGGCTCTACCTCAACACTGACCTGTGGATCACTCATTTTATATGTGTAAGGGGGCTTCCCCTTGATCACATTTGAAAGTTTAGCAGCCAGACCCAATCCATCTTGCCATGAAAATGACCTCAAAGGTCAAAAAACGTGTCAGCAATTACAAATAAACACTGGCAATTTCAAATAAACACTGGTTCATGCACACCAATTTAGTTTTTGAAGACTACTACTTAGAGATTGAGCTCTTGATATCAGTTTAGTGTCTAGCACAACTGTGATAGGTCTCAAAACCACACCTCTAATCCGATTAAAACGGACAGTGGGGCATTGGCCCTATGAGATCAGGCCACACTCCGCAGGATACACAACAAACTAATCTGGAAGCGCAGCAGCCCTGCAGTTCTAGAGCTCCCATTCACCTGGAGAAGGAGTACGTTTCTTACCTGGAACTTCTGTTCGCCAGCATTGGTATCTTTCATAGATTCACATACGCCCTCCGTCCGCCCCTTCAGGTAAACCTACTCACACACAATGGACATCTGTTACAACAGGGTCAGAATCTGAGGGGAATACGAAGAGGGTCTAGTCTAGGGCTACTCGAGGTCCCATAGGTTGGGACCAAAAGCACCCATAACCAGGCTGTTAGGCTACAAAGAACAAGTTACTTACCAACTTGTAACGTTATTTCAATTTGATGTTCCTCCAACATATTCCACATCTTTGACATGTCCACAGATGTGTTACTTCGGAAATTGTTCGGCAGAGGGCGTCCTGCGTCGATGTCGCTGGATCGATGTCCCTCAAAGGCCTCCATCGAGGGCGACGTCACCGGATGTTATAAATAGGACGTACGGTGCCCGTAGTCTCAGTTTATGTTTTTTCCTCCAGAACGTGTGACATACTCGTACACAATGCCTGCTTGACTGCACATAGCCTTGAGGGAACGTAAGCTGCAATAGCATAGGAAATTCTCCAGATGGGCACGCTGGGAGGGCGATGTGGAATACGTTGGAGGAACATCCAGTCGAAAGAATGTTACCAGTTGGTAAGTAACTTGTTCTTCGAATGGATTGTGTACCCCACGTATTCCACATGTTTGACAGACTCCCAAAGCAGTACCAGAAAATGGAGGAGGGAAAAGAATTTAGAATACCCAATCAGCCCATGTTGCTGCGTCACAAATATTCCTAATGGGAACTTCCCGCTGCAGGGCTGTGAAAGTAGCCACGCCCCTATTGGAATGAGCTTGCAACCCTTTAGGAGGGTCCTTGCCCGCCAGTCTGTAACATTCAGTAATGGTGAGGATAATCCACCTGGACAAGGTCTGTTTGATAACAGCCTGACCCAATCAGTGTCCAGAGTATCCCACAAAGAGTTGATCGTCCACTCTGACCCTGGACATCCTACAAATATAAACGCTCAGAGCTCTCCTAGGTTCCAACCTATGAAGTCACTCCTCTTCCTTACCAGGATGAGGAGGAGGACAGAAAGCAGGAAGTACCACCTTCTGGCTTAAATGAAACTCAGACACTACCTTAGGTAGAAAGGAAGGACATACCCTCAGTACAACCCTATCCTTGTGGAACACAGTAAAGGGTGGCTTAGATGAAAGTGCCTGAAATTCACTCACTTTGCGAGCGGATGTAACCGCAACCAAGAAGACCATCTTGAAAGACAACAGTGCAAAAGTTCAAATGGAGCACCCATCAGCAATTTCAAGACCAAATTCAGATCCAAAAACGACACCTGAAATGGGGACGGCAGGACCACATTAGTGAGCCCTTTTAGAAATTGGGAAATCAAAGGAATCTTAAAATAAGAACATTCTTCAGACGAGCGCTTGAAGATAGACAGCGCTGCTAGGTAACCTTCAATGGTATCCACTTGAAGGCCCCTGTGGACCAAAGAAAGCAAGAAAGACAGAACCATGGGAATGGAACACTGAAAAGGATCGACATTGTGTCCTCTGTACCAGTTGCAAAACTTATGCCAACGGTACAGGGATTTGGTTGCTGGCCATCTGGCCGAAAGCAACACCTCCATCACGTCATCTGGGAGGTCCCAATCCTTAAATCTCAACCTTTAAGATACCAAGCGTGAAGGTTGAAAGTCTTGACCACTGGATGGAGAACCCGACCCCCTCACCCTGCCCCTCCCCCTCCTTCCTTCCCTCCCACCCTCGAGAGAAGATCCTCTCGGTAGGGAAGATGGCGTAGAGGGCAGATGAACATTTCTAGAAGGTCCGGGTACCACACTCTCCTAGCCCAATCCGGAGCAAGGAGGATCATGTGGGAACCGAACCTCTGCAACCTCCTTAACACTTGAGGAACGACAAGGACAGGAGGAAACACATACAAAAGTGGGAATGACCAATTCTCAATGAATGCGTCTCCTAAGGCTCCTCTCGGAGGAAATTCCCTTGAGCAGAATCTCTCGCACCTCGCACCGGTCGCGACCAGATCCACTTGTGGGGTTCCCCAAAGGGCGAGGATCTCCAGAAGGACTTCCTGTGCCAACTCCCACTCCAACTCCCACTCGTGAGAGATCGTGCCCCGCCTGCTCAGAGCATCCGCCGCTGCATTCTCCTCTCCGGCCAGATGTACTGCTGAGAGTGATATTTCCTGCTGGATTGACCAGAGCCAGAGCTGCATTGCCTCTCTGCACAATGGGAGTGACCCTTCCCCCCTTTTTTGGTTGAGGTAATGCATGGCCACTGTGTTGTCTGTCATGATCAGGACAGTATTCCCCCGCACAGAAGGCAGAAAAGCCTGATGGCCTCAGCTCTAACAGGTGTATGTGGAGTTTGGACTCCGGTGGGGACCAACAACCGCTGGTGGTCAGATCGTCGGCATTAGCTCCCCATTCTGTGAGCGAAGCGTCCGTCACTACTGTCACCTCCGGCCAGGGTTGCCAAAATGGCTCCCCCTTCATCTGGTTCCCATTGTTGGCCCACCACAGAAGATCCTGCGAGACCGAGTGTGGAATATGAACGGGATCCGACATCTTGCATGAGAATTGTGACCACTGCATCTTGAGGACCCATTGCAAAGATCTCATCCTCAGCCTGGCCTCTGGCACCAGAAAAATGCAGGATGCCATGAGGCCGAGCAACCTTAAGAATTCGAAAGCCGAGAGACGCTGGGCATGTTGCAATGTGTCCACCATCTGCACAATGTGATGAGCCCTCACCTTGGGAGGCGAGCACTTCCCCAAGGACGTGTCTAGCACAGCCCTGATGTACTGGAGCTATTGTGAAGGTGTCAGATGCGACTTCTTGAAATTGAGGGAGAATCCCATCTTGTGGAGGGAATGGCAGGTGAGACAGATGATCCATTGCTTTCTCGGGACAACGCGCACAGATCAGCCAGTTTTCCAGGTAGGGGTAGACGTGAATCCCCCCCTCGCCGGAGATACGTAGCCACCACCACCATTAGCTTGGTGAAGACCCTCGGCGGAGGTCAATACAAATGGCAGCACCCGAAACTGAAAGTGCCAGCTGCCAGCTGCAAACCTCAGGTACTTTCTGTGCTGTGGATGAATCAGCACATGAAAGTAAGCATCCTCTAGGTCCAGAGACACCAACCAATCCTGAAGCTGAAGGGCCTGGAGGACCTGAGAAAGCGTGACCATCTTGAACTTGTCCTTCCTGAGGAGTTTGTTCAACCAACACAAGTCAAAGATCGGTCTCAATCCCCCCGTCTCTCTTTGGAATCAAAAAATATGGGGAATACCATCCCTTGATCCTCTCTGCTACAGGCACCAGTTCTATAGCGCCTTTCTCCAGCAGGGTCAAGATTTCCTACACAAGGAGCGGATCCGGAAGCTTCAAAAAGACAGTCCCCGGTGGATTGTCGGGAGGCTGCTTTAGGAAGGGAAGGCAGTAGTAGTGGGCTATTGTAATCAGAACCCACGTACCCTAAGTAATAGCTCGCCATTCTTTGAGATGCTGAGACAGTCTGCCCCCAACCGGCAAACAATGGAACATGGCCTCATAGTTGTTTTTGAGCGGATGCAGCAGTGCCTGAAGGCAAAGAGGCAGCTGCCCGAGTGGCCATGGCACCTCTATTTCCCTGACCACCACAGGTACTTTTACGTTGACACCTTTGACTGGAGGCTCCTCGCGTCCTTCCAAAAGAGGAGTAGTAACAAAAGGAACCTTCCCTCCACTGCTCTCCCCTAGGACGAAAAGGCAGAGGTTGACGCACAGCTGCGCTCAAAGACTTAGCCGCAGCTTTTGAGGTCTGCAACCTCTCAAGGCTCTCGTCAGCCTTGCTGCCAAACAAATGCGTGCCATCAAAGGGCATGTTCAGAGGACGGGCTTGTACATCCAGAGCAAACCCCGACTTCCGCAACCATGCAAATTTGCATATAGCAGTGCTCGCAGCCATGGACCGGATAACAATGTCGGCCGTGTCCAATCCCGACTGAAGGGATTCACACATGGCATCCTTGCCATCTTGCACGAGAGCAAGGAACCCATTCCTTTCTTCCCCTTCGGGAATATGCTCAGACGCTAGAGAAACACAATTCCACAGAGTGTGTGAAAATCTTGCTAAGGCACAAGTGGAGTTGGCCGACTTCAGCGCCATACTCCCTGCAGAAAACACCTTGCCTGCCCAACCATCGAAGCGTTCGTCATCTCTATCAAGAAGGATGGTAGGGTAGGCCGCCTGCCTCGAGTCGCTGTAGCCGCCTGAACCAACAAACTCTCGGGAGTGGGGTGAGAGGAAAGGTAGCTGGGGTCGCTACTGGAAGGGCTGTATTTCTTTAGTTAACGACTTGTTAACCGCCGGAAGAGATGTCAAGCAGCCACCATCCTTTTCTACAATGTCAAATGAAAAGGTAACATTGGGTCAGAGGACGGACCTTGATGCAAAATATCTGTTAATTCATCCTGAACAAATGCTTCCAGAGGAATAGACCAACCAAGATACTCAGTGACTCTAGGCACCAGTCTCCAATAAGAGGACTCAGCATGAGCACCAGGCTCAGGCCTGCCAAATTCCACCTCAGGAGAAGTGTCCAAGCCACTGGCATTATGAAGAGATTGACATAACTCTTCCAAATGACTGTCCCCGTAAAAGACAGGAACCACATCAGGCTCAACAAGGTCAAATTTCAAATCTGACCGCTCCTCATCCTCGTAGATATCATCCAGAGGAAGAAAGAACTGCCTCAGAATAGAAGAGGGTCTAGAATCCTTAACAGGCCTCACAGACTTGGAAGTATCCCTCCTTGGAAGATCCACAGTACCAGGGACCTCCATCAGCAAATTCTGGCCAAAAGGCCCCGACTGCTTCGGCGTCGAGAATGGCGCAGACGGCACTGAGGGCTGGTGTGAAGGCAAAGTTTCTACATCTGTATCCGACGGACACGGCGCCGACAGAGTCGATGCCGACCTCGAACCCTTACCAGATTTCTGCAGTTTCACCGGGGACGAAGACCGAGATCTGGATGCAGCATGTCTCTGGCGATCAACCTGAACCTTGTCTGAATGGGACCTCGAAGGTTCCTGATGAGTATCGCGCAGAGGACCCAAGCCCGAAGGCACACAAGCCACGGACCATTCCTTGCCGGCTTCTTCTGAAGGCGCAGATGGAGCTGTGCCCTGGGATTGAAAAAATAGCCAGCGTCTGCTCCCTGAAGGCTGCCCACTCATCTGGAGTCAAGGACCTAGTGGGACAAGCCACTTTCCTCATGGCACCATCCTCCGAGGAGGACGGGAAAAGCGACCAGTGACTGCACCTCCTGGAATGCTGAGACGAGGACGAATGGCGGGAACAACTCCAGGACCGACATCCCCGGGACTCTTTCCGACGAGGAGAGTCGCCCCTTGAATCGTCGGTGGACATCCCGTTAGCAGCTTTACGGGACTTAATGTGTTTAGAACCCCTACCTACCTGTAACTTCCCCTTACTCTCCTGCAAGTCCTTAGCAGTCAGCGACTGGCATTTCAAACAGTCATCGGTGTCATGACTCTCACCCAGACACCACAAACTAATGCAGTGAGGGTCCGTAATCGACATCTTAGACTTGCAGTCCCGGCAAGTCTTAAAGCCAGTCCACGGAGTCGGAAGGGTCGAAGAAGAAGACATTCACGAGGAATACACGAGGCGCGCTGAGTTCTCGAAGCAAACAGGTTTGCAGAAAAAACTGAACTGAGGCTACGGGTGCCGTGTGTCCCATTTATAACATCTGGTGACATTGCCCTTGTCGGAGGCCTTCGAGGGACATCGACCCAGGGCCATCGGCACAGGACTCCCTCTGCTAAAAAAATTCCGAAGTAACAGAGCTGTCGACATTACATGTCAAAGATGGGGAATACTTTGGAGGGCACAGTCCATTCGAAATGTAGGTTTGTCTTGCCTCGAGCAAGGGGAAATCAAAAGGTAATCGAGGATTCCCAGCTTGACGACAGGTTATATACACAGCATGTGAATCTATGAAAGATACCAATTTTGGAGAACAGGAATTGCAGGTAAGAAACATATTCCTTCTCACACCTTAGGCTACACTCTTGATCTGATCTTCTGGTCCCTGGACTCCATTCCTCCTCTTCTTGCTACTCTCTTTTATCTTTCTGATTATGCTATCCTTTTTGTCATCATAATCATGGGAACTTACATCCCTTGTACTTTTTACCTATTCTTACTTCGTCCTTGCCTCCCATCACTGCGTTTGCTTCTTACTTGCCTGACATGGCTATTACTTGTCTTTCTTTTACTCGGACCTCCACTCTAGATGAGTTTCATCCTCTTCACTCTTTTGTTGCTACGAAGAAACCCTCTCAGTCATGACTGTCCCCCCAGCTTTCATCTTTGGGCATCTCTCTTAGGTGGGAGGAACAGCACTGGAGGAAACAGCACTCCCTCTCCGACCTCTCTTCACTCACTTCTCTTCATTTCTTCCTATGAGTTGGCTCTTCAAGCCAAAACGACCTACTGTTTTGATCTCATTCGACAATTCTCCCCTCACCCTCAGCCTCTTTTCCAATTGGTGGATCCTTTGCTTTCACCTCCTTCTCCTGCTTCTTTTTCTTCTCTCTCTGCTCTTGATTTATCTTCATTTTTCACTTCAAAGATCTCATCTCTCTGTCTACCTTTACTCCTCTCTCTGACTCCGGGACGGCTACCATTCTTTCTAGTCTCCACCCTACAGCTTCCCCGACTGACACATTGCCTTCACCTCTTATCCCAAAGTCTTTCCCACAATCCTTCCTTATCGCCCTTCTTTCATTGCATCTTTCTTCCTCTACCTTCCCTGCTGCTTTTACAAACTGTTATACTTCCCATTTAAAAAAAAGTCTTCTCTGGATCCATCAGTCCCCTCTGACTATTGCCCAATTTCACTTCTTCCTTTTCTGTAAGCTACCTGAGCATGTTGTTCTTTCTCAAGTCTCTCACCATCTTCACTGCCATTCTATTCCGCTCCAATCAGGTTTCCATCCCATGTACTCTACAGAAATTGCTTTACTCCACATTATCAATTTGCTCCTCCCTGCTGGACACTCCAAACAGTACTCTATTCTTATCCTTCTGTATCTCTCTGCTGTGTTTGACACTGTTCTCTTGGTTTCTCTGACTCTTCTCCATTGCTTCTCTTCCTATCTTGCTACCCGCACTATTTCTATTTCTTGGTCTGGTGCCTATTTTCCTTCGTCTCTTATACATGGTGTACCTCAAGGTTCAGTTATTGGCCCCTTTCTTTTCTCTTAGTACACTTCTCTTTCTGATACCATCGCAAAATTTGGCTTTTCTTTCGATGTCTTGGCTGATGACCACAACTTTTTTTCTCCTCGGAATTTTCCGCCTCTCTTCATAGCTCTCTTTCCAAATGACTCATCACTATCCAGCAATAGAGGAATTCTCGTTTTCCTCATCTGAATCCCTCCCAAGACAGATGTGCCTTTCTTTCCAGCTTCTTCCATTCTTTCTCTTCCTGTTTTTGCTGTATCCTTTCTTCCTGCTTTATTACCCCTTTCTCTACCCATAACCTTTGATTCCTCCATCTTATTTCTCATACCACATTAAAATACTGCAGGTTTTTGCAGGTTCCATCTCTCCAAGATGCGCAAGATTTGCCCTTTACTATCTTTGTCTGCTTCAAAAATCCTCATCTCTGCTGTTTTCTTTCGCCGTTTCTGCCGTTCTTCTCTTCTACTTGGTCTCTTTGCATACCAGCTCACCCCACTCTGTTCTGGCCAATATATCTCTCAAGTCAAACTTTGCTTTCTCATCAACCATGCACTTCCATTTCTGCAGCTCTTCTCTCACTGCCCTGGTTGTCCTTTGAATCTCGCCTCCTCAAACCTTTTATGGATTGTTTTTAAATCTCTCCATGCTATTGGTGCCACCTTATCTGTCCCCTCTTTCCTTCTATTCCCCTCCCTGTTCTCTCCATCTTTATTTCTTCTTGCCATTCCCAAGCCTCCTTGTGTGTCTTCCCGGTTCCGATCTTTTGTTCTTCTTGCCCCAGAGTACTGTAATTCCCTTTCTCTTTTAATACACTCTTCTTCCACTTTGCCTGTTTTCTGATCTCAATTTAAATCCTTCCTTCTGTTTTCTCCATCATAATTCCATTTGTTTATTTTATTGCCTTTTACAATTGAAATTGTACAATTATTTTCTTTTTGTTCAGCGCTTAGACGGAAACGCTTCATAAATAACAACAAATAACTTACAGATGGCAATGTTCTTTCTACTGGATGTTTCGTCCACAGATTCCTCATCATTGATACACTGATATCCTGCTTGCAGTGCTGGAAATGTATCGACAGCAGAGGGTGCTGTGCAGCATCGAGTCGATGTCCCTCAACGGTTTCCATTCCTGTGTCCAGACGTGACATCAATGATAGTATAAATAGCGTGTACTGCGCCCGTTGCCTCAGTTCTAGTTTTTCCCTCTTTCTACACAGCTGACCTGAGGATTACCAAAAATTGCATGGGTGTTGAAAGAGAGAAGCATATTAAAAAAATCACTGACAAAGGAGTAGGCTGGCAGGGCGATGATGAATACGTGGGAGGAGCTGTCACACTCACCTGTTTACTCTGCGGGAGTGATGAATTCCTCAGTGACTATCCTGCAATGGGTCCTCCCCGCTCCTGACTGGGACAAGACAACATGTCAATACAATACAGATAGGGTCAATACTCTAGTACTAACACCAGGGCTCCTCTCCCTCTGAGAACCAGGGTGCTATGGGGTCAAGTTTCTAGGCTCACTTCTATTGTTGATTTCGTGCGCTCTTCATCCTGCTATTCGCAGGGGCGCTGAAGCGTGGTTGAGTTACTGTAGGTAAACTCGGAAGGAATCCAGTTGATTCACTGGAGTCAACGAATAGTTCAAAAATGGAAGCCCAGTTGCTCCGCTGGGTGTGCAGGTAAGACCAATTGAATCCCAGTTGCTCCACTGGGTTTACAGTTTGCTAGTAAGTTCAAGAAAATCCAAGTTGCTGCACTGGGTATGCAGGTTTACAGTTTGTAAGTAAGAGCAAGTGTATCCCAGTTGCTGCACTGGGTGTGCAGGTAAATGCAATGCGATTCATATGGTCTGATGACTGGGCTCCGAGTGCACCCGCGGGTGGGGGGCTGGAGCTTCCGCGGGTATGCCCGTAGCTCAAAAAGCGCTGCAGTTGCTTCTGAGAAATGCTTTAATGGATTAACTCACTGTCTTTGTCTGTGTTGCAGAAGCTGTCGGGATCGGACGGTGCTGCAACGCTCCAAGACGTGCTAATGCCGGAGTTGCTGGGAGCAGGCGGAGCTCGAGCCCAAGGTCCAAAAAGGTGTCAGGTAAGTTAAGGCTGATGTTTTCTTCCTTTGCAGGAGCTGTCGGGATCCGGACTCCAAGACGTGCTGATGCCGGAGTTGCTGTGAGCGGGCGGTGCTGATATGCGCCGTGACGTGCAGAAGCCGAGGTTCGTAGAGCGGAGACCCGGAAAGTGGCATGCGAGCCCAAGGTCCAAAAAGGTGTCAAGTAAGTTAAAGCTGATGTCTTCTTCCTTTGCAGGAGCTCTGGAAGTGGTGAAGCCGTGGAAGAACCGGAGCTGCAAGGATGACGAGGTGAGCGTGTGAACAGTATTTCACACGAATCACGTTTCTGTCTCTGGGCTTGGCTTAAATAGCCAACTACGCCCAGAGACTAGAACACGCTGTGTGCAGTTACTTACCCTGGCATGAGTGCCATGTTGGAGGAGCCTGTAGTGTACAATGCTCTATATTCTACGGCTGCTAGGGGGTAATGGGAAAGTGTGCAAAGACTGGAATGATGCTGCCAGTGCCTTGTTACGCCCGGCTCTAACCAACATGGCTCCTGACTGCCTACACCAGGTTCCCCTAAAAGCCACGAGAGAGGTAGGGGTAGCGGAGAGACCAAGACCAGCACCCATGACAGGAGCATCCAGTAGAAAGAACATTTCCAGGGGTCCGTAAGTTGTTCTTCTAATGGATTGTACCCCCCACGGATTCCTCATCTTTGATAGACTCCTATTTTTTATTTTTCAGTTTTATAGATGAAGGTGGGACAAGTGGATTTTTGTTCAATTTTCTCATTTTGTTTTTTGCTTTTATTGTATATTGGCTAAAACAGAGTTTCCACCTTAACAATATAAACACAAGTAAAATCACTATTTATAAATACAATATAAAATTAACAATTCTTCATCAAACAGTACCAACAGTTAAGTACAATCTCTATATATAAAAGTCAAAATGTGTGTGTTTGTGGCTTGGCAAAGCATTGGCATATGGGAAGCGAAGGCATATGACAGGCAAAAGCTGAAGGCCTACGGGAGCCGAGGCGTTTGGAAGGCAAATGGACTTGTGAGGTGAAGATGAAGGCAGGTAGCATTTCAGAAGTTTCCAAATTGTTGCTAAATAAAGAGGTGCGACGTGTGTGTGAAATAATTGTTGCCAAACGTAACTGAAGTGACAGTGTTGACCGGGAAGGGGAAAAAGAGGAGATTTATTCATCCTCCGCATTCCACTCTCTGAATGTCTGTCAGAATGCTGACAGACATTCAGTTTCAAGCGCCTACAGTTCCCGGTTAGACTTGCATTAGGTACAACGATCAGCAGGGTACAGGGCCAGTCAATCAAGTTCACTGGTACCAACTTGTAATATCCATGTTTCTCCCACAGGCAGTTATTTGTCACATGTTTTATAGGGGGTTCCCCGAATCAGTTGTATATCTTTGCTCCAACTGGAAAAACACATTTTTTTGTCATAAACAAGCCTTACAATGAACATGTACTCTGGCAATATTGAACTTTAGGCCCATAGTTGTTGACCTTGTCGGCATCATGTGACCCATCAAGATGTTCAGAAATTTCCATGTACAGTTATACGTTTCAGAATTTGTTTTAAGGAAGAACAAAAAATTATGTTGTGTAGTCTTTCTAAGAAAACATTTTTAAAATATTAAATAATCAAACATAATTTAGTGAATTTTTCTATTCACCTTTCTTACAGAGCCTTTCCGAAAAGCATAAACCAACCTTAAGGTATTTCTAACAAATAGTACCTATGAGAAAATGAAATCCCGGGCAATGCTGGGTATATAAGCTAGTATATACCAAAAACAAAGAAATCATTTAAGTTGCAGTACCATCCACATTTAAGCATTTTAAAAATCCCAACATGGCCAAAGCTAGGGAAGAAGAGCTCCCACCCAGGCACTTCCTGCAAAACCTTCACCAGCAGGCATCACCAAATCATTATAAAAAGGGCCTAGATAACGGTACCGGAATTCGCAAGTTTGGGGGATAAAATGATGATGTTTTCATAGTTTCTAATTAATTTACACGTTTGCAAACCTACACTAAGCTTCGCGGGCCTCAATCTTCTTATATCTCAACAGAATATTGTTAGTTAAGAACAAGTTCCAAAAAAATCTAAAATACAGAAATGTAGCCTTTGGATACGTAAAGCATTGAAAATGAAGAGCCAATACTCCCAAACGCATAAGGTCATGAGCCAACTGATACATTGAAGAAGATTCGTAAAATCCATCTACTGTAACACACCAATCGCACGTTTGACCTTTTTTTGGGGAATCTCGTAGATCATTTATGCCCATAGATAAATAATTTAAAACATTGTTTCAAAAATCTACAAATACATTCAATGAAGATACAGAACACATAATACAATCCTGTTGAATTCCACATACTAAGTATTAGGATATGGATTTAAAATCTTACTAATAAAAAGCCATATAATTCCATACAGCATTAGTTCTTAAGGAGGTAAGACCTAATTCAAAATATATAGCAATGGATGGGACTGCTTTTGAAATGGCCAGCAACCTATGCCAGATTAAACTCTCAAATGCATCCAACATATTCAAGGCCCATGTCTGCAATATTTCAATACCATTGGTAAGCTTTGGGACTACCTTACCCACATAATACTTAACCAAAAGGACGTAAGAACATTTACAGAATTTGCCCCTAATAAATTTCATCTGACTAGCTAGTGCCATGGCTTTATGTCGCAGATAGGCCTTAATGAGCATTTTCCCTGGTCTATCTGTGATTCGGAACCAAAAATATTAATTATTTCCTGAATTCACTTTTAACGAATTGGCAGAGACATAACAGGCAAATGAGTTTAATAATCGCTGCAAGCCCACTGGTGTCCAATCTAGAAAAATCTAGAAAAATAAAATTGTCTGTGTAAGCCAACCAGATTGGACACCATGAGCACAACTTCGGGGTCAATAAAATCCCCTATGTATGAAACATATAGATTGAAGAGACAGGGGGCCAAAATAAACCGCTGTCTCAAACCGTTTCACGTAGTAATCTTTCTAGTAGGTTTGCCATCTTGTTTTAATCTGACCTGTACATTACAATCATCATGGATGGCAATGATCATTTTGAGAAGGCCCTCAGGTATACCCCACTTATAATGTTTCTCCCCCAAATGACTACAGGATACAAGACCAAAGGGAGAAGTCAAATCTACTTTTGCCACATAAATAATATCAGGTTGGTTGGACCAGGCTTGCTCTTGGCAGCATTTCTTAATAACAAATCCTTTAATATTCATGCTTAGATGCTTTCTAAAGCCTGTTTCAGTGGGTTTTAGACACCCTATTTCAAACACTCATTTCTCGAGAGGAACAAGAACTATGGACGCAAATATTTTGCTTTCCCCAGCGAGTAAAGTAAAGGGGCGATAATTTTTGGGGTCAGACCTAAGCCCCTTTTTAAAAGTCAGAATAACAAAGGTAGTATTCCATGTGGCAGGGAAACAACCCTTCCGCATGACATCCTCAAAAAACAGAAACAATGTTATAACCCAAGCAATTGAATCATTGTTTAAAGAGTTTGTTCGATAAGTAATTAGGTCCAGGGGCCTTAGAATTACTGGCCGATGTAATGGCCTCCAACAATATCTCCAAGGTAATTTCTACATCCCCAAAATGTATTTGGGAAAAATCTTTAAAGATCCTTTCTCCATCTAAATGACCTGGAATATAGGGTTCATATGTTCTTAGCCCAGTCTTCCTCCACTACAGCACTAGTTTGTAAACTGCCTTGAGTGGCATGCATAGAATGAACAAGTCGCCAAACGTTTGCCACATCTTTTGCACATACAGATTGAAGCATAACCTCTGCATCTCTCTGATAAAGGTTTGCACGATATCTTCTGGACCAATTTTAAAATGTAAACTTTAATTTGTACATTTTTAGGTTCAATATACTGATATCTTTAATGTGATATTTAAGCTGCCTGGTCCTGGCCCTCATTTCCCTTTTTTGATCCACTAATTCCTGATCGTAACAATGAGACTTGCTGTTAATTTTCCCCATTGTCTTCACTGCGGTTTTTCCCTACAAAGAGATCATTTATATCTTGTCCAACTAAGCCCTCAAAATCATCCAGCGTAAAAGTACTATTTTCCCAGGATAATTTTGAGTCATTCATAACTTGAGCCAATCTTGAATTAAAAATATAGACATTTCAATTTTTCCAAGTCATTCTATTCCTTCCTACATTTAAAGTGAGATTTGAGTGAACAAAATCATTATTATTCATGATACACCAATCAAATGTACACTGTAACAGGCAGTGATCACTGTACAAATTTGTTATCACATGCAATTGGGTGCATTTATCAAACAGAGTTGAGTACGTAAAAATGTAATCTATAACAGATTGGCTAGTGCCATGCTGCCATGTTGGTAAGTGGAGCCGAAATCCCCTTATACCACTACATGCGCTGTAATACTCATCCAGCATACTATGATATTTTTCAGACTCTCCAAAAAATCTTATAATTGACAAACCCCCAAATACCAATAAATATTGGCAATCAAGAACTTGGCCCTCGAACCAGAGATAATTGATGTACATTCAACAAATAAGACCCCCTGCAGAGCGCTATCGTCTTTAATGGTAGACAAGCCATTCCCATTTTTAACCATAGTGAGTAAGTCCCATAAGGACGACCCCCAGCACCTTTCTGTGCAGCCTGAAAACAATGTATAACCATCCAACCATGGCCTCTCGACTTACCAAAATTCCTGAATGCAGATGATTCAAATTTAACTCAAGACACTGGCCACTTCCATATTTTATATTAAATTCCTAAATCCCCAGAATTACAGGAAATAACAGCCAAGTTCTACTTCACTGCTAAAGTCTCTCTGGGCCATGCAGGATCCTTCTATTGTTATCGTGGAGGGATCCAGATAAGCGTGACCAATCAAAATAGTTTTTTGGCCTGGTCCCAAGCAAATTTGAACTCCCTGACATTTGATCTTTCCTTATTAACAGTAATACTGATTTATTTTGCTATATCCACATTTACATCACCATCTAGTTCATACATCTTAACATCATGCCTAGTATTAAGCACGCATTCCCTGATATCAAAGCCCAAATAATTTAGGGTCAGAGATTCTCGCATAATTGTTTCCAAAACCAAGTCAGATCCAATATGCAGGACAACTCCATCAGTCCAATCTGAATCTTTGTTGATATTAGGTGCAAGTTAAAAACATTTGTGAACATCTTTAAAATGTTTGTTCAATTCAACAAAAGACAAGTGTGTCTCCTTTAAACAAACGCTCCACAAGCTATTTTCAGACACCATATTGTGAATGAGTAACAAGGTTTCCATTCTGATTATCACCCTGTTTCACCCCAAACAAATTGCCCTTACGTAAATGACCAACAGAGGATGGTACAGTAGAAGTTTTTCCAGTGCCTTTCAAAACACTGTATGTAAATGACTCTCCATTCCTGTATCGTGCGGAAGCCTTCAAGGAACACACATCTTTAGGAGGGAGACATGGTTTATCTAATAGCTCCCTTCTAAGTAGTGGTCTGCTATTACCCAAGAATATGGCTTCCTCACGTTCAGACCATATTGGGCAGGAAGATTTAAGATCATGAAATCAATGTTTTAGAGTACCCATCTGTAAATTTGTTTGCAAGGCCGAGGTCACAAGTGCTTTAATGTTTAGATGGTTTAAACCTTCAGTGCCAGTCCTGGAAGTACCCACACAGACAGGAAAAATATCAGAATTTGAACCATGGCCAGGAGTGATCTGCTTGTATAGCCATGGTTACAAATTGTTTGGTGATATTATCAGGACCAAATGGCTCAAGACCGTTTATAGAGGCACTTGATCCCGTTAAAATGGAGGCTGCCCCCAAGTCTGTATCATTACTCGACAAATCAGTTTCTACCGCTAAAGTAGTTGATTTTTTGACCTATTGACGTTTAGCAATCCCATGTGGCCTCTGATTGAAAAAACTCCACTTTTGGTATGATCTTGTCCACCATTGCAATGCAGTCCATACCACCATTTAAAGAATAAGCAAGAACTCACTGGTGCTACTTCACTATCAGAGCCAACATCATAGTCTGAGAAATTATCTATGACAACTCTTTCTTTATGGCCAGATTGCAAGGTTATGGGATTCACACTTTTTTTTACAGACTTGATCATTATGGCTTGTTGTTATATTCGGGACCTTTTTGCTGGCATGACCGAGTGCCTCCTAGATTGTGAGATTGCATAGACATTTTCTGCAGGATCGCTTATTAGCAACTTTTTTTCTGATATTTTTTTATTTCTTCTCTATTACTGGGGTTAGATGCTTTTTCTTCTGCAGAGCTTTCCTGCCCACTGGACCTCGGCCCGTTTCCTTATTTTCCAAATTCAATGAACTTGATGTGTCCTTCACTAAATTAGCATCCAGACTCTCTGGAATACTGATAATATCTCTTTGGGTAGGTATAAAAGGATGTTCTGGAATGATTGTGACATATGTGGGGTTAACGTAAGAAACTCACACGATTTACCATAACTCCCGCTCTGTTCTATATAAGCAACATTTTGTAATAATGAAACAGCGTGGAAAAGCACAGATTTGGAGGAATTATGATCCAAATTCAACACAGCTCTTATAACTGCTTCTTTAGAGGCCTCTGCATCCTCAGGGCCCCTGACCTCCCACACCCAATCGGCCCAGTGGCTGCCCACCCTCAGCCCTTATCTTGGCACTCCCCGCACCCTAGAGGTTTGCACTTACTCCTAACGTGGCCCCTGGCCGTGTAGCACTCAACAACCCTAGCACTTTAACTGTGGCTCACCCTCAAGCTCAGACTCCCCAGCGCTTACCCCCTCTACGCTCTTCCTTGCTGCCCTTTATACATTCTGAATACTCAGAAGGCATAGTAGGTTTGACCTTACTCCCCCCCCCCCCGACTGTTCTTATTAAATATTATGTTTTGTATTTCTCTCCTTTGTTCCCTTCCCTCACCATGTGGGCGCTTTGAAACAGTATTTTACTTGCTGCATAAGCGCCTAACAAGAAAATAAGAAATACATTCTACAATTTACCCAACATGGAAACTAGAAGTAGAGTATGCATCCTAGTTTCAACTTTAATGCTGTCATAGAGCAAAACAAATGTGGACAACACATAATTTAAGGCCACCAAAGCGGCCTGTCCATTATTACTGTTCTTGCCACTAGAAACTTGTTCAGAGATTAGAGGTTGATTCTGCTGCTTTGGGTGTGGTGTAGCATTGTATGATGATATTGAAAGCAGTTTTCTCCTGCACTAGCCTCTGAAAAGATAGCAGGCGAGCTTTTGTCTGAACATGCATTTCTCACAATATCTCTTCATCCATAATAATTAGGGGCAGGGGCACAGTTACAGTCTTATCCGTAGCAAGATCACCTATTAAGGTGTAAGCTTTCTCTTGAGCAGTCAGTCAATTTTTGCCTCCCTAGGTTTTTGTATGGACCCTTTGTAGTCCAGTATTCTATTTACACTAGACCCTTCCGTCCTTGGCGATAGGGGAAGAGGCAGGTTTTGCACCATTTCAAATATTCCTTTAGCTACGGTTGTGTCCGAAGTTTTGGACAAACTCCTAAGAGCGTACATATCAACCCCTTATGAAGGTCAACCTTCTGAAGGTCAACCACTGAAATAGTTCAAGTCTTTGAACTGCATAGGCTCAAATAGTCAGACGAACAACCAACTACTTTACGCTTGATTCAGTTTGGTTAACTCCCTTAATGAGCCGAAAAAAAAGAAATCACTTACCAAAGAGTCCAACCTCGTGGATCATGCATCTGCAGACTGGAGCCAGCTACACTTCTGTTCGCACTCGAGGATGTGCACGATGAAATGCGGCTTCTGAGATTTTGTATTGCAGACAGGTCACTCCGCTGCTCGCAGAGTCACTGGACGATCAGGGAAGATGAAAGGAACACTGAGCTTCGGGCTGGCAACGGATTCCAACAGTCAATCCGTCCAGTAAACACAGCACAGGGTCAACCCTGCAGGCAGCAACTCTTCTGTCTGCACTTGAGGATGCATGCTGACGCACAGCGCCCAAGATTGTGTAGTGCGGACAGGTCGCTCCAGTGCTCGCCAAGTCACTTGACCACCAAGGAAGATGAAAGGAGCACTGAGCCAACTCCTGATTCCAACAGTCAATAATCCCCTTAATAAACACTGCACAGGGTCAACACTGCAGACTGCTACCCTTCTGTCTGCACTTGTTATTGTGCAGAACCGCTCTTCCAACATGAGCGTCCGGATCGGACAGTGAGTTCAAACATTAAGGCTTTGAGAAAGTATGTAGTGAGGGTCAAGTTGTAGCATTACAAATGTCCTGCACTTGTACACCTCTTTGAATAGTCGATGTGGCTGCCACTCCTCTGGTGGAATGAGCCCTTATATTTTCCATGAAATCATTTCCAGCCACAGAATAGCATTCCGAAATACAAAGAATGATCAACATGACCAGGCTTGCTAAGTCACAGCTTGGCCTAGCCTGTGGCCAGCGTAACCAATAAACAGTGTGTCATTTTGCCTGACATTTGCCATCCTAGAAATATAAAAGCTAAGAGCCATTTTAGGATCCCAGCTATATAACATCTCTTCCTCCTTAGAAGGATGAGGAGGTGGATAAAATGCTGGCAAAGCTTTGAGTCAGATGGAATTCAGACACTACCTTGGGAAAGAAGGACTGCCTACTCCTTGGAAAATATCTGTGTGCAGAAGTGATGGCTAATTGAAAGATGCTCTTCAAAGTTAATGACCTGAGTGGACAGGTTCAATTGGAGCTCCCATTAAAAAGGTTAATACCAGGTTTAAATCCCAGGACAGGAAAATAAAGGGGACCGGTGGGAAAGTATTTGTCACTCCCTTGAGGAATTGAATGACAATTGTAAGAGCCCTGCTCTGGTGTGCCTTCCAAAATGGATAACACCGCCAGGTAGCCTTTGAAAGTAGCCACCTGCTGCCCCTGATAGGCTAGGTGCAGCAAAAAAGAAAGAACTGCAGGTATATTGCAAGCAAAAGGGTAAATATCCTTAGCAGCGGTATAGTGCTTTTGTTACTGTCTTCTGTCCAAAAGCAACACCTCCATCAGGTCTTCCAGGAGATCCCAATCTTTGTATCTTATCTTAGAAATCAGGCATGAAGATTCTGGATGAAGAAGACTGCATCTCTTTTGTGTGAGTAGTTCCACTCACTGGGGAAGACAGAATGGAGGGCAGATGGACAAGACTAGAAGGTCTGGGAACAACATTCTCCTGGCCCAATCAGGATCATGGACCTCCCGAACTTGCTCAACCTCCTGACATGAGGAATGACGCAGACTGGTGGGAATGGGTATAGGAGTGGCAATTCCCAGTACTCTACAAACTCATCCCCCAGTGCTCCTCTCTGAGGAAATTATCTGGAGCAGAACAGGTTGCATTTCCTGTTAATATTGAACGCACACAGATCCACTCGAGGGGTTCCCCAAAGGGGAAAGATCTCTAGAAAGACTTCCTGAGCCAACTTCCACTCATGGGACACTGTGCTCTGCCTGCTCAGAGCGTCTGTCTTGTTCTCTTCTCCAGCTAGGTGAACAGCCGATAGCCGATAGAGAGATTCTGTTTGGCATTGTTATGTTATAAAAGGTTCTTATATCATACACTGTTGTAAGATGCATGGTAAATTGGTGCTCTCCCCAAAACCAGAGCTGCATTGCCTGCCTGCGCAGTGGTAGTGACCCTACACCGCCTCACTTGTTGAGATAATGCTTGGCTGCTGTGTTGTCCATCATTATCAGGAAATTCTTACCATACATGGATGGCAAAAATGCTATCAGTGCCAGTCTGACGGCCCTCAGCTCTAAAAGGTTTAAGTGTAGT
This sequence comes from Ambystoma mexicanum, assembly GCF_040938575.1. Lineage (NCBI taxonomy): Eukaryota > Metazoa > Chordata > Amphibia > Caudata > Ambystomatidae > Ambystoma > Ambystoma mexicanum. The sequence continues at coordinate 728,417,636 of NC_090930.1, forward strand.
CTGGATTCTGATGGAGACCAAAGTCTGCTGATCGTAAGATCTTTCATGTGAGCTTGCCAGCCTCTGAGGGAAGAAACCCATGATTACTGTTAGCTACAGCCAGGGTTTGCAAAAAAGTTCCCCCATCATCATATTCTCATTGCAGGCCCACCACAGTAGATCCTGTGAGACCTTGCTCGGGACCTGAAGGTCTGGCCTTCTGCCTGAGAATTGTGATAATTGGGAGATGAGGGCCCACTGGAGGGAACCTCATCTTTAGGCAGGCTTCTGGCACCTCATCCTTAGGCAGCCTTCTGGCACCAGGAAAACACAGGATGCTATGAGGCCCAGCAACCTGAGAAAATCGAATGCCGGAAGATGTTGGGCGTTCTGAAATCTCAATTACCATCTATCTGCAAGATATGTTGAGCCCTCAAGTCAGGAGGCAAAGCATTCCCTGAGGAAGAGTCCAGGAATGCACCAATAAATAGAGCTTTTGGGAAGGTGTCACCTTGGACTTCATAAAGTTGGGGGGGAAGCCCAGTTTGGGGAGAGAGTGGCAGGTGCGGTTTAGATGCTCCAGTGCCTGTTCTGGAGAACAAGCTTTGATCAGTCAATTTTCTAGGTAGGCAAAGATGTGAATACCACCCCTCCTTAGATTTGCAGCCACCACTGCCATCTACTTGGTGAAGAGCCTTGGGGTGGAGGTCAGCCCGAAAGGCAGTACTTGAAGTTCATAGTGAGAACTGCCAATGGTGAACCTCAGGTACATTCTTTGCTTGGGATGCATTGTCACATGAAAGTAAGCCTCCTGAAGATCGAGTGACCCTATCCAGTCCTGGAGCTGAAGGGCATGGAGGATCTGCAAAAGAGTGGCCATCTTGAATCTGTGCTTCCTGAGGAACTTATTCAAGTGTCTCAGGTCCAAGATGGGTCGCAGTCCTTCATCTTTCTTGGTAACCAGAAAATTGGTGTAATACCAACCTGCCATTGCTCTGTTACAGGTACCATTTCCACAGAATCTTTCTCCAACAGAGAGAGAAGAACAAGTTACTTCTTACCTTGTAACGTTCTTTCGATGGGACGTTCCTCCGACGTATTCCTTATCTATGATATTTGTATCTCCAGCTTGCTGGCCTCGGAACATTTTTTTCCCAGTAGAGGGCGCTGTGCGTCGACGTCCGTCGAGTAGGTGCTCCTCGACGGCCACCGTATCGACGCTGATGTCGTCATGCCTATAAATGGGCACGCGCAGCGTCCGTTGCTCAGTTCCGTTTTGTAGAGTAAAGTAGTTATTGTATGAATGGTTACTACCCTTGAAGGAGCGTAAGCTGCAACCACAAGGGAAATGTTACTGCAGGGATGGATGGGAGGTACAAGGTAAGAAGTAACTTGTTCTTCGAAGGGATTGTGTCCTCCGACATATTCCTTATCTATGATAGACTCCCATAGCAGTGGTATGTGATTGGAGGCGGGAGTAAGAGATGCCATATTCCCCTTTAAGAATGAACAGAGTGTAACACAGCTTTGCCAAATCTAGTCTCTTGACTAGAGGAGGAATCCAGGCTATAAAATTTGGTAAAGGTATGTGCGGACGACCATGTGGCAGCCGCACATATGTCTCTAATTGGTACCCCTCTTTGAAGAGCTGAGGATGCTGCGATACCCTTGGTCGAATGAGCCCTTAGATTTTGAGGGGGCTCTTTCCCTGCAAGCTTGTAGCATTCCAGAATGGCTAAAATAATCCATCTGGAGATGGTTTGTTTGGTTATTGGTAATCCTAACTTATGTGCTGCGTAACCTACAAAGAGTTGGTCTGCTTGTCTAATTTTAGCAAGTCTACTGATATAAAAACTCAAGGCTCGCTTAGGGTCCAGCCTGTGTAGTCTCTCTTCCTCTTTCCCCGGATGGGGAGGAGGATAGAATGAAGGTAAAGTAATCTTCTGAGTAATGTGAAATTCCGAAACTACCTTTGGGAGGAAGTTAGGCTTCACCTGTAGAACTACTTTGTCCTTGTGAAAAGTTGTATGAGGAGGTTTACAAGATAGGGCTTGTATCTCACTAACCCTTCTAGCAGATGTTAATGCTACCAATAAAACAGTTTTGAGGATGAGAAACTTCAATGAACAAGAGTGGAGTGGTTCAAAGGGAGCACCCTTTAGGAAGTTTAAAACTAGATTTAAGTCCTATAAGGGAACTTGGAATGGTCTTGGAGGGTAAACATTAGTTAGACCTTTCAGGTATTGTATTACCAATGGAATTTTGAAATACGATGGCTCCTCCGCAGTGCGCTTAAAGATTGATAGCGCTGCGAGATAGCCCTTAATAGTGCCAACTTGAAGGCCTGAATTTGCTAAATAAAGTAAGAAGGATAACACCGCAGGTTTACCACATGAAAAGGGTTCGATATTCTTTTCTCTGCACTAGCTGCAAAATTTATTCCAACGGCAGCGGTATAGAGTCGTAGTTGCTGGTCTTCTGGCCGAAAGCAACACCTCCATGATGTCATCTGGAAGGTCCCAATCCTTGTACCTCAACCTTTCAGATACCAAGCGTGAAGGTTGAGGGTCTTGATGGCTGGATGGAGAACTTGACCTCCCTTCTGCGGGAGAAGATCCTTTCTGTACGGTAGACGAATTGGAGGACAGATGGACATGTCCAGAAGGTCCGGGTACCACGTTCTCCTGGCCCAATCCGGGGCAATTAGGATCATGGTCTTCCGAAACCTTCTCAACCTCCTGATCATTTGAGGAATGACAGGGACCGGAGGAAACGCGTACAGAAGTGGGAACTCCCAGTCCACTACGAACGCGTCTCCTAGAGCTCCTCTCAGGGGAAATTCCCTCGAGCAATATCTGTCGCACTTCCTGTTGATACTGGTGGCGAACAGATCCACTTGAGGGGTTCCCCAAAGGGCGACGATCTCTTGAAGGACTTCCTGAGCTATCTCCCATTCATGGGAGACTGTGTTCTGCCTGCTCAGAGCGTCCGCTGTCAAGTTCTTCTCTCTGGCTAGGTGAATTGCTGATAGAGAGATTCCTTCCTGAATTGCCCAAAACCAGAGCTGCATCGCCTCTCTGCACAGTGGCAGTGACCCTACGCCTCCTCTTTTGTTGAGGTAGTGCATGGCCACTGTATTGTCCGTCATTATCAGGACGTTTCTCCCCCGTACAGACGGCAGAAAAGCCTGCAGTGCCAGTCTGATGGCTCTCAGCTCCAACAGGTTGATGTGTAGTCTGGACTCCGATGGAGATCAACGACCGCTGATGGTCAAGTCGTTGGCATGGGCTCCCCACCCTGTGAGTGAGGCGTCTGTGACTACTGTTATCTCCGGCCATAGTTGCTAAAACAGTTCTCCTTTCAAGATGTTCTCTGGAGAGGCCCACCATTGAAGGTCGTGGGCTACCTTGTCCGGAATCCGGAGGAGATCTGTCATCCTCCCTGAGAATTGTGACCACTGAGTCCTCAGTGCCCACTGAAGGGATCTCATTCTCAGGCGAGCCTCTGGCACAAGGGATATGCAGGATGCCATGAGGCCTAGCAACCTCAAAAAGTCGTAGGCTGGGAGACGTTGGGCATCTTGAAACCTGGTGACCATCTGCAGAATATCTTGAGCCCTCACCTCTGGTGGCGAGGCTTTTCCCAGGGATGTGTCCAGGACTGCTCCAATAAACTGGAGTCTGTGTGATGGTATCATCTGTGACTTCTTTAAATTGAGGGAGAAGCCCAGCCTGTGAAGGGAGTGGCAGACATAATCTAGTTGGATCCGAGCTTGTTCCGAAGAAACTGCTCTGATCAACCAATCATTCAGGTGATTCCCTTCCCTCCTTAGACTTGCAGCCACAACCGACATTAGCTTGGTGAAGACCCTCGGGGCGGAGGTCAGCCCAAATGCCAGAACTCGAAATTGATAATGAGAGTTGCCAATTGCGAACCTCAGGTACTTCCTGTGCTTGGGATGGATTGGCACATGGAAATAAGCATCCTGAAGGTCCAGAGATACCAACCAGTCCTGAAGCTGGAGGGCTTGAAGGATCTGAGAGAGAGTTACCATCTTGAACTTGTCCTTCCTGAGGAACTTGTTCAATTCTCGTAAGTGCAGGATGGGTCCCAGTCCTCCGTCTTTCTTTGATATGAGAAAGTAGGGGGAGTACTAGCCTTGTTCCTGTTCGCTACAGGTAGTGGTTCTATGGCACCTTTCTCTAGCAGGTCTACAACTTCCTGCAAGAGGAGCGGATCCGGCACTTTCAAAGAGCTGTTCCGCGGTGGATGGCTCTGAGGGATGCGTAGAAAAGGCAGGCAGTAACCTTGGGCAACTGTCTCCAAAGCCCAAGCATCTGACGTAATAGCCTGCCATTCCGTCAGATGGTGAGTTAACCTGCCCCCTACAGGTGTCTTGTGATGGGAGACCTCAGAGTGGTTTGGGAGCGGCTGATGCAGTTGCCAAAGGTAAAGTGGCTCCTGCTCCTGCTGGTGCGGCTTTCTTTCCTTTACCCCGTCCACCACGGGTAAATTTTCCTTGGCCTCTTTGAGCCGGCCGTCCTCTGCCTCTTCCATATGAGGAATAATAGCGAAAGGACCTTCCTCTCCAAGAGGATCATGAGGGACGAAAATTAGTTTGTCGGATTGCAGTTCCTAGTGACTTGGCTGCTGCTTAAGATGTTTGTAGTTTTTCCAAACTGTCATCCGCCTTTTTACCAAATAGGGAAGAGCCGTCAAAGGGCATATTTAAAAGTCTGGTCTGTACGTCAGAAGCAAAGCCGGACTTTCTCAACCACGGATGCCTGCGGATTGTGGTACTTGCCGCCATGGCCCTGCTGATACTGTCAGCAGAATCAATGACAGTTTGAAGGGACTCACACATTGCATCTTTACCATCTCTGATGATATTTAAAAATGCGTCCCTTTCTTCTCCTTCCGGTATGCAGTCAGCCGCTGATGAAGCACACTCCCAAAGAGTGTGGCTGAACCTAGCGAGCTTACAAGTTGCATTAATAGATTTTAAAGCCATGCTACAGGCCGAGAAGACTTTCTTAGCCATGGCATCATATTTTTTATCATCCCTATCCTGAGGAGCAGTGGGGTATGCAGAAGTACTGCCTGATGAAGTTGCAGCCTGGACCACCAGACTCTCTGGAGTAGGGTGCTTAGATAGGTATTCAGGGTCAGCAGCAGATACCCTATATTTCGCTGACAACTTCTTGTTAACCGCAGGGACAACTTCAGGAGTTTCTCAGTTAGTTAAAAACAGGTGAAGGCGCAGACCAACCCATGAACTCCATAATTCTTGACATTAGGGTTCTATAAGGGGTATGAGCATGTTCCCCTGGGTCTGGTTTGACAAATTCCACTTCTGGGGAAGTGTCTAGCCACTTGCATCCTGCAGGTCTTTCAACCTTCTTTCCTCAGAGGCAAAAGTCTCTGGTTCAGGTAATGTGGTCCTCTGCAGCCCAAAAGGCCTTTCTTGATCAGAATCTTCCCTTTCTTCAAAAATTGAAGTTAAGGGGGGATGCTCTAGTCTGTAAAATGGTATAAAACCCATCTCTAAGGCAGAGGGAGCCATCATCAGTGGCCTTGAAAAGGTCGATGTCGTCGACGCCGATGTAAAAATCCTTGAAGGCGCCGACAAAGGCGTCGAGAAAACTGGAAGAGGCCTCGAAGAACTCGAGAGGATCGGAATCCTGCTCGAGGATGTCGACGACGTTCTCGACGTCGTGTCAGAAGCTCTTGGTGTAACCGTTGGCTGTGAAGTAGCCGTGGGTTTTTCTTTTATCGGCGTCGATGTCAGCGTCGACTCGATCGACAGATGCGTCGAAGAACCCTTCGATAACGGCGTTGATGGCGCCGATCTGAGCTTCGAAGGGGCTTTCGACGATGGCGTCGAAGATGCTTTACTTCCCGATGGCTCATGGCGCTTTCGGGTCGACTCTTTCGCCGGGTGCTTCGACTCGCGGCGTTTAGATTTTTTGGGCTTTTCACCCGGGGTATCACCCTCAGCTGACTTCGAGGGGGTCGAGGCCGCTTTCTCGAAGACACTTGGCCTCTTTTTTCTGAATTCCTCCCTCTCAGCTTGAGAGCTGTGTTTTGTGGGGGAATTTACTCTTTCAGGGGAACTAGAAGACTACGATAAAGGGGATCTTCTTCGTCTTTTTTTCGAGTGTCTAGACCTCGACGAGTGGTGGGAGCCACTTCGAGACCTAGACCGAGAATGCTTTCGACGGTGAGGAGACGAATGTCTCAACTCTACCGCGGAAACTTTCGAGGAAGTTAAAATGGACTTACCTCTCTCGAGCTTCCCCTTACGCTCCTTCAAGGCTTTCGCCGTCATGGATAGGCATTCCTCACCCTGGTGTTCGATTCCCAGACACCACAAACAGATCCTGTGAGGATCCGTCAACGACATTTTCTTCCCACAGTCTCGGCATTTTTTGAAACCGGACCGAGGAGTCGTCGGGTCGGAGGAGGAAGCCATCGAGTACGAGTCAGTTTTCTCGAGAAAATATGAATATATATCGACTGACGAACTGAGCAACGGTATTCCGAGCCACACGAAGCGCGGAAAAACGGAACTGAGCAACGGATGCTGCGCGTGGCCATTTATAGGCATGATGACGTCGGCGTCGATACGGTGGCCGTCGAGGAGCACCTACTCGACGGACGTCGACGCACAGCGCCCTCTACTGGGAAAAATGTTTTTCGAGGCCAGCAAGCTGGAGATACAAATATCATAGATAAGGAATACGTCGGAGGACACAATCCCTTCGAAATATCCTGTATAATTTGCAGGTCTTGTTTGCAAAGAGTACCCTGTTGGTTACCAGACTGGCATGTTCTATAATATGTGTTAAATTCTGCAGACTCAAAAGGTTCCCTTAAAGAGATAGAGAGTCATTCCGAGTTTGGTGGCAAGTAACTGCCCTTACTGGCATGGCTCAAATAGCGTGTCCGTGTAGTCAAGAGCCCGCTAATAGAGGGCTATTACGTCTTTGCGGCATCACGCATAGCGCAGATTGCACTACCGGCATGAACCAATGCAGCAATAGCGGTCACCGCTAATAACGGTCACCGCTATTAGCGGTGACCGCGAATAACGGTCATCATAAATAAGCGGAACCGAAAGTAGCATCATCGCAAAGGAACGGGAAGGAGCATGGTGGCCATCTTTAAAAAACAATCCATTGCCATACTCCGCAAACAGGACCTGTGGGACACTGCTGTTCGTGGAAAGTCATCCTCCAACACACCACAATGCCAAAGGCTATTAAGAAGGGAGCCTCCCGCCTGCGCAAGGAGCGCTTCAACGAAGACAAGTTGGAGATGCTAGCTGGGACTCTGCAGGAACATGCAGACATTGTGTTCGCCCACAGCATGAAGAGGGAGGCCATCATTAAAAAAAAAAGAGATCTGGGCACTTGTGGCGCAGAAAGTGAGCGCAGTCGGGTACACCCCATGCACCATAACAGACTGCAGGAAGCGTTGGGACGACTTGTGGCTCCGAGTAGGGAACATACTCTCTGCAAACAGGAGCCAGGCAATGGCAACAGGCAGAGGAGCCTGCTCTCGCATCAAACTGTCCTGATGGGAGGACATCTGTGCCAGCCTGATTGGCATTGAGGGGATAGAAGGTGTCGGAGACATGGAGTGCGGTGCCACAACATCGCCGGATGGAGGTGATTGTCCTAAAAGAACACTGTGATGCAGAGTCTTTTGAAAGTCAACCAATATGTCTGTCCAAAGAGGCAAGTCATGGCCCAACACACACACACACACTCCCAGCAAAGTTGTCGGACGCATCACAGACACATGCAGATGCCTGCAGCAAGTCAATGCCGTACCTGACACATACCACCCAAAATGTAAATGCCATAAGTCACACTGCATGCAGGCCCCAACAAATATGCATGTCACATACCATAGGTCTTGCCCAACATGAGTGACCCCGACGTATGCCTCCTGGATCACCCACCCATGTATCAAACAACGTGAACATCCAAACTCTAATGCCTATTACCCTTGATTGTGTGGATGATCAATTGTACAAAAGTATGTATGATGCCTATCAAAACATCACTCATGCCGTCCCTCTCTCCGACCCCCACAGGCTTAGACTTTGACAGCGATGCTCAGGACTCAACCCCACAGAAAACCACACCACGGAAGAGGGACCGGGATGAGGCCAACCGGCCTTCAACCTCGAAGGGCCAACCCAAGGCCCACCGTGCACCACCAGTGAAAACACCTCAGGTTGCCAGGGCACCGGTGCTGCAAAAAAGGGCCGTTGAGATGGAAGTGCCAACACCTGTTGTACAGCCACAGGAAACAGCCGTGGCTCCACACTCGGCAGAGTCCAGTCTGGCTGGGGAGGTGGCAGCCACAGCACCCCAGGCTGAGGAGGAGGCACATGAAGAGGTATGGGTGCCCGTGGAGGACGATTCCTCAGAACTGCTCCGCACGCCCAGTCCACTGCCATCCCCCAAATCACATCACTTGAGTCGGAGCACGGCACCACCCCGAAGCAGTCTGGGGTGGGGGGGGGGAGTTGATTCAAGGGGCCATTAGTCCAATAGTGGAGAGCAGTGATGCCGAGCATGACACCCAGGCACCGTCCACCTACACAGGTGCACGTTCTGAGCAGCTGACTGTCCTTGTGCGGCAGTTTTCATGGAGGACAACGCCCAGGCAAGGCAGGAGTGGCGGGAGAACATCGCTTCTCTAGGCACAACCATCACAGACAACACCGCCGACATTGGCAAGATATTTGTGGTGAATACTAGCCGCCTGTGTGAGGAGGTATCCGCCCTGCGGCAGGTACTCAGACGTATAACCGATGCCTTGGAGTCGGAACGTCCAGCAACCCAATTTGAGCAGGCAGGCACACCATCCTCGTCAAGCTCTACCCAGACCAGCCCACTCCGCAGGTCGTCGTGCACCCTGCGCCGGCCAGACATGCCGCCACCAGGTCTAGGGAGTGCCAACAAATAGTCTGGGCAGCCTGACTAAGGCATTAGAGACTTGTTTGGACATGTGTGGGGGAGTTGTGGGGTGAGGGGGAGAGGGGTGAGGGTATGTGGGGGAGTTGTGGGGGAGGGGGATGGGGGTGAAGGTGGTGGAGGGTTGTTGCACCATCGTTATCATTGTCAATTTCAATACACCCGTTGTGTCAAAAGCAAGACCTGAGTGGACATTCATCATTGCGCATGTGTCATTTATTCATATACAGTTCATAGTGTGCATGTACCCCCACACCCAGTGCCCTCTGTCAAACTATCATGTCAGCCTCTGCAGCCATGTGTGTCAGTAATATTGTGCAATCACTTACTGACCCACAGCACGTCCCTCCTGTGCTTCGGCTCCGCAATGATGTGCAGCCACTTCTTCATCCCCTTCATCATCACCAGGTGGTTGCAGTTCAATGTCAGGGGGCAGGAGCATGTTGCGTCAGATACACATGCCGCCAGATTATCGTTGGCCACATGCACACGTCCCTTGAAGTATGCAAGCCATTTTTATGCCCTCAATGTGTCATGTGCCATGGGATAATGGTGTGGGCTGCAACTTCAAGATGATACAAGGTGTGCTCTGCCGTCTTGTTGCTCATGCATTGTGTATGCATACAGCTGTGTCCATATCCATTTAGTTATGTGTAGCGTTCTGTAGGATTTTCTGATGGGGAGCGTTGGCAGTAGGCTCTGCAATGTTAGGCAATCTGTGCTGATTTTTCCGATGGTGACATGCAGAATTCCTGTGGTTGATCCGGGATATCTTGATCTTGCTGGCGTCACCTACCATCCGCACCTTGTTGGAGTCGTATTGCTTGCGATTGGGGTAAACCACCTCCATGGCATGCAGGCCCACCAACTTCACATGGGTGCAGTCAAGGGCAACTATGCAATTTGGCATGCCTGCCAGGGCATGGAGGCCACCTTTTGTTTCTGGAATCTCCTGGGGAGTCCGTGGTAGGGATATGTATTCCGTTGTGTGCTTGAGGAGGGCACCCAGCACTTGCTTCAGGATGCGAGTGGATAAGGGTGGTGATATGCCATGCATGTGCCCCACTGTGTACTGGTAGGTGCCTGTGGAAAGGAAGTGGAGCACCAACACTACCTTCAGTGAAGGGGGGGTGGTGGTGCGTATTTCAATGAGGCTGACAATATCATCGTGTATCATGTCCACGGTGGTGTTGATGGTGTCCCGGTCCAGACGGTACAGGGTGTGGTTCTGCTCCAGGGTTGTGTTGAAAGGACTGGCTCTGATTTTTGGGATTGGGGACTGCCTGCATAGTTACTCTGGCTGCACTGGTGGGGTATGCTGGGCCTGGCTCACCCTCCTTCTGCTGGTGTGTCTCCTCTATGGTGCCTGCTGTTGGTGTATTGCTGGTGTTGCAATGGAAGCATGTCCTCCAGTTCAGCTATTGATGCTGCTATTGTATTGATCTTGGAGTGGAAAGGGGTGTGGTGTGTTGGTGGGCTCCTTTTGTACAAGCCCAGACTCCATTGCCTCCACCTGTGCTGATGGTGTGCACCTGTGGCAGTTGGGAACACTACACACAGCATTTTACGGTTGGTCCGCGATGCCGGTATTTACGGCATGCCGTATCCACTTTTAGCCCCTTCATGATGCCGGTATTTGCATGTCCGCCTGACTTGTGATGTCCTCCAGTTTACGGCATGGCGGTATTGCCGACATGAAGGGTCGCGTGCCCGTGCCCATGCCGCTATTAGAGGCAACGTTATTTACGGTGCTGCTAATAGGGCGTTGGCAGGTCGGAATAGCCCGGAGCGGTAAGCGATGCCGGTAATCCTTTACCGGCATTGTTTTTCCCTTATCGCCCAACTTGTAAATACCCACATAGTGTCCAAAGGGGTTCTCATCTGGGGATCCCATACCTCCTGCTGCTGGCATGGTGGTAGCAGTGAGGGAATCCTCCCCATGCTGCCTCTGGGCGCAGCATCATACAGCTTGTGGTGGCACCAAGCACCCTTGGTGAAATCATCCAGCTAAATGGTCAAGCACGGGACTTCATCACACAGACCCAACATATTTGAAGATGGCAGAACAATAATGGAAGACCACGTGCTGATACCTGCCATTGTTGTCACTGTAATATCCCTAGAAAATATCCACTGAGATGAGAACAATTATCTTGCTTCCTTTTTCAAACTTTGTGTTGCTGATTTTACTGTCTTGAAGCATTTTGCAATGGTTACAACCTACAGGCAGGCAGTTGTCTGTATATACAATGAACATCTGTTACCCCTATTGCATATGTATCCGAATCTGTACAACTCTGCAAACCACAACAGATTCTCACCCACACTTTAAAAAATCACAAAAATATAATAAAAACATGGCAGGTTGAGAAGTAGGTTAATTAGATCACATCACCTCGATCTCACAAATTCAAACAATCCGTTCTACAAAAGTAGATGGTGGCGGTATGCATGATCTTTTTTCACACTTTTTTCAGTAATGTTTAATTAAAAATTCACACAAGCATAAGCTGTAAAAAAAGACGTTTATCTTGAAAAATACAACTTCAAACAGTACATACTGCAGCAATGTACAAAGAAATATTCCTGAAATATTCTTCATGTGTTAAAAATTAACAGATATTTTCAAGGTCAGCAGGGTCAGTTTCAGAAAACTTACATTTTTATCAAGACTGTATCTTACAACATGGATGGCCTCTCATGATAAAAAAAAGCAAAAACAAGGCTGTTGATTTAAGGTGATTTTTGGGGAGTTTGGTGAGGAATGAAGTTGTCCAATATCGACCCCTTAAGGTGCATATGAAACTGTTCCCTGATGCTCGTCTACCATTCCAGGCAAGAATCCCCAGGGTGCTGTCTTGGTGTTCACTGCTTTATTGCCAATGATGATACATCTATGGCCTACAGATTTGTACTGAACTGCTGGGCTCGATATAAAGACACCAGTAGATCGGGCAATTTAAATACATTTGGCTGGAAAAGTTCATAATAAAAGGATATCAGCAAAGGATCATACAGGGACAGAACTAAAAAAAACAGGAATAACATAACCCATTTCCGACAACCTACTGAACAGTGTTTTGTTATTTTTCATTTCAGTGTGAACTTATGAGAGCTTTCCCCCATTTGGGCTAAGTGCCTTAATACCAGGGGAGGAAATACATAGAACATGCATACAAAAATATTCCACTGTAATTTGACATTGACCCTGCGCAGAAAAATAACATTTCTGACATAAAACCTGATATATTTCGACAGTAAAAATTCCTCATGGTAGGTCGACATGGGGGTACAACCAGGCACATGTTGTGAGATGGGATTTCATCGTTTGTTTTAGTGTGGGACACGTTTACTGTAACATGTTTTTCCCACTTCTAGTCAGCCTTAAGAGCTGGCCCATTTCAGCAGCAGGTCTCACTATGAAGACACACATCTCTTTGGAAACCACATAAAACTCTACACTGGGCTTCTGGACATTGTCAGCAGGTGCTACTCAGTTTAACCAAAGGGCAGCATAAAAAGATGAGATGGGAGCCACAAATTAAGGGGATATTAAAATAAACTAACTTCTTACTGTTTTCAAGACATTTGTACCCTTACTTAAAAAAAACGACTTCCCTTAAAGAGGATTAATTTGCAAGGACATTTTACCCACAACCGCACAGAAAGCAACTGTTAGTCTACTTTAATTTAGAACATTTTCAAATTAATGTAGCTCGTCTCCAATAGTGAATGAGAGACTAGTTATCACCAAACAAGTGAGGAAACAAGCCTGACATTGGTCACAATTGTAAGGAGACAAACAATGCCACAGTAGATTATTCCTCCGGTTATAAACAAGTGTTTAGAATTTCTAGTTTACAAATATATAAAATATTGACTTATTCTAGTACCCACTTCGCCTCACGCACAAATCTGGGAAACTAGAAATTTAAATGACAATTCTGATGGAAGTGAATCCCTATCAAAGTAACGGCTGCTCTTCAATAGCTACAAACACTGGTTTGACAGAAGATGTCCAGGAGATACACAAAACATACAAACCGTCAAAATATTTTCTTTAGCCTTTCAAAAAAGAAACTGAGCACTTGTCTTTTTGAAAGCATACAGCAGTTTTAGAGACACCATACATAAAACATCTCTAACATCCGTAAATCTTAAGACATAACAAAAAAGAGAAAAAAGACTAACAACAAAAGTTACAGCACTTGAGGTTCAGTTTTCCATTTTCTTCTTGTTGCCTTATGCAGGCTCTCTGATACTTTAAGTCAGTCATTGGCTGTTCAACTAGATAGCTATGTTTTTAAAGCTATTGGCATATGAAGACCATGTAACGCGTAGGCTCTCAGAGCGTCCTGGGCTTACACGAAGCACATAGTTCCACTTTCATCGGTCATATTCTAAGCAATAAAGCTAGAGTCAAGTCATCTTTAGTCCTTCAAAGCCACAGAACTTCCATCTCTTCTCCAAACTGGCTCCAACCCCACTCATCTCTTGTTGAAATGTGTGCTGCAGCCTTGTCATCAATGCCTCCACTTCACTGGTGCATATCTGGAATATAAACAGGACGATAATTTTATGTACAGCAATGTTTTCTGATTCACAACAAAAAAGAGGATTCAGCTGTTGGCATTTAGTTGCAGTTTTAGAAGAGTTTCAGCTGTTGCAAAATGCAATTGTAATGTGTGCCCACAATATCATGGGCGAAAGGTAAAAAATAAATGTATAATAAATAAAATCAGAAGTAGCGTGGTTGGAGATCATGCAGTGAAGACGTGCCTGGTGCGGGCTCTCATGTAGATCCGACACTTGATCCTTTTTAATAGTATACCGGATCCTGGTTTCACTTGATTAAGCTGTCATAAAACTGCTGCTATCGGTTGGCGGAGTTGGGGGGCTGATCAAGCACTGGGAGCTTCAGTTTCTGGCTGCCCGACTTTGGGGCACGAGATCACGTCTTAGGCTGGGAAACATGGCCTTGAGGGTGCTCTGTGAGTAGCTGTGGAGATGTAGGGGCCAGAGAAGTTTGTAGCATGTTGGCGTAGTAAGTGGATGGTGAAGCTGCTGAACGGAGAGGCAAGACAGGGAACAGCAGAATGTTAATGGTGGCGCCGGAGAGAGGGGAAGATGTATGTCAGGACGCCTGAGATGTATGCATTGGAACGGGCACAGGAGCCCAGAGGGCGCGTTCAGCTGCCCTGAAGCCCAGCTTGGCTTGACATTATTGATATGCCTGGTGCCTGAGGGGCAGTGAAACACAAGTACTGGTGAGGGACTTGACCTAATTGAGCAGTCCTGGTGACCTCCGCTAGCGGACCCCCCCCACCTTGGCCTGGGGTACAGCGCGGTCGACTAGCAGGCCAGCCTGTGTGAAGACATTTGCACACACCTTGGTGGAAGTGGATGGTGCCTCCATTGAATTTGAAGTGCCCTGGTGGGGTGCTGCTGGGGCGATACATCCGGCAAACTGACACACGAGATACAGGAAAACGACTATAGCAGCTGAACACATTCATTTTAATTAGCTGATCACTGGAACCACTGGATAATGCTCAGCATTGCACACACTGGCTTGGAGCTCCCCAGAATGCCGACCACTAAACAGAAAGGGGGACACAAAGGATCCATTATGGAATCATTTGCTGCCAAAGGAACACACTAGGACACTGCACCTTTGTCAGAAGTCACCTACTATGTTCCTATAGACTCAGGAGCTAGGTCATGAAGACAAGGTCCTAACAGCGATCGCGGCCCTGCTCTCTTCCCTAGAGGGCAAGAAAGATTAAGTCAAAATGGATGGTAATTTGCTGCAGCAAGATGTATGGTTGCTGGCCTAACAGGGAACTACTATCGAATCACTTCAGAACGAAAAAAATGTGCCCGCTACTAATGCTTTGGAGACCATTGTACGAGACATCAAAGCTAAGAATGCTACTTTGGAGCTTCATGTTGAAGACGCCGAAGGACTCATAACGAAATAACGAAATAACGAAATAATATTCATGCGTGGGCCTACCAGAAGGAGAGGAGGGCAATGACCTAGACAATTATACTGAGAATATGATTTTGCAGGAGGTGTGCCCTGGGAAGCTGTCCGAAGGCTTTACAATCGAGAGGGTGCATCGCTCTATGCAGCAAAGACCACCACCAGGAGCTAACCCCAGATCCATCATTGCGCGGGCCCTTAACTTCAGAGACAAGGAGGTGATCCTTCAACATTTAAGGGAAGGCGGTACTATACAACATGGTAACTTGAAGCTTGCCATCTTCCTGGGATATACAACTTTGGTACAAAAGAAACATGTTTGTCCGGATAAAGGAGACACTCAGGAACTTAGATCTCAAATATATGCTGATTTACCCAGCTAAACTGAAAATACTTTTTAAAGGGAGAGCCATCTTCTTTTTAAAACCAGAAGATGCAAACCACAATGGCCTGAAAGATAAAAGCGCAGATGATGGACAGAAGAGTCGGAAGTGCCCCTGAGTTTCTCGACAATGGAACATTTGTAAGGCACACTACCAAACGAGTGTAGGTATGGCCTGCAGTGAGAGCTGCATGCTAACCCTCATAATATGGAACACCCAGCAACCCGTAGAACACCACGTAAAGGAGGGACCTGTATTGTGCTGGTACCTACCCCATGCTGGCCCTATGGCAAGGCTTCACCTTGTGAAGGGAGGTTGGCTCGAATGGGACAGTGCCGTGAGCCTTTTTATTGCCATGTTGTCCGCGGCTTTCAGGTTCTGCTACGGTTAGGTTGTTTTTTCTTGTGTTTAGTTGAAAGCATCTTGGAAATGGGGGAGATGAGAGGAGATTTCACGTGGGAGGTGGAGAGTAGGGTGGGTTATTCATTGGAAAAGGGATTCCAAGGGTTGTGCAGTCAGTACAGATTTGAACTTTCTCTACCCCATCCGAATGGGGACGTTGGTAGAGGAACATGCATACATGGAGATGGCAACGCTTAGAGTACTAACATGGGGATGAATACAAATATGAGAAGAAATCGGATTTGACAGAGTGTTGATTGCACTGTCAGGGGGATGAATACATATATGAGAAGAAATCGGATTTGACAGAGTGTTGACTGCACCGTCAGGGGATGAATACATATATGAGAAGAAATCGGATTCGAAAGTGTTGATTGCACTCTTGCAGGAGACTCACTTGCTGCCAGAAGAACAGGAGTTGATGCTGACTAGATGGCAAGTGAGGGGGGTGGAAGAGTTGGTTTGGCTATACATAGTCCTGATACACCAGAGGGCTTCTAGCATGGATGGATGGATGGTACAGTTCCCTTCCGATTAATGGAAGCTGACTCAGATAAGGAGGGTAGCTTTGCGATTGTACATGGCTGCATCAAACACAAATATCTATATTGTAAATTGTCTCTAGTAGATGTGTGGAAGGTGTTGAATGCAGACAAAAGATGGTATTCATACTACTCAGCCCTGCACAAAGTGTATACTAGAATTGAATACGTGTTTGTGGGTAGTGAACACATGGGTGAGTTTGTGAAGGCGGAATATACTGGCTGGTCCATTTTGGATCACTCTCTGCTCATAGTGCATTGGAACAAACAGAGTGACAGGCTACCTATACCTATGTGGCGCATGCCAGGCAACATTTCTTAGAGAAAATATGGACTTCACCATCACTGAATTTTTGGAGACAAATGTAGGCAGTATGAACAGTTGGGAGACGGTTATTTCAGACGCTTACATTTGTAGTTCGAGGTGAGACGATTGCTAAAGCGGAGGGCATTAAGAAAGTCTTACGAGCGGACCTAGAAACATTAGAAAAACGTATTCAAACCATAGAACACCAAGACCCTAGATGCACCCACAGAACTAGAACTGACGGAGCAATGCGCTGTGGCCTAGAAGGCACTTCAGAAATTTGACTATGAAGTATATTTAGCACAAATGCACAGTAAAAGCGATACACCTAGGAGGTTGTTGGTGTGGTTGTGTAAGAAAAAACAATACCTACATGCAATCACACTGATTAAGAACAAATGTGGAGCTAGCTGGCGTTCCCAAGCCGATATAAATGACTTCTTTTGCACATACCATAAAAACGTATATAAACATATGGAAGGTCATGATGGGCCATACGTTCTCTCAGATCGGGTTACTGCAGCTTACCAGCAAACAGGTTTCTGCTCTAGATGAGCCGCTTACGGAAGAGGAGGTCTGGGAGGTGATTGTGTCATTGGAGACCGGGAACACCCCGGGGGGAGACAGACTCCCTTCTGAATTCTACAAAGTATTTGCAAACACTCTGGCCCCAGTCCTCAGAGTTTTTGAGGAGGCATATCAATTAGGCAGGCTGCAAAACAGCATGCGGGAATCACTGATGGTGCTAATCCTCAAGACTGGGAAAGTGCAGGGCCTGTGTGACTTGTATAGACCCTTGACAATGCTCAACCAAGACGTCAAGATGTTGACAGTATTACTGGCTGAAGTTATTGGTGCTCGGATATATGAGAACAAGACTGGCTTTGTCCCTGGCCGAAACACCTCCATGAATCTTCACTGTCTACAATACATTATCAATCAGACTAATTCTCATGATGCCCTATATGCAACAGAGTCTTTGGACGCAATTAAAGCCTTCGACTCTGTATTTGGAGTAGATTTGTGCGCCGATGTGGAGGTTTGGGATTGGCAAGGGTTTTATCAAATGGGTGAGGTTACTGTATCCAGGACTGATTGCTAGGCTAAGAACTGGTAGGCAGGTATCGGGAACATGGCCCATACAAAAGGGCACCAGCAAGGGTTACCCCCCTGTAACAGATGTTGTATATACCAGTATACCTGCGTAGCGAGCTTGGGGAGGCCGGAATATGGGAAGAGGGTTCTAGACATGTGATCTCCTTATACGATGATGACGTTCTTCTGTATCTATGCGAACCGGAACACAACCTGCCATGGATCCTGGAGGTGTTAATAATTTTGCGGAATGCTCAGGAATCTCATTAAGCGCAACAAAATCTTGCTTGGTCCACTTGGCAGGGGTGATGAAATATGACGTTAGAGACCTACCTGATCTTGGGCTCAAGTGGGAGGCAAATATATTTAAGTGTTCATTCCCGCATGCATATATTTGGGTGTTCATATTATGCATTCACCGGAGAGTATGCATGTCCGTAACACTGTCAAAGCAGTCGACGGATGAGGCGATTATATGAAATTCTGGAGCAGACTGCCCCATCTCTGATGGGAAGTATAGCACTGGTGAAAATGATTGTACTGCTGCACGCATACTCTACTTTTTCGCTAACGTGCAGTTTTCTATTGCGGCTGTTTTTTCTCCAAAACCTGGATCCCATGATTAGGGGATTCTTGGGGGTGGGGTCATGCGAGACATAAAGTGTCTTTGTCCACACTGTGCATGAAATATGGAGACGGTGGTGCACAGCTCCCATGGTTTGAGTTGTACTATCTTGCGGCTCAGCAGCAATTTGTGGTGGGATGGCTAGCAGATGACCCTGTAGAATGTGGGCTTTTGAAGGAAACCATATACCCAAGTTGTGATCGAAGAGGCCCTGTGCACTATAGACTGCTGCATGGGGGAGCCTCTCAAATGCAGAGGCTTGGACGACAGCTATAGTCAAGTATTATTAAAGCGCTTAGACTAAAACATATATGCTCTGTTCATGCACCCCTGACGAGAGACACATGTATGAACACCGATGACTTAACTGTGGCCAGGAAATGGGAGAAGGTGGGGATCTCCTCCTGGGGAGACTTGTATAGGGACAGGACTTTTAGGGAATTTGAAGACCTGGTAAAGGTGCAAGGACTGCAAAAAGGTCAATTTTTGAGATAGTTGAAAAGAAGTGGCCAGGCTGGCCTAAGGAATCTAAATCTACCTCACCACTGACACTATTATATGAGCTCAAGGATGGCTGGGGACAGGTATCTAGGCGAGATGGGGGCCTACTGAAGGCAGTATGAGAGACTTGTGCTTGGCCTCAAGTGCAGGGATCGTATCTCTCCAGCTCTGAAATCTCTCCACTAGCTCTCTGTGGCTGCATAGATCAAGTTCAAGACCCTCTGCATTGTCCACAAGGCTTTCTGGGGCCTTGAACTACTCTACCTCCAACTTTCTCTACCAACACATCTTCCTTCTCGAGCTCTCCGCTCATCCATCTCCAACTCTTTGAGTGTCAGACGCTTCTCTAAGCAGAGAGTTGGGGGCAGACCTATTTCCTCGGCTGGAGCTTCCCTATGGAACAGCCTCCCTCCCTCTCTCATAGTTGAGTAGAACCGCCACCAGTTCCGGAAGCAACTCAAGAACTTCCTTTTCGCTTCTGCTTTCTCTATTCCTCTTCCCTGCTGATGCACCAGACTGCTCCACGCACTGGTCAGCTGGTCAACCTCCGAACTCGTGCCCAGGCTCCTGCATGTCCAGTTGCCCTCGCAATGCCTCCAGGCTCCCCAGCACTGAAGGGTCTGTATCTGCAACCAGGGCTACACTTGTGAGTTAACCACACTTCCCCTTTACCCTCCCCCCTGGCACTTCTCTCCTTCCCTCTTCCCCGCACTTGCACGATCTGAATGACACAAGGCCAAGTAAGATTGTTATTTTGTCCTCCCTTTGCTTCCCCCGCCTTGTCTTGTCGGGCCTAGAAACACTTGTGTACAGGCTTGTTATAAATGCCACATCATATCATATATATGCAAACGGGGGGCAAATTGCAATCGACATAAGAAGCAGACATGGGCCAGGTAATAAAAGATAAGCAAAGGAATGCTTTGTTAAGAAGGTCTCAGTAAATGCTAGATTCAGCGTGCTGCAACCTAATGTGCTGCACAGGACATACATGATCCTCTGTAGAATTGCTCAATTTGATAAGGCGTTGCCCAACTGACTATGGTGCAGGAATATCCCTGCAGACATTATGCATGTGTTTTAGAAATGCCAAGTGGTACCGTCCTTTTGGCACAGAATTGAGTTGGTATTCAGGAATAATGGTGTTAGTAGAAATCAATGGTCCTGAAGGAATGCCACTGGGAGTCTATCCCAGGACAGACAAGTTTGGACATTTGGTGAAATGTATGGATCTAGCTTGCGCTTTAGCTAAAAAGATAATATGTATGGAAGCTAGAGGGTGGCCTGCAATGCCAGTTTTGGTGGAGGGATTTAAAGGTATGGAGCACAGCTGAAACTATGACTTGGTACAGGGTTATGAGAAATGGCCTTAGGGAACCCACTCAGAACACTGCTGCGTGGAATGCACTCCTTCTGGCAATGTTTAGCTCCTCAGGTGAAAAGCCTCCTTGAACTCCTGTCAGATAAATTAACCCACTCAGCTGTGCTTTACTACATCACTTTGCTGCAGTGGTGCAAGAAACAGCAAAATGGCCGTGCTGATGCCTGTGCGCGCCAGGATCTCTAAACTGTGTTTTTGCAACAACCAGAAAATGGCTGCATCAGCCTGCCACACACATTTCAGGTGGGGTGGACCAGAGTACTCACTGCAGGAATGTGCCAGTATGCTCTGCAACATTTAACATGGAGTGAAGTGAAAGAGACAGCATTACTTTGCTGAAAACCCAAAATGCCTATTTAAAATTACACCTTTTTCAACCTTTAAAAGTGTTGCTTGGTGCTAAACCTATTGAGTCCTTATAAACCACTGTGATTAAAAAGGCCCGGCAATGGCCAGGATCATCCATTGTGTCTCAGCAGAACCGGGCCTAATTCTTGAATGACAGCTCCTGTCAAAAGTATCTTTGAAAAATCAACCAGGGGCTGTGTTTTCATTTTACACGGGAAACGCGTCTATTTTCTTTGCAAAAGTATCTAAATCAGCTGCTCAGAGACAGACTCTAAATGCTGCAAAACAACTCCAGCACTCAAGAAAAGAACTATAGCTGCATAAAGTGTGTATTTGCTGGTGATGAAAACCGAATTTAAAGAAATAGTAAAATGCTCTTTTTCTGACTGAAGAGAGAAAATCGCCTATGTAAAAGTACATTGTTGTGTGAAGGCCTGTTTACAATGTAAAAGGATTTGTTGCTGGTAAAAGTACACCTATAAACTGTTTTGATTCCACAGGTTTAAGTCAAGATGTAAAACTCATAGGCTAAATTGGCAAGCAAAAAAAAAAAACGTGCTCTGCCAGTTGCTAGCCTTGAACAAGGGTGACACCTCAAACTTCTGGCACAGGAAAGCGCCGATTGCCAGCTTGAAAGACTTTGAACGCTACAGGACAGAGAAACTTCCCACGCTCATCAGACATTCGTCTTTGCTCCAGGCTGGGACAATAGCAGGCTGAGACTCTCACCTGTCAAGTGTGAAGGGCAATACAACCTTCAATCAAGAGAGAGGCCCCTCATCCTGCTTCAAAGAAAATGACAATTGACAGCAGTGGGGGTTGGGGGGGAGAAAAAAAAACTAATCAAGTGACAATGGACTTCCTTTTGGTTTTAAAGGCTATTTTGTAACTGAACTTTAACTTTGCAGCAAGAATTAAGAAAAATATGAAAAGTTCATAGTTCTAAATCTAATTTTATGCTCTTTCTTTGAAAACTTGGTAGAACTCATTACTGCATAAGGAACAGAAGTTATCAAAAGTATTGATGTTGCGAACATAACATTTTGTACATACATCCCTGGGGTAAATGCACATCTGTGTACAAAGTTGGGGAATTTTAGGCCAAATCTTTCATGTTTAAAATTACCAAAATGTGTCAGGAAGGCGAAACCAGGTCCCACAGACCTGGGGTTTGGATTGAAATATGACGCACAAAATACGTAACCTGTGTATTCGATTTTCTCAGAGGTGGCAACTGCATAAATATGTGCTTGTGGCAAAATTATATTTTGGTTCCAGTAGCTAGGGGAGGTTTCCAGACATTGTAAAAATCACCCCATAAACATGACATCCTTTTTCTGTGATCCAATCAGCGAAGAGCTAGGAGAAGACTTCTACCTTGCGCAATCCTGTTATTAGAGGCGGGAGTAGTACACCTGCCCTGGTCATATACTTTAGTGATGTCATCTGGCAAGTTAAATAAGGGCTCCTGACAGCACACAGGACACACCGATTCCTGACTTTCTTTGTGAATTCCCGCATGGCGTCCGGTTCCTGATTTCTTCATCCTGTTTGATCCTGATTCCAGATTTTCATTACAAAGCCAAGGCCTATGCATTGCTGACTCCATTTTCAGCTAGGCTTCAAATTCTAAAAGAAATCCCAAAAACCCAAGGCAAGCATCCTGATCCAGCCTGGCTTGCTGCTAATAAATGCATGCCTGCTGCAAAGTTAGTATCCAGTAACCAGAAGGGCCAGTCCAGGGCAGTCCAGTGACCAGAATGGCCCATCTGATCCTGTCCCGCCAGATTTGCACAGCTGTCCTGTGTTAGACCAGATCCATGTGGCGACCAGAACCCTTGACGGTCCAAAATCCTAAATTTAAAGTGGACTGTAAGTATTAATAGGAATCATAGAAACCCATAGCCTACCTTGCCTTGCCTTGTCCTATCCCAACCTCTAAACCATCCTATCCTTACCTTAATAACTTGTAACATTGTCAGAATCCTTATTGCAATCTTGTCCTTGATTTATCTTGCTAAGTGACATTTCTTTAGTCATTTTTATCGTGTGTAAATCCTAAACTATCAATCCTATTTCGAGTGATCCGACTGGTTTTGCCAGGGGTGGCGCCGGGGATCTGGAGTTGATGAAGTCATGAATCAACTCTAGAGCTTACTGTGTCCCTCTTTGGTATTCTAGCCGGAATGCTCAAGTATAGAGTAAAACTTAGAGTAAAACTATTCTTGTCCACACTGAGTTTCTTTTCTGTTTTCACTACCCAATTTTCTAAAAACGCCTCTCATTCTACATTGCATATCTCCCTCGGTTTAATAGCTAGAGACCTCATTTCAATTCTGGATTATACCCAAGACCTATGGCTACACCCAACCCCAACCCCAAAACCGCAGTCAGAATCAGTGAATTTCACCCGTTTTTATTGAAAACTGTTGGGTTAATTTTAGGCGGGAATCAACATTTTTTCAAAGTTTTACACATGCTATTTTTATTCTAAATTATTTTCAACCTTCCATTCAAATTCGAATGGTGCATTTTTGCTCAATTATTGCTTATGACTGCTAGTATCTTTCCAATGTTGCTCCCATAGACATTTGTACTGATTTAGGGATTTTTGCACTGTCAGTGTTTTATTCAGCCATTTCTGAGTGTCAATTTAACATTGTAAAGGTTAAAATCAAATCAAAAGGTTTTTCTCTCTTGTTTGGGGAGGGAAGATTGGATTTGAATTTTGTTTCTTATTCCTCATTCCCGATTACCTACTACTTCTTTGTATCTATTTAGAATTGCTTATTTGTGGGTTGAGGAATATTGCAGGTGGAAATCCTAACATAAGTGCTATCTTTCCAAACAAGCCAAAAGTGTCCACCTTCTCTGGTGTTTTCTATTTTGTGTTGCTAAAGAGTGAAGTGCATTACATACCTTCATATTTGTTATTGTCACCACATTGGTGATTGCTGCCCCATATATTAAAAAGTATATGTTTTATTTGAATTTTAAATAAATAAAATAAATATTACCTTTACCAACCAGCCTGATTCCCGGTCTATTGTGACCTGGGGTATTGAAAAGGGGTGTGATGTGAGTGGTGCATCTCTCAAATATTGAACATACATATATAACAAAATAAGCATTTTGGTTGTGCGCTGCATACTAGGCTGAGACCAGGGTGTATCGCCTGATTGAAATCCTTAACACTCCCTGTGGCTCTATTGTAATTAATTATTACTTAGATAATAGAACACTCCTGGTACCTACTAGGACGATCATCAGTCTGCTACTGTGGAGCTGTCCCATGGAGGGAGAGAGACTCCTCCCCTAATTTTGCTATCCAGACACATTGATGTGATAGTCTAAACTACCCCTCGAATGTGGTGTATCCTGATCATTTATGTTTGATGTCCATTTTTCTGTTGGTGTCTTACTGTTGAAAAGGTGATAGAACGCTAGCTTTAATTTTTGTATTGTAAGGGAATAGTTTTTGTATTGTAAGGGAATAGAAACTCCATTTCTCCAGCATTGGTATCTTTCATGGATTCACATGCTTAGAATATTCCCCGTCGTCAGGCTGGGAATCCTCGATAAGTTATATAGACATTTTCCATAGGAAAACCTCAGAAACTTTTTAATTTGTATGACTACCAATAAACAGATTTGAATTAAAAAAAAAAACGGAAATAGAGCAATCTTCATGTAGTTGTGATACACAAAGCCCTTGGTAAGAATTGAATTCGCTTTATGTTGAGTTTGTGTTTTCAAACCACATCACATAATGCCAAGGAATGAGGTCTCTGGACTGCAGGACAGATACCAGCCTGCTAGTATCAAGTCTTGCAATGGCTGTGATGTCTTCATCAAGTCGATTTGACTCAGGAGACCAAGGTTTAATGTTTATAACATATTGTATTCTTGGTCTGTAAGATGAGCCTTTGTAGCAGCTAGGGCTGAAGAAAAGATTAAAGTCAGTTCATAGACCCTACTTTCCCATGCTCTTTCGATGAAGGCATAATTGGTGCCTGGAATGGCGAGTCCATTGCTATAGCAACATTTTAAAAAAAAGGGAAGCAAATATGCATATGTGAAGATGCACCCTCCGCCCTCACACACCTAAAACAGCTAGATTCCCTTCCCTAGTCATTCACTGCTCTGTATGATGATCTCTAACACCTGATCCTTATGTGCGTGGGGGTGACCATGGGGACCGGGTGCTGTCACTCGCTCTGTGAAGTAGGGCCGGGAGATAGTATGTGGAGGAAGCGGGGTCACCACCCCAACATCCGGGTCCGGGTTTTGCCACATGAATCATAGAAATGCATCTGGGCCTTTAAATCAGGTAATAACTAGAATTAAATCCAATATATGTAATATCAGTAACACAGGCCCTTTATTGCAGGTGCACTGGTGCAAAAACCTTTTCAGTACCAGAGAAATTCATCTGGTAAACAGTGGTAAAATGAGTGCGAAGTTGTTGGCTCTAGGGCCTGGAGGCTGTAAACCAGGACTACAGCCGGCACTGGTATTTCTGTGCATGTGCAGAACACGAACAGAAAACAAAATGGCAGACTGCTAAGCAATACCTTTCGTCCAGTAAAAGAGATAGACCCACAATTACTCCATCATCATCATCATAAAAATGTTATTTCGGCATTTGCCATAAAAGACATTGGCTGAAACATGCAGCTGCTATTACACAGCTTGCAGATAAATTATAAGTTACTCACTGTAGTGACCAACATACTCCTAGCCCATAATCCCCTTTCCTCCATACTGTATAGGTGTCCCTATCTAGGGACGGGAAACTGAACTTTGTTTCACCAGAAAACATTGTCCTCACCTTTAAATTTAGATGCAAGTGGGGGCTCTGGGAACATGTGCTCACCTGACGCCTCTCATCGGCGCCACTCCTCAGTCCCCTTTGACACGTTGACAACATTACAATTGCCTAATGACACAGGTTTATCGTGGGGGAGGATGGTGGGACGTATGGAGGAAAGAGGACTATGAACTAGGAGTACGTTCGTCACTACTCCAAAATCCCATCCCCTTTCTTCCAGAATGTATGGGCGATTAAATGTGAATGCAGCGCTGGGGAGGAGTTGCCCCTCCAAGAAAACAAGTTCTTCAAAACTGCCTGGCCAAATGCTGTGTCCGATCTGGCGCTGGCATGCAAGCAGTAGTAGTGCTTGCAAAAGGCAGATGGGGAAGAACAAGTAGCCGCTTTGCTGATCATCTGCAATGGGACGTGTCTTTGAAAAGCCATGGCCTTGGCTCTGATGGCGTGTGTGCACATGTTTGCTGGCACAGGCCTGTGCTGCACCTCATATGCCTCCTTGATAGCTATCACCATCCACCTTGCTATGGAAGCCTTGGAAGGGTTTGGATCCGTCAAAAGTGTTGAACAAGGCATCTGATTTATGGAAGCTCTTCGTCCTGTCCATGTAAAATCTTAGAGCGCACGCCTGCCATCCAGACAGTGCAATACCTTTTGAGCCTCATCCTTAGGATATTCAAATCTCCTCATTCATTTGAAAGGAGGAAACCACCTTAGGAAGAAAGGCAGGGTATTTCCTGAGCACCACCCTTTCCCGGTTAAATGTTGTGATGGCTCTGAAGCCACCAGGGCCTGAATTTCGCTGATTCAGTGTGCTGATGTAAGGCCAACCAGTAGGGCAGTCTTGATAGTAACCATCCTGATGTCTGCTTACGCCATGGGTTTGAAGCGTTTGAGTGCCAGGGCACAGAGTACCACGTTAAGGTCCCACACCGTATGTGGACGTTTGACCAGAGGTTATAATCTGGTCAAACTTGCCAGATGCCTTCTCACCACCGCACTGGAGGAAGAGAAAATGTCATCTCCGGAGTTCTTGTATGCCCGTATGGCCACCAGGTGTCTACCTGCACACCTGAGTGGGCCAGGTGTACAGAGAAGGATAGCACATCATCCAGTGAGCACGTCAGGCGGTCAATGTTGTTGGTCTTGGCCCAGTGACAGAACCTCGTCCACTTGTTCCTGTATTGACTCCTGGTGGAGTCCCGTCAAGGCTGTTGTTTGATAGCCAGGTTGTCCTGTGACAAGCGTAGATGCTTCAGAGTGATCTGTTCAGGAACCAAGCTGCAAGGGTTAGCTTCTGTGGAGTGGGGTGAACCACTGTGCCCCCCTGCTGGGATAATAAGTGCGCTGGTTCCAACGGGAGGCGTACCTGGGGCTGATCCACCAGTCGAAGTTCCGAGAACCAAGGTCTTGCCAGCCACCAAAGGGCTATCAGGATGAGCCGAAGGCCCCGTGTCTCTCTGACCTTGCAGCCAACTCTGTGAATCAGCGGAGTGGGGGAAAAGCGTATGCATACATATCGTTCTGTGGTATCTGCAATGCAACCCCCCCTTGCTCCTCTGCCATACCCCAGCCATGAAGCAAACTGATGACATCTCCTGTTGCTCATGGTCGCAAATAGGTTTACCGGAGGGTGAGCCCACCTGCCGAAGATCCCCCGCAGGACCTACTCATTCAACTGCCACTCATAGTTGTCGCTCCCCAGCCTGCCGAGCCTGTCCGCTTCCAGGTTGGATTCCCCCGGAAGATGGACTGCTGACAAATAAATGCTGTTCGACAGTGCCCACTCCCAAATGTCGATGGACAGCCTGCAGAGAGAAGGGGACCTGGTATCTCCCTGGTTGTTGATGTAATACATACAGGTGGAGCTGTATGTATGCAGACCGACTTGCTGCTGATAATGGGGAGGAACACTTTGAGAGCCGTCCAGATGGCCATCATCTCGAGCCAGTTGATGTGTTCCAGCTGTTCCTGTTGTGACCATACTCCATGGACAATGTGGTTGTCCAGTGTAGCCCCCCCTGCCTGAACAGTCTGCCCGTTACCAGGTTGGTCTCTGCACTCCACCACTCCAGGTCCAAGTGTAGGGGCTGTGGTATGCTGACTACGGCTGTCTGTGAGCCAGTCTCCTGATGCCAGAAAGCTGAGAAATGCAGTTGCAGCCTCCTTATTTTGAGTCTTGTGTGTGGCACTTCCAGGAGACAAGCCGCCATTAATCCGAGCAGGTGCTGCTACCACCATACCAAGGTCACTGGTCTGCTGAGAAAATGCCTCGTGGCTTTCTTGAATGCTGTTGTCTTTTCTGCTGAGTGGAAGATTCTCTCTGCCCTTGTATCCTAAATCAGCTGCAGGAATGTTAAATATTGAGTGCGGAGTAACTGCGACTTCTTGAGGTTGATAGAGAACGCCAGATCGTATAGCATGCGCATGAGTGCTGATGCCGTGTGACGTACTGCTTCTGGAGACTCTGCTTGGATAAGCCAGTTGTCGAGATATGGATAAAGGTGGTGGCCTTGCGCCCTGAGCAGGGCTGCTACCACATTTATTAACCTCATAAATACCCTTGGGGCCGAGTTGAGGCCAAAGGGGAGGAGATTGTACTGAAAATGAAAGCCCATGATCCTGAACCTCAGGACGGAACGCTGGGGCCCCCATATGGGGATGTGTCGGTAAGCATACTTCAGATCCAGGGAGCACATCCAGTCTCCCCCACACAGAGTCCTTACAATAAGAGCTGGAGTAACCATCTTGAACTTTTGTAGCGGTAGGGAAACGTTCAAAGAAGAAAGGTCTAGAACAACTCTCAGGCCAGCATGGTTCTTCGTCTGAATGGTGAATATTCGGGAATAGCAGCCCATGCCTCGTTGCGAAGCTGGAACCTCCTCCACTTCCTGACTAGTGATGAGCAAGCAGATTTCCGCCAAAAGGGTTGCCGTCCCAATCTGTGGGAGTGGAGTGGAGGAAAGAGGAAATGGAGGGATTGGCAGGTGGAAGCCCGTGGAGGACTACAGCGAGGATCCATGGGTCCGCGAAATGTGCCTTCCATGAACGGAAGTGCAGGGAAAGCCTGCCCCCCACCGGAGACTCATAGATCTGGATGACGTCGTCACAACTTGTTTGCCTCTGAGGCTGGTGCATAGGAGGTTGTTACGCTCAGTTGGTATCCACGGGGACACCACCCAGCCAGTTGGTCGTTGGAGCCCTTCCCAATGATTCCCTGGTGTGGTCTCGGTGTCGATGGGATTCCGCCTGGAAATGAAGACTATATTAGGACTGGGCGACCAAGGTAAGTTTTCCCCCACCTCCCTTGTGTTTCCAACCCCTCCAGGTTCTCTTCTCACCTGGTTGTCGGAATCGGTGGGCTCTCCGTCCTGCTCTCTGGGCAGGGGTGCGTTGTCTTTTGTGGGCGCGGGCAGTCCAGTTACTTCACTGACTGCTGCCCTTGTAGTGTCTTTCAGGTAGGTCTTATTGCGATTGATGGCGTCGTAATTCTTGCATGCCTTTCTCTGTTCGAAATGTCTCTTTTTTTTATCTCCCTAGGAGCGCGGAGTGTCCGCTTGGAGAACTGGATATGCTGGTTCTCACCGGGAGATGATGGCGCGCTATAGCGCTATGATGCGGTAAGGAGGCGCTTTGCGTAACACAGCGATATCTTGTCCTCACTGACCTGTGCTTTTCTCTTTTCGTAGGTCGCGGTGAGTTCCCAGCGCAGATGGAGTTCCAGAGCTATGCCGGCCGAAAAGCAACCAACCAGGTAAGTCTTTATGCGCCTTGTGGTTGTAATGTCTCCACTACCTCCTTTAATAATGTCTTCCCTCCTTTTCTCAGGTCCTTCGATCCGGGCGGTCAACTCCACCAACAGAGCTGCTCAGGAGCTGTGAGCAGTGAAGGATGATGAATGCAGGTAAGATCCTGCTGCTAACGATGCTCTTGGTTTTTCTGCAGGTCCGAATTCACCAGGCTCGTGAGAAAGCTGGACACGGTAAGCGTCACGTTGCTAGAAGCAAAGTAACGCGGAGCGTGTTGTCTTGTTCGGGTGTGGTTCAAATAGCCACTGTAAAGTAGTCCAGATAAAGTAGTCCCTAGGCCACCACACCCAAAACACTAGACCGCAGAGCTTGGTTCTAGGAATAGAGCTATGTGGATGCCTCCATGTTGGCTGAAAGCCTAAATAAAGTAGTTCCTCAAGCAGATGTCTTTCCTTACAAATGAGCCTGGTGCCAAAGGCGCCAGGACTTGCCCCAAGAGGGCCTGAGAAGTGGATGCCAGGCCTTATTAGTGATCCGAGCCCTGATTACACCTGGCCAATGGGCTTGCCAGTGGGGATCAGGGCTGAGGGTCGTGACAGAGGCGGACTGGAAAAAACCCTTGTGAGAGGATTTGTGTTGCTTCCGCCTGTGCTGGCTAGGAGACTGGTCTGGCTGTCTGCCGCGTGGCTCCTGAAAGTCTCTGAAGCCACTGAAGGAACGTGCTCTATCCGAGCGCTGGCGACTCAGGCTATAAGCCTTGGGCACAGACTTTGTCAGGATTGACAAGGATTTAGCTGTCAGAGCCATTCATTTTGTCAAGTTCCTTGTCTGTGGTCGAGTGGAACGAGCCTCCCCCCCCTCCACCCTCAAATGGCATGTCTAGAATGCACTCCTGCACATCAGGGTTAAAGGTAGTTGCCTTGAGCCAAGCTGTCTTACTCATAATGTTTGCAACACAGATCACTCTACCTGGTGTGGAGATGTGAGCCACTGTAGACTCCATGATATCTCGGGCCACAATTTTGGCCTCTGCCAATCCAGCCATGAAGTGCGTTTGACTCTGCGTGGGGAGCTCTGGGAGGAAGTCTGCAATCTCCCTACACAGCTTCTGATTCACTGCTGCCAGCATAGCGTCAGCATTGGCCTGGTGCAGATGGAGTGTGGCATTAAGAGTAGATCTTTTTGCTGTATGATTCCAACATCTTTTCTTCCCTCCCAAGGAGTGCTGATGTTGGAGCAGCTGACAAAGACTGTGGCTTGGAGTAGAGGGAGGCCGCAGCTATAAGTGATGAATGCAGTTGAGGGTACACCGACAGAATGAGTGAGTCCGCTTCCACCTAAAACTTGGTTTCCGGGCATTTATTGATAGACTGCATTGAGTACAGCTTCACCCATCCTTTCCTAGCCAGGGATTCTACATCCTTTTGCAGGGGATGCCAGTTCTTGTGGCAGGGCGAATGGTAAGCACCTCATCCAGAACCCCAGCCTCAGGTTGCTCGACTTGAGGCTGCAGAATTCCCAGGTATTCAACTAAACCCATCAGCCTCTTGTGGAAAGCCTTAGCTGACAAGTGAGTATCCTGGTCTTCCTCCTTGTCCGTGTCGTCCACTGTGTCCCGCAGGTCCGGAGCTGACGGAGGCGTGCTGGGTGTGGGCAGCTGTGGTGTGCGGACTGGCAGTGCCAGGGGCCGCTGTGGAGGCTGTGCCAGAGGCAGAGCTTGCATGACTGGTGTGAGCGCAGGAACCAAGGGTTGAACCGGTACCAGTGTCTGCAACACAGTCAGAGCCAGAGATGGTGCCGGGGGTAGCATGTCCTTGATGACCCCCCCCTGAGGATGGTGCCCATCTGCTGTGATTTCATGAGGGTAAGGAACTTTTTGAAGAACCTATCCTTGCATGCAGGGGAATGGCCTTGGCGGTCCTTGCCGCACCCCGTTGGGAGCTGCATACCTCCCCTGTGGAGGTGTTGTCGATATGACGTGGACCAGGTCACCCGAGTGGTCCAGTCCCACCTAGATGTGTGTTCCCATGCCTGCTTTCCAGAAGGAGGTGGCTCCAGGAGTGCCGCCATCTTGTCTGGCCTGGTGGCCATTTTGTCCTGCCCCGCGCCACGTGCCTGCTGCGTGGTGCTTGAAAGGCCGGGCCCAGTCTCCACCTGTACGCCTAGAAGCAAAGGCTCTGACTTTCCCTGCACCTCAGGTAGAGGCCTGGGAAGCGGAGTGCCCTCGGCCATGACGCTGGTAATGCGTGTAGGCGCCCCCTCGGGTGTGATCCCGGTAGTAGAGCAAAGTCCCCTGGGGATGTCATTGGTGCAAGAGCTTTGTGGCCCCTCAGCGGTTGAACCAGGAGAGTACTGTGACCCCTCGGCCTGTTGGCCCGTAGCTCTGGGAGCCTTTGTCTCCTTGCTGATCTTAGGACATAGAAGGCCCCTCCCACTTGTGCGCTTCCCTGGGAAGGAGTCGCCCTTCCGGTGCCTTTGGCCTGGTCTTCCTCCTCACGTAAATCTTGAGGTCCTATGGAGGTGATCTCTCGACCAGCTCCCTCCACCTGGCCAAGCGATTCTTGAGAGCTTGCGGGGTCAATGCGTCACATGCAGAACAGCCGACCCAGCCGTGGTTGGGACCAAGGCACCGGAGGCAGATCACGTGGGGATCCAACGTGGGGAAGGAACCCTCGCAGGCTGGACTCCTCCTAAAACCAGCCATCATCGACATGCGCTGAGGAGGACAGAGTCTTTTCTGACAATCTAGGAGAAAACAGAGAGAGAAGAAAAATAGAAAGTTTTCGGGAAAGAGCGCGTGGAATTCCAAGGCCAGATGCCTAACCCAGACGCACTGGTGAAGTGGGCCGTTCCTGTCGATGCGGAAAAGAGGACTGGGGAGTGGCGCCAGTGGGTGGAGTCAGGGGAGTGGATGCTCCCAGGGACACGCCCACGCGCGCATCTAAATTTAATAGGGAAGACAATTTGTTCTGGTGAAAAAGGTTTAGTGTCCCGTCCCTAGTGAGGGACACCCATACAGTATGGAGGAAAATGGACAGGACGTAGGAGTATATACAAAATGTGTAAAATGATATAAAACTCATAATTTATCATCATAAAATCATATAAATATCAACTAGAGTCTTACATCAAACTCAAAAGTTAAAGTATATGTGCCTAATAAACAAAAAATAGGGAAATCCCAGATCCAAGATGGCCGCCGGCGAGAGCAGTCGCACATAATCGGCGCTCCGCCGGGGCCGCCAATCTAAAGCACTACCCACAGCAGCAGCGGCCGGCTTCGCGCCCCCCCCGCACCCCCCCACGGACAGCTGAAGGCCTCCCCGCCCTTCTCCCCCCGGGGGGTGCTGGAGCGCCGATCGAGCGGACGCGCGAAGAAGGAAGCGAGGAGAAGCGCGGCCGCCCCCTCCCCCACCGGGGTCGAGTGGGACCGGCTCTCCCACGCGGGGATCGACACGCAGGGCAAAGCTACGCAGGGAAGCGGCCCGCGACACTACAATCGCGGAGGCAGAGCGGGGCCTCGCTCCGGGGGCCCCAGGAGAAGCGCGGCCGCCCCCTCCCCCACTGGGGTCGAGTGGGACCGGCTCTCCCGCGCGGGGATCGACGCGCAGGGCAAAGCGACGCAGGGAAGCGGCCCGCGACACTACAGTCGCGGAGGCAGAGCGGGGCCTCGCTCCGGGGGCCCCCGGGAGGGAGAAGCGGCATCAAGGAGATCGGGGCGGACCGCTGGAGAGGAGGAGCGGGGGCCGCCCTGAACAGAAGCCGGAAAAATAGAGGTGAGCCTGCCCGGGGAGGGGGGCACAAATAAACCTCCCATCCGCCCTCACATGGACTGGGCTTCCCCCGGGGCCCATAGAAGGGATCTTCCACAACAAAGGCCCACCAAGGCCTAGGCAGACAGAAGGACTCGCCCACTAAGGGCTTGTACGACCGACCACCCACAAAGCCCGACCCAAGAGGGCACGGCAACCGGGGTGGGGGGCTCGGGAGGGGAAAACCCGAGAAGCAACCACAATCAGCCACTAGAGAATCCTCCGACGGGCCGACGTGGGAAGGAGCAGTTTCCACTCCAAGCCAGGGTTCCCCCCCACCCACAACAGCACAATAGGGGAACAGAACCGGAGGGGGACACGACGACGCAACGCCCCCCCCCCCCACAGGCACCCCAACGAAGCACAATACAATGTCAAGAGCAAAAGGTAAGGGGAACCCCACCCCACAGACACCCCAAACGTCGAAACAAGGTGCAGATATACTTCAACTGTGGTCAACAGAAGGGTCAACGCAATCAAGGGGGAGAACTCAGGGAGAACCGATGGGAGAAGCAGAGGCTATCTCCCAGAGTCAACAACCACTGACCAAGGGAGACATGCAAAGCTGGCTCATGAACCTGCAGGAAAATCTCATGTCAACAGTCCAAGAGCAGTTTACGACCATGAAGGATGAACTAAAACAAGTGGTGCAAGACATGAGAATAGACATAAATAACCCCGAGGAGAGAACCGACGTGGTGGAGAAAGCAGTACAAGGTCTTGAAGAAGACACGAGACAGATTAGCGAGACACAAGAACAATTGGTGACGCTCACACATAACATGGAACTACAATGTGAAGATCTGGAGAACCGCTCTAGACGCTCCAACATCAGAATCAAGAACATGGCGGAGACAGTACTAGACAAAGATCTGAAATTGGCGGTAAAGGAAGTGTTTAGAGACATTCTGGGGGTACAAGAAACAGAAGACATCGGAGTCGACAGAGTCCATAGGGTTGGACCAAAAAGAACGGGGGCCCCGGGGGAAAGACCACGCGATGTCCTAGTGGCCCTCTCTTCTTACCCGCAGAAAGAACAGATACTCAGAAGGGCCAGGGAAATGGAACATATCAAAATGAATGGGCAAGACATCCAACTGTACCAGGATCTGGCTCTGATTACCCTCCAAAAAAGAAGAGCAATGGCCCCATTGGTGAAAGTGCTAACGAAAAACAAATCCGCTACAAATGGACGTTCCCATTCGGACTCCTATTTTCCTGGGAAGGGAAACAGAGGAGGGTGACAACATTGGAAGAAGGCCTAAGCACCTTGGGGCTACCGGAAGGGGAGACGGAGCGGGGGGAAGCTGCTAACAGGAGTGAGCGCACGAAAAGGCTTATGGGCTGGGAAACAACCAAACAGAAGAAGGCAATGACGGGGAGGGAGACAAGGAGGAAAATACCTTGAAGAACTCAATAAAAGTATATCTGAGGGAACGGATTCGGGTATGGAGACACCGGAACCGGGTGGGGGGGGCGCGGATGCTGCGTCGAACGGACAATACACTGAAGGCGGTCTGGCGGAGTCCAGGCGGCTTGGAACTCGGTAAAGTCCAATGGAACAATGGGGTTTAGGAATCCCCACCACATACCCCCTGAGAGATGGGAGGGCAGGGAGCGAAGGGCGCAACGCCCTAGCGTCAATAGGAACCCTTGCCCCACTCGGGGGACAGTTTTTGTTGGGGTTTAAAGTTAATGGTTGGGGGGGAGAGGGAGTTCAAGGGAGGGGGAAAAGTCGGAGAACTCTGATTAATGAATCATACATCACAGGCGCAACGAAGCAACGGCACTTGAACAATACAACATGGGGATGATACGCCTTGTTTCATACAATATTAGGGGGATGAACCACCCAACGAAAAGAGCGAAACTGGAGCAACAGTTCAAAAGGGGGAAGGCCGACATCCTACTCCTTCAAGAAACCCATATCAGAACAAGGGACAAACAGAAAACAAGGATAAAAGGTTACAAAATATGGGCACAAGCGACGACAAAGGAAAAAAAGGCAGGGGTCCTGATTGCGGCGAAGGAAGGGAAAGATTTCAAACTTCTGGACATAACTGTTGATAAAGAAGGCAGATACGCTTTCGCCAATGCAGAAATCGAGGGATCTCTCGTCACACTAGCCTCGATATACGCACCAAATCAGGGGCAGGATGGCTTCCTCAGGGACACTCTGTCAAAACTGGAGGTCTTCGCGAGGGGGGATGTGATCCTGGGAGGGGACCTTAACATGGCGTGGAACCCACAATTAGATAGGAGTACAGGTAAAACACAAGGCCAGGGGGCACCTACAAAGCGCCTGCGACAACAAATGGACCAATTGGCCCTAAATGATGTATGGAGGGAGAGAAAAGGCGAACAAAGGGGCTACACCCACTTCTCACATGTCCATAACACCATGTCCAGGATTGACTACTTCTGGGTGTCAGTGGGCCTGCTGGGAAAAATACAAGATGTAGACAAGGGAGCAATAGCCCTCTCAGACCATGCCCCCCTTTGGCTAGACGTGACTTTCCCAGGGAGAAAGAATGGGCTGTGGAGATGGAAGCTACCCCAGGATCTGATCCAGGACCCTATAACCGGGGAGTCAATCAGGGAAGCGATTGAAGAGTACTTTATTCAAAACGACACAGGGGAGGTAGCACTGAGCGCAGTCTGGGACGCGTTCAAAGCAGTGCTGCGGGGAAAGATGATTGCGCTGAAATCTACGAGAGACAAACAAAGGTTTCAGTGGGAAAGGGAATTGGAAAAGGCGATTGAGGACATTCAAGAAAAAATGCTAACACATCCCACGAAGATACTGAAAAAATCACTAAAACACACACAGGGCCAACTAGAGATGCTACGGACGAGAGGCGCAGAAAAAAACCTACTCTATTTGAAACAGAGATATTACATTAAAGCAAACAAAGCGGATAGACTCTTGGCGAGACAGCTCAGGACAAAACAGAAAGAAACAACGATCAAGGCCATACGCGATGCGAAGGGGGACATTCATACACGCACACATGACATGGGGGAAACACTGAGACAATTCTATCAAACTCTCTACTCCACAGAACGCCCAGACACTTCCGCCCAAGACTCATATTTAGAGGCCCTACCGATTCCGAAAATATCAGAAGAAGAGAAACAGACATTAGAGTCCCCTATTAGTGAAGAGGAAATCAGGAAAGCAATAAAAGAACTCCCAGTTAACAAAGCCCCAGGCCCAGATGGGTTTACGGCCCAATTCTATAAAAAATAGTCTTATTCTGACCCCGATATTAACCAGGCTCTTAAACTCCTTTAGAGAGAAGGGCAATATAACTCCCACAATGAACGAAGCGAAAGTATTAGTTTTCCACAAACCAGGTAAGGATCCAACGAATCCGGCGTCATATAGACCAATCTCCCTGATTAACTTAGATGCAAAAATCTACACAAAGATTCTGGCCACAAGATTGTCCCAACTACTCCCGAAACTAATCGGCGAAGATCAATCAGGCTTCATTCCCGGTAGACAAACGCATGACAATACAAGGAGACTCGCCCACCTGGTGGAAAAAATAGGCATATCCCACACCCCTGCGATTCTTCTGTCTGTAGACGCCGAGAAGGCCTTTGACCGAGTCGAATGGTCTCTCCTATTCAAAATCTTGAAGTGTATGGGGTTTGGGGAACAGTACATCGCGAGCATCAGAGCGAACTATAACTCCCCATCCAGTAGAATTGTCATTAACGGCGAGGTTACGGATAAGGTAATCATATCAAGAGGCACGAAACAGGGATGCCCCCTCTCACCCTTACTCTATGCTCTATTTTTAGAACCACTCCTAATAAAAATACGGGAGTCAACCAACATCAAAGGGATAGACATGGCGGGACAACAACATAAAGTGATCGCCTACGCGGATGACATGCTAATAACCCTAGAGGACCCCGAATTAACCTTAGCAGTAGCGGTGAGGGAATTAGAACACTATGGAACCATCTCGGGTCTAAAAATCAATAGGAAAAAATCAGAGATCCTGATCCTGGCAGGAGACACCGCAAACATAGAAAGGGAAGCCAAGTTGCAGGACCTTAAGATAGTAAAAAGTAGCATAAAATATCTGGGAATAGTGGTTCCACATAACATCGAGTTATTCTACGGGGAAAACTACCCATCACTAATCGCAAACATTAGAAAGGAACTAGCAAGATGGAACCCGCTACAGATTTCGTGGTGGGGCAGAATACAAACTGTCAAAATGTCGATCCTCCCAAGGGTCCTATACTATTTCCAGGCTATCCCGGTGGGAGTCCCCGACACCTTTTTCAAGACCCTGACCAAATTAATATCATCCTTTATTTGGAAAGGGAAATCCCCCAGGATAGCAAAAATGGTCCTAACGGCCCCAACCAGGGATGGGGGGATGGCGCTCCCACATTTTAAAAAATATTATCAGGCAGCACAGCTCAAAGTCCTGAGGGAATGGGTAAGGGAGAACCCGCAGAGGATATGGGCCAAGCAAGATAGGGCAGTAGCTAGGACCCCACTGGTTGAACTCCTTTGGAAACAGAGGCAATACAGACATGAAAATCTGAGGATTAGCGAAATTATGAGGACCACGCTAAAAGCATGGGACCACCAAACACGAACAGGTATTATGACCACGGAACTCGGACCCTTTACTCCCATTTGTAGAAATCCACAATTTCCCCCGGGGATGGAACTAGGGGCATATGACAGATGGGAAGAGGAGGGCATAACCAAAATAGGGGAGATGTTTGCAGACAAAGAAATTATCCCACTGGAATCCTGTTTTACTGGCTCAAACCCCCCAAAAGGAGAGAGATATAGATATGAGCAGCTGAAACACTGGCTAAGTTCCCCGAATATCACGGAAGTAGCAACCAGAGATATCACTGCCTTTGAGACATACCTCATATCCAACACGGGGGAAAAAAAGTGGGTGGCAACTCTTTATAAATTCATAAACACACAAGGGGAGGATATTAAATGGTCCTATAGAATAAGGTGGGGCAGAACATTAGGGAAAGAACCAACGGATAGACAATGGGAGGACCTATGGAAGCAGATCCCCAAGATGACCCGCTCGGCACAAACCAGGGAGATGTGGGTCAAAGTTATGACTCAATGGCACTACACCCCAGAGCGACTCCACTCCATGTACCCAAATGTGTCAAATCT
Source organism: Ambystoma mexicanum (assembly GCF_040938575.1). Classification (NCBI taxonomy): domain Eukaryota; kingdom Metazoa; phylum Chordata; class Amphibia; order Caudata; family Ambystomatidae; genus Ambystoma; species Ambystoma mexicanum. The sequence goes on from NC_090930.1 coordinate 728,455,743, forward strand.
ATGCTGGAGAGGATGTGATGAAGTGGGTACCTGGAGACATATTTGGTGGGACTGTGAGGGTATTAAACCATTCTGGGAAGAAATTAGAAACGACTTGGGCAAAGTATTCCCGGATGTGGGGCTGCTTGAGGAAGAGGTCTGGCTATGTGGACTCAGGGATGGCACTGCAAGACTATACAGTAGATCACAATGGAGAGCATTCACAGGTCTACTCATCGCGGCATGGACCACCATAGCACAGAAGTGGAAGAGCAAGGATACTCCACTGAAATTCACATGGTTGCAAAAAGTTTGGGCCCACATTACAATGGAGAAAATCACCCACAAAATACAAGGTTCCGGAGTCAAATTCGGAAAAGAATGGGAAGGAACCCTGCAATACCTCCAGTCAGACTTTATGGAACAGTGGTGCCCCCACAATATTAAAGTCTCAGATATTTTCAATGCCTAATAAAAGCCAGAGACAATTAGAGCTCTCCGACACAGGGGGAGGGAGGGGGGGGGGGGGGGTAGAAGGGTTTATTAACCAAAGTTTCAAAGTTAATTCTCGTTGTATCCATGCAAACTAATAAAGATATTTTTAAAAAAAAAAAAAATAGGGAAATCCCCATATGTTCAAGTTGGAAACAATACACAATCACATCATGGTTGCAAAAATAACCCAGGCAGCAGCCAGGAGATAAAGAGCAATGTATTACTTGATAATGCAGTAAATAGTGTTCTATTGTCGATTAGCAGAACTTTAGGACACACGTCTTTCATTACCATTGCTAAGAATTGAGACCATGCCTCAAAGACAGTGGTTAAAGAGCAAGTGCTATAACAAAGAGGAGGCCAGGTTCAAAATAAAAAACATTGCTGTACGCAATAGAAACATTAATAGCCAGGATATATCAGGCCCCAGATGTACATATTGTATGAACTTTTGGTCTAGTATTATGTTTTTTCCATTTACTATGCACTTAATCTAGATTCCATTACCAAGAACCTGCTTTGTCTAGATAAGCCGTTAGCAGAATGGTGGTATTTAGTTGGTCGGTGGATGTGCACAGTCTTTCAGATTCACAGACTTCTTACTTTGGTATCTAAAATCCATACGCCGGACAGAGGAACAGAAAGTGATATGGACGGAAGGAGCAAAATTGCGATTTCTATTTGTCGCATGGGTTTAAGTTCCTTCCCAATGGTAGGATCCCCAATCTGAATTTCTAGAAGAGCGATCACTGCACTATCAGATATATTTTGTCCAGATAAGACTCGCAGGTTCCTGTAGATTTTGCTGCCAGACATGCTCAACCAGTCTCACTGCTGGAGGCTTTCTTTACATACTCCTCCCAGCTTATCATTTTATTGGCCTCCTTCACCATACTGGTTGCCCCTTTCACGATTGTTTCTGTATTTTGCCAAATATCAGGGAGGATTACATTACTGGCTATCTGCTTTACATCATTGGCCCATTTAAAGGAGCTTTCAGCTTCAGAGCTAAGTATTGTCATCAGCTCCTTTCGATATGGTTGTAGCGATGGCTTGGTCCACAGTCAAATCCAGTAAAGTAGGGGTGTCACACTAATCCTCATACCTATATATATGAAGTTTAGCTCAAGATCGAATAAATTACTTACCTGTAAATCCTATTCTCCAGCATTGGTACCTTAATAGATTCACATGTTAGAATATTCCCATCATCAGGCTGGGAATTCTCAACAACATTGAAGCAGTTTAACTTTAAATGTATAAACATCTTGTCATGTTAGTGCTCTTTGGTCTAATTTTGGGTCATATTGCCCACAGTCAATTAGACAGACGCCTTTAGCTCCACCCCTGGTGGTCATCCTCAGGTTTGGCAGTGCACGTAATGTGGCAGTAAGAGCCAAGAAGAGCCAAAGAGGGGTAGGCAGGAGGGTTGCATGTGAATCTATGAAAGATAGCAACGCTGGAGAAAAAGAGTTACAGGGAAGTATCGTATTCCTTCTCCAGCATTGGCTCTTTCATAGATTCAAATGTTGTTTGAATAAGATTACACAGCAGTACCCACATGCAACTAAATGGACAGAGGAATAGCTCAACAGACCTAACCACTCACCTCTGGAACACTCACCTCAAGCAAATAGGTTGCGAAGGACTGCCTAGCTGACCTGGGACTCCTCCCTGGAATCCCTATCGACACAGTAGAACCTTGTGACGGTATGTACAGATGTCCATTTGGCTGCCATACAGATGTCAAGGCGGGGAACACAAGAGAGGAACACCGTAGAAGCCACTGCTCTTGTCGAGCGTGCTCTTGGTCTTCCTGAAAGTGGCCTGTTGGCCTTACAATGACAATGGGAAATGCACACCAATAACCATCTAGCAATGGAAGACTTTGAAATGGCAGTGCCCTTGATGGCAGGTCTTCAAGCAACAAATATTTACAATGATGGTCGCAACTCCTTGATGCGAGCCACACAAAATTTGAGGGGTCAGGCAAAATGCAGGCAATGTGAGGACTGCACCATCGGAGACAAAGGAGAGCCAAAGCACACTGTCAGAATCAAGGATTCACTAAGATGGAATGCAGAAGGGTCTTTCGCCATAAACGAAGGGTTTGTACGAAGTACCAACTTAAGTAGGGAGGCTTGCAGGAGAGGGCCTGCAGCTCGGCCACCAGTCTGGCTGAAGTAATAGCAACTAGGAATGGTGTTTTCAAGAGAGAAACCTCAAGGAGGCTCTGTGCAAAGGCTCAAAAGGAGGGCACATTAGCTTTGAGAGGGTCATGTTGAGTTCCTAAACTGGAGCAGAAGCTCGAATAGGGGGGAAAAGTGCAAAAGAGACCTTTGAGAAATTCTTTCACCAACCTTTGAGATCAAAGGGAAGGAGGACTTGGGGCACGTATGTAACGTGAAATCGCAGTTATATGCACCTTGATAGAAGAGTGTGCTAAACCAGCATTTCCCAATGACAGGAGGTATACCAAGCCTGAAATTGTAACGGTTCTAGGTGTTGAGCACACCATATAGTAAAACGCTTCCATTTGCTTCTGTAGTGGGACAGAGTAGATGGCGCCCGTGCCCTGGCCAAGATGTTTATGCAGTCTGGAGGTAGAAGTATTCTAGGGCTGCAGGAGCAAGGCCATCTAATTTAGGGATTCTGGGTCATGGTGTAAAATGGACCCGCCATCTCTGGAGAAAAGGTCACAGCGGGGGCAACCTGATGTAGGGAGCCACTGAGTACCAAATTTGCAGCAGCTAAGGCGGTCCCACTAGGATCATAGTGCAGCGGTGTTGTTTGAGTGCACTTAGAACTCAAGGTAGAAGCGGGATTGGGGGAAAGCGAGGAGGAACAGTCCTTCGCATGGGAACAAAATGTGTCCCCAGGGTCTCCGCTTGAGGAAACCTGCTTGCAGACTTGGCGCATTTCTTGTTGGTCGCTGTTGTGAACAGATCGATCTGTGGATGACCCCACTCAGAGAAGAGATGGAGAACCAGTCTTGACGCAGGTCCCAATCGTGGTAGGACCGAGTTACCTGCTATCGTACAGTGGATCCCTGGAATATGGACGGGATCAGGAAAATGCTGTGAGCCAGCACCCATCGCCATAAAATACCTGTGCCTCTACTGACAAATTCAGCGAGCAGGTACCACCAGGAGAAGGTAGAGCAGGACCTTGTTTAGGTGTAGCCGGTGGTGACATAATAGGCGAGAGTGGCACACTCTTATGCCGTCAGAGAATACCCCTTCTGGTATGATCATGTCAGAATCGGCATCCTGCTGTAGCAGTTAGTCAGGAGGGCCATGGTCGGACAGCTGACCAAAGGCAGTGCATATGGAGCCAGCGAGAACAGTGGCTGATCACGAGTCGGCCTGGAGTGACAAGACAACACTGACAGTACCCCCGATCCACAGCAACTCGCTTTGGAAAAGAGGAAACGAAGGGCATGTGAGCAGGCCACATCGCTGATGAATATGTGCTTGGTCATGGAGTGGGTCAAGCCAACAATGAGGTAGTTGGTGTAGTGGACTTAGACATTGATTTGCACGTAGATGAGGTGGTTGACAGAACAGACGTAATCGATTTGGTCTCAACATAGTTGATCTTGTCGTCGACGAGGTGGTCGACAATGTGGTCAATGGGATGATCGTCTTCGTCAAAGAGGGCTTGGGTTGACGGTGTGCCATTGACCGGGTCGTCACTGAGGATGGCATAGATAGAGGGGCTGTAGTCATGCACAAGCGCCGCTTTTCGGAACAGTGTTTAGATGAAGACGCTGATGAGGACGTTTTCTCTAACTGTAATAGTCAACGAGGTGACCGTAGGCATAGAAATCAAAGACATCGTCGATGAGGAAGCAGCCTGAGCATGCAAGCCAGGTCCCTTTTTTGCCCTCTTACCATGGGAAGATTCTTCATGGGACCTCAACCTCTTTGATAAAGGAGTGTACTCCAGGGGTCTGCTGTGCCTGACAGAGGTGTAACTGCAGGCCGAGTCAGAGGCCCTGTCACCTTAATCCAACCAAACCACAATCAAGCAGCCACTAACATCCTCTGGTGATCATTGTGGGTTTTGGGCGAGAATGACTGGCAGATGGTACAATTTTTTCACGTTGTGGACTAGGTACAGACAGTAGAGACATTGCTCATGAAGATCCTTGATGTACACGTTCTTAAGGTGACAAGTTGAGCAGGCTTCGAACAGACTTTTCTTCCTTGCATCTGTCCTGATATACAGAGACTCCTGAAGGCCGCAAAACGGGACTGAAGTATACAACCCCAGAGGCGGTGGCTGAAGAGAGATTGCTCATGAACTATAATCTGAAGATAGCCACCGAGGGTGGAGCTAAGAGGACCGGTCTAATTGGCTGTGGGCAGTATGACCCAAAATAACTTGAATAGAGCACTAAAGAGACAAGCAGTTTAAAAGTGTTGCGGTAAACTGCTTTAATGTTAATGAGGAATCCCAGTCTGACGAAAGGGAATATTCAAACAGCATGTGAAACAATGATTAATGTGATAGACACACTCTTTGGGAGACCTAGAAGTCTCTTTGAGAAAAGATGTTCCACTCTCACTAGTTCTCAGAGCTGAATCCCACAATTGTGCCCCATATGCTGCGTACCTCATTAGTTGAGGTGTTGTGTTCATACTGGGGGCTCTAAATAACAACCAGGAGGTGGATGTCTTCTTTAAGTCTCTTTATTACTCGATGATCAGGTTCTCACACAATGACCTCCTTCAGCTTCCACTAAATGCCAATGTCCTGCACACACTCACCCTCTTCACACGCCCCATTCTTATTCTAACCATAACTTTCTCCTTTCTGGTCTCCAGGTTCCATACAGGCCATGCCATGGCACGGCATCCCCAGCTCACTCCTAACACCTCTCTTCCCTCCACTGCAAACGCCAAACTATTTCCACCTCACCACAGCCATCCTCTCCTTACTCCACATGCCTCCACCTCCGACTATAATGGAAGCAGCCAAATTCTTCAGAACTTCCACTTCTTTGGAAAACCTTGATTCCCTAATCCTCACCTTCTGTGGCTGTCTCAATATCACTATGTCACCTGCCTCCACTTCTATTTCCTTGCAACAATGCATTTGGTCATACCTCTCCTTGCCTTTAATTCACTTTCATGAATCTGTCCCTTGCTTCTTCAACTTTCGCTCGTACTACCCTTGATCTGCTCATCCACCCTGGACATATAGGTGAATTAGGCTTGCGTCCTCTCAATGTCTCAAAAAGTGAAACACCTGTCACGGAGTGTAGGGCCAGCCTGTAATGGAACACCCTCTACATAATGGTTCTGATCAAATCACCCTTTGTTGCTGCTGCAATCCTTGTCGCATCCATAAGCTTGTGATCGAAGCGTTTGATTGGATCCTTCCACGCAACAGTTTCCTTTCATGTGGTACAAGGACGTGGTCTTGGAGATTATTATGGAACCGACATCTGAAACTCACTGGTTCTCCAAACCCTGCAGCACTTAATCCCGCAATCTGTGCTTATCTGCCCACTCCATGACACCTCTCATCACAGAGTCAGACCCCTGCCAAACAGCGCCCATAACAAGTGCATTGGCTCCAGACTTAAGAGCTCCTATAGTACGCGCCATGAAGATCTGGACAACCTCCACGCCTACTGTGCGTTCCCGCGCCTCGCTGTGGACATAACCCTCCAGCACCTATCCAATCCATTGGCCAATGTAATCAACACCTGAGCTGAAAGTGATACTACTGAAGAACCCACTGCCAAGGCCTCCCTCACAACAAAGACACAGAACTAAACTCCTGCATTGGCAATTGCAACCTTCACTATGTGCAAATCATACCAATTTTCTCCCCATACACCAGACCTTTATGCGCACCCCTACCAAGAAATGTCATATGGCACACTTCAATGTACATCCACCCAAAATGCTGTCACCTCTACCTTTTGCTAACAGTGCCACTATTGATGTCCTCTTCCCGAAAATGTCTATACCTGTATCTTATGCTAATAGTGTTACTATGGAGCCCTGCTTGTTGAAAATGAAAATGATACCTGCACCCTATACTAACAATGCTGCTATTGATGTTCTCTCACCAAAATGCTGTCACCTTTACTCCTTACCAACAGTGTGACATCTGATCCCCCACCCCCTGCCCATGACAACCCAGACTCCTTGAAAGGAAGCTTGCTCTCACCCCACTCCAACATCACCACTGCAGGTACCCTCGCCCCTGATTTGAAACATTCATACCAATGTGCAGGGTACTCGCCGAAAAGTGACCCCACCTATGCCACCTACCAAAGTACTTCGCCAAAAAGTCTCTGCACATACCTTTGCAAATATCAGGTCTCCATGCTCCCTCACTGCCTCCAAAACTATGCTCACTGACCATCTAGCCAACAACGCCAACAGTGCCACCGCCCCTCAGATATCCCAGGCCACTAATTTACCTCAGGCTAGTATGGTTAAAATAACCCTACCACAGACCAGCCCCGCCTCAATCGCCAACCAGGCCCCTAAGGTGACTGACATTCATAACACTACCCCGCCTTTGCCCCCTTTCAACGGCACACCCATACCCCTGCCCCAATCATCCCCTCATTCATAGCTCAGAAGTAGACATATGCAAGCCTCCAGCCCGACCATTAATGCTCGCTCACTGCCTGCTCATGCCCTAGAAATCCACAACCTCCTGACAGGCAACAATCTCGATGCCCTCGCCATCACAGAGACTTGGTTGCACGCATCATCAGGCCCAGCTCTCTTCCTCGCCTCCCCACCTGGTTACACCATTTTCAGGAGTGACAGGTCGAACTCCAGAGGAAGGGGCATTGCCCTCCTAGCCAAGGAACACTTCCGCATCAGACAACTCAACACTTTGCTTAACAACAGTTGGGACATCCTCTCACTAAAATTTACCACCCCCCCAGCAATTCGATCACTGCCTATCTCGTTTAACGCCAACCTGGCCCGATCCTTAGCTTTGAAGAAGACCTACTACAAACTTTAGGAGATAACATCAAGCATTCCTCGCAAGTGATTCTTCTGGGAGATTTCAACCTAGGCCTCTATGATCACACTGATCATTTCACTAGCCAACTCCCTCACTGCCATAGACTTCAGCCAGCAAATGTACTACCCTACTCACATTAAAGGGCGTTACCTGGACTGGCTAGCGGACCTCAAATGCCATATCTTAGTCAAAGCCAACACTCCCTGTCCTTAGTCGGACCACCACTTCATCACCTTTACTATCCCACTCAGCCAACAAACCAAATCACCCACAAAGCTGCTACTACCGTCTCTGGCCCACAGCTCCTGAAAACGAACTAAAGACAATCTCGCTCCACTCCTCGATGCTCTTAAACCAGAACTCTGACCCAAAGAACCTAGTGGACCTCTACACGGAAACCTTGGCCAGTGCCATCGACACTATTGCCCCCCGTAGTCCCTAAAAAAGCTAAACCGGTAGCGCATATCAATTCATGGTACACTCAGGGCCTTAGGGCTCTCTGAGCAGAAAAAAAGACTTGCTGAAAACCACTGGAAAAGCAGCCCTTTCACTGCCCTGATACAAAAGTTCACAAACCTCTCTAAACAATACAAAAAAGTGATTATCCTAGCCAAAACCACCACCTTGAATACCAGAATAGCCAATGCCAATTCAGACACCAGAGAATGATTTGCCATTGTTAGAGAACTGGAAGCTCCTATCCCCCTAGCCTCCACCTTGTCCAAAGACAATGACTGGTGTGATAGCATACAGAATGCTATGCTTCAAAAAATGTATAAGCTAAAGAAGAAACTACTCGCCAAACAAGATAGCCTTAATCACACCTGCCAGGGTACTAAGGCTACCCATGACACCATGTCTAACACACCCGGGGACCCACTATTTAGTTTCAACAAAATCACGACTCAAGAAACCCTACACATCTTAAAAAGCTTAAAGCGTTCAAGATGCAAAGGGGACGTCTGCCCAGTCCCCCTGATCAAAGACTGTGCTGAAATACTGGTGCCTTTCATCACAGTCGTCATCAACTCCTTTCTCAACTGCCGTTGTACTCTCCAGCCTCAAAGAAGCTTGGGTTCTACCCCTCCTAAAAAAAACAACACTTGACCCGGCCATACCAAACAACTACCGGCCTATCAAGACAGTCCCTTTCCTCTTGAAAATACTTGACAGAGCTGCTTATGTCCAAATTCAACAACATCTAGAAGTCAACATGTCCAAGGAGTTCACCAATCTGGCTTCTTCCCACGACACAGCACAGTATCAGTACTCCTCGACCTTAAAAAAACAGATGGATGGGATTAGGGATATGGGGAAATCTGCCCTACTACTCATCCTAGGCTTGTCCGCAGGATTAGACTTAGTCGATCACAACATACATCATTTTACCTCATCAACCTCTTTCTCCCCCGAAGCAGCATCCTGGATCACCTCCTTCCTAGACGGGAGAGTGATGAAAGCATTCTCAGAGAATGCCTGTGCCGCACCCCCTCCCCCATCATCTGTGGGGTACCCCAAGGGTCCCTGTCTCGCCAACCCTCTACAATATATTCACAAAGCTCCTCTTCGATCTCCTGGATTCCCTCAGCAGATCATAGACCAACTATGCAGACGATACGCAAATCCACCTCTCCCTTTCTGGCACCTACACAAACGACACTGACATGCTGAACTCCACCTATGCCACCATCCAAGATTGGATGGCAACCCATGGCCTCTGTCTCACTGAGAAGACAGAACTTCTCATTGTTGGTTCCTGCGCTGTCTTAAAAGAACTGGGCCCCGAGTACTCAACACTGCCTTCAACACTGATCGAACACCAATCCCAGTCTCACCTGCTGTAAAGACCCTCAGAGTCTACCTCAACGCTACCCTCTCCATAACTCGTCAAGTAAATGCTATATCCTCCTCAGCAACCTACTCCACCAAACTCAAACGCCGCCAGAACCTTCGTTTCCACCGACAACTGCCTGACTATCACCCGCGCAGTAGTGGCTGCCAGGTAGGACTACTGTAATGTCCGCTTTGATGGTACCTCGGCCCACAACATACAAAAACTCCAGACTACCCAAAATAACGCCCTACGGCTGCCCTGAACATTCCCAGATCAGAACATATAACAGCTGCCCGCAGAGCAGCTCATTGGCGCCCCATCCGAGAAAGAATCACATTCAAGACACTCCCAATCACCCACAGATGCATCTCCAAATCTGCCCCGCCTTACCTGGTTCAAAGAATCACCAAGAATCACTCAACCAGGCCCACCAGAACCCCTTATACCAACAGACCTGCTCAACCCAAGTTCAAACGTGCCAAAGCAAGCGGGTCAAACTTCCCAGTCATTGCTGCTGAGCAATGGAACACCCTCCCACATGTGCTAAGAACAGATGAATCCTACTGGGACTTCCGCAATGTCCTAAAAACCTGGCTGTTTGACTAAACTGCTCCTCACAAACATCCTGTCGCAGCAGATATCTGATATGTAGTACAGCGCTGGAACCACTAGGATTTGAACTCACTATTCATGCTACCGGCTTGTGATGTACAGTACTTAATATAACCGCTATGTATTCTAGTAAATATTATCCCTGCCTTTGGCCTACATGTAACTGGTTTCTCCAGCGCTCCGATGCCTGAGGGTTTGTGTGCGCGCTATACAAATAAAATGTAAAGAACTGTGGGCCATTATCAGACAAACACCTCTTGGGAAATCCCTCCCTTCAAAACAACGTTTCAGGAAACCGGATGATACTGCTTGATGTAACATCCTTACCTACACATACCTCCGGCCACTAGGACAGCATGCCCATTGCCACTACTACATATGTATCTCTTGACCCCTTGATATTAAAACAGGCCCAACAACTCCAAGGCTACATCATCCCAGGGAACTATTTGCACCTCCCATATCCTCATTGGTGGCCTGGATATCCTGAGTCTCTTATCACTTTCCACTGTAAGGAACTCATGGTGGCAACAGTAAAGACAGACACAAGTGATCACAGTTTAATGGTGTTTATTAAACTGTAAGCAGGTTGGAAAACCCCTAATCTAAACCCAAATCTAAGATAGGAGCAAGCGTCGCCCATCAAATGAAAATAAGGTAATACTAGTGGCGTTGTGTCAAATAAAAAGAGCCTATACTAAGAAACCTATTGCCAAACCTTACAACTAATACAAAAGTGTGTGGGATAGTTTTCAAGAAAAGAAAGAAGTGTTCGCAAATAATATGTCAGCATGTGGTAGCTTTGGTCTCCCTTCCCCACGCTTTATGAGCACGGGGTAAAGTGGGATCTTGGAGCACAGTACACTCTCAAGCTTTCTCAGCACGAGACAAGAGTTCCGCTTGCAGCTATTGGGACCGTCGATGGCCCAGTATGTTGCCTTCAAAGGCCTGACATATCCAAATAACAAAACAAAAGTTCCTTCAACAAAATGAAAGTTTGTTTCCCGATTTCACTTAGGGTGAGGATTCTTCACCCCTGGGACCCCCTCTTCCGGGCGCTGACCCCTCTTTACTTCAGCTTCCCTCCACCGGGTTCACTATGGCTTTTACCATTCTCAAATCTTAATGTATTTTAAAACAGTTCGCTGTGGACATCACTCGGTCGGGTTCACGTTTGTCAACACACTGTTTCTTGGGACTTTAGCCCTCGCTGGGTCCCCCCCCTCTTCTGGGCACTGACCCCTCTTGAATCTTTCAATGCTGGCGGGATTCACTTCCCTAGCTTTCTCAATGCAGGATTTTCTTCCCTTGCATTCTTAACAGTTTTGAGTTCAAAGGCTTTCGATTGTACAGGGATTAGTCTTGACCTCCTGTATGACCATTTTGACCTATCTTGGCGGCTCTCCTACGGTCTTCTAGTATTTGTAGTTTCACTCAGACGGGGATTGATCAGGGTCTCTCGAGTTAGCACCCATGTGGTGCGAGTTCCCTCTGCAGCTGGTCTCCCCTTAGCACTATTATAGTTCTTTGAACTTGGTTCAACTTGCACCTTTGCGACTTTCATTCACCATAGCCTGGCTCTTATCAGCTCTCACCTCGACTCACCAGTTGTGATGAACCGCTTGGCCTTCCTCGTAACTGAGTCAAAGTCGATACCACGGTAGCAGGAGTTTCCCTCGCTCCTGCTCATCAGCATGAACATGCTCCGGGTACCATTGACAACTGTTGAAGCACACTTGGGCTATTGTCCTCTGTCTTACGATTCCCTCTGCAGAGGTTTCACGGATCTGCCTCGAAAAGTGCAAGGCCGTGTCTCTCCTTGTCAGCCTTTCGATATTCGCTGACTTTCTCCTCCTCTTGAACTGCCGGGCCTGGATAGCTGTCTAGTAGTGCCGTCAGCCTTGCTCGTACTGTGCTTTCTTGCTTCACCTTTATCCCTGTGGGGAAGGGAAAGGGCTGTCAGGTGTGTGTGATTCTGATCAATTTCCTAACTTTGCCTGACCCTTGTATTGGGACATGTCAGGTAAACGGCTCTGGTGTTATAGTCCATTGTCTTTCATGTCGTATGAAAGTGTTTGTGTCGGAAAAGGGGGTGAGGGGCAGTGTTTTGGAATGTCATACAGAAGAGGATGGGGAAAAGGAGTTGAAGGAAAGGGGATACCGCGTCTCACCCATCAGTGTCCCTCTCCCACTCCCAGAGGACCCCCCATCCAGGTGATCCTCCCTCACTGGTCAACCCCCAGGAACTGGATCCAATAGCGATGGCCCGGTCCTTGCCACCTGGATGACAGATCCCCGGAGAGTAGCTAGGGAGACACCTTCAGATTTCTCACACCACATCACTCCCTGCATTACATAATCTTCCTTTCCACAATTTCCTGTAAACCCAGCCACCAAAAATCAGCCCTTATCAACGCATTGGCTTTTTCTACTCCCAAAAGAACTTTATGTCCCATCATCACAACTTTGTCTCTCATCTCCACTGGAACCACTTGACGGTGACCTCTGCACAAGTACCCATCATTAACGCACAATTTATTGCGAACCTTGTTTAACCCGTTAAATTCCTTCTTTTTCACATCCCTACTCCAGTTCAACTTGACTTGGGTCATTACTTACTGATGAACTTCATCTCCTGAACAAGCTATGTCCCATTCATTCATCTCTACACAGTTCTCCACTGCAAACAAATCTGACTTTCTTCTTCCCCTTCACACTCACCTGTTTCCTCCTCCCTCACAGTCACCACTACCATTGATAGTGCACCCGCAATTACATTCTCCTTTTCAACTACATGTTCAACCAAGAACAGAAGACTTTGAAGACTGTGGACCACTTTCATTATCTCCTCGAGACACCTGCTAGACCTCCTTTGTTGAAAACACTAACCAACAGCTTATGGTCAGTCCTTATAACAAAGGTCTGCCTCAACAGATAAGTCTTAAACTTTGTGACTGCCGACAAACAGGCGAGCGCCTCCCTCTCAATAACAGAATAACACTTTTTAAGAGATCTGGAAGCAAATGCAATGTGTACACTCACCCTTCCTCCTCCTGCATCAAAACTGTGCCCAGGCCAGTGTCACTGGCATGTGTGTACATAACTGCTGAACAATTTCCTCTGAATCCTGTCAATAATGGATCTTCTACCACCTCCTATTTTATCCCTAGACATTCTTTCATACATGCTTCCGTCCACATTAAAAGGCTCATTATTCTTTGTTAATCTTAAATCTTTTTCTTTGTCTGCTAAATTATTATTATTTATTAATTTACTATAAAACTCTATAAGACCCAAGAATACAGCCACTTCAGTATTTTTCCTTGGCTCGAGCATGTCCCTAATGGCCACCACCGTGGAGGGATCTTTTTCCTTAGACATCGCCTCACAGACTTTGTTGTTAATGCACTTAATCATGAGTTGGCCCCTGATGTGCTCCTCCTGGCAGTGTATAAAACATTTTATTGCTAAACCTCTGAGAGCTGTGATGCATTCCTCCATACACTTGCCAATCCTCTGTTCTCTGATGGCAAAGTGATATTGTGTCAGAATTTTATTTTCTTTAATCTCATAATGGTATAATCTGGCGCAAACTGATTCATACCACCCATGCCAGCTGGTTCAGGCAACCTCTCCATAACCTCTTGTCTGGCCCCAAACAATGAAACAACAGATCATATTTGCCTTAATTTGCATTAGAATAGTTGGGCCTTGCCGTATTTAAAAAAAAAAAAAACCTTCCTTCTAGTCAAACCACTTGACAGTTAGACTTCCAGGCGATGGAAAACATTTGCTTGGTGAAAGTCTGTGATAGCTTATTTTTCCACCAGCAACTACAAGCCAGTATATGCCAAATACATTTTAAGTCCACTTTGCAGTTCACTTGGGATTAAACATGCCCAATGGGCTCATTTCTGAAACAAAAAGCCTCGATTTGTCCCCACTATACAGTTGTCATTGCAGAGTAGTTGCTGCCGGCATTGGGACGCTGAACGGCAGGACGTTGCGCCCTGGTGTCTGTGGTTGTCCGGCAACAAATCTTGCAGTCAGTCTTTCTGAACTGCTGCGCTTGTTGTGTCGGGTGTTGTCGAGCAACAGACTTAAAGAAACAGGACTGCGCACAGGGTGCGTGGGTCAGCACACATCTCTATTCACTGCAATTTCGGGAGTAAGTGTTTCGACATATGGACAGCCCCACCGTCCTCCCATCTCACGCATGGTACCAAAATCTTCACTCCCTGCTGCCTGGTAATGGGCTCAATCACCGTCTGTCTGGCATGCATGGATCACGTAGGTCGTCGCGATATGCTTGTCACCAGTTGAGAGAAATTTGTCCTGGGGTCTCCAAATAACAACCAGGATCCCAGTGTCTCTTTATGACTCCACTATCAGGTTATCTCACAGTAAGACCTCCTCCAGCTTCCACCTTCACTAACATGTTCTCTCCCTCTTCGCTCTACCTATTCTAATTCTAACCAGAACATTCTCTTTTCAGGTCTCCAGGTTCTATCCAGGCCATTCCGCGGCACTGCATCCAGAGCTCATTCCTGAGATGTAGTTATTGATCTTTTCCCCAAACTGTCACTAAATTTGCGATGTTATGGCCAGTAATACAGCACTCTTTTCTCTTTGGTCATTTAATTTGACTCCTGTATTTAATCTATATCCTAGATAACTAAACTGCTTGACTTCATATATTTGTATTCCTTTCTGCTTAAGTGTTTGTTTTTGGGATGGTATAAAATCAATTTAGTTTTTACATCATTAAGCTCATTCCCTTTTTTCCAAAGGAACTAGAGAACAACGCAAGCTGCTTGTTCAGGCCAACAGGGGTTTTGGAGATTAAGACAAGCCAATAATAAACAGAAAAGTATTGGTGCCAATATACAACCCTGCCAGAGTCTTCTCTTGATTGTGAAAGGGTCCATACATACCCTATTTTGATTAATTCTAATTTTTGCTTACCACCACAGCCCCAGGGGGTGCGGACGAGGGGGGGACAAAGTAAATAGGCAGTTCCACAATTCGCTTCTGGCTACGCTATCGAAGGCACTCTTCAAATCCAAACAAAGATGATAAAAACAGCCCCTTTTGAAATTGATGTACTTATGAATAATTAACTTTAGTCTCAACACCTGCTCATTGCAACTGCCACACTTTTGACAACCAGCCTGCCATGGGCTAATGATGTTCTTCTCCTCTACCGATTCTTCCAATCTACTTTATAGAACCTTTCCAGATTGTACAGAATCAGAGTAAAACAGGGACAAAGGGGCATTGTGTTAATTGCTATAAACGTTTATTAACAGAAAAGATGGTTGGACCTTGCTCGCCTTTTCACTAGGAGGGGTTTCTCTGTTTCAACGAAACTAAAGTCAATGTGAGAATGTCCAAAAGCAAAATAGTTCTCAGTATTGTGTCCGATTTCCTAACCTCACCCTTACACTCTAAACCCAAGCTAATGTGAAAAAGGGTTATAGTCCCTCAACTGGTTGAAGGTGGTTCCTTCCACAGTTCCAACACAAAGTTCCAAAAGGGTGCAAAACAGAAACAGAAAATCCAAAGTTCCACAAGTCTCAGGATTGGGGGGCCTCCTGCCCCTGAGTTGCTCACCCTTTGAATTATATAGTTCTCCAATCCAAGGGGTATGTCTCCCTTCCCTTAGATTCCACAAACTCAACGGATTCTCTGTCGCTTTGTGATTACACAATTTACTCAAGTTTCTGCTCAGGAGGTAGGCTTCCATTCCCCTAGAGATTCGACAATCTTAATAGGTCAACCTCCCTCTTCCCAACTCTTACAGTACATTCACATTGCCTGGAGTACTCTCCTGCCAGGCTTTCACAACTTTCACCTTTCAACTATGCCTGGTAGACTCTCCTGCGAGGGCTTTTTTGTATATCTGCACCACAGGAGTATGAGCCTTCCCTCTTATTGTCAAACTTCTCCCGTGCCTACTATACTCTCGTGGCAGGACTTTCACAGTAGGATGCACCAAAGGGGTATGAGTCGCACCATGTGCCTTTACAATGTTCACTTTGTATTTGGGTGCGGGTCCCAGCTCTCAATACTGTTGCCTGTTATACTCACCTGCTAGGTCTTCTTCAACATATGTCCGTTACATTCAATTATCATTGGGTCTTCAACCCCTCTTCCCTGGTTTCCCTTCTAAATAGTTTCAGAGTTCCCTTTCTTGGGTTTGCTTTCACACCACTTCTGTGTGCTGAGCGGTCTATGCCACGAAGCACCCCGGTGTACCACTTCCTTGTGTGGGCTCACCAGTCTCTTGGGGCGGTTTTGGCATTCTCTATGATCCTCGCTTCCTTCGCTGCAGAGCCTCCTCTTGTTGATGGCATCCGGTTAACTCTTTGGTACCTGCTTCAGTGTCGCCTCCTTATCGCAGCGTCTCCTGCTGCAAGCTCTCAGACGGCATACATTCCTTCCAGCCTCTTATGACGGCATAGACATTCTCTGGCCTGCTCCCATCTCCAGCTGTCATCTTTTTTTAAAAAAATGTTTCATTACTTTCCACACCAAATACCATACAGTACACTCCAACATAGTGTTAAAAAACAAAAGGTTACCAACATCCACCCACCTCTTCCCCCCACTCTCCCTTCAGAGTCTCACAGTCCACAACATCTCTCATTTAACTCGTGTTCGTTACATCTCCTTCACTTTCTGAGGAGCTATCTGTTTCAGGTTCCTCATGTTGTGTGCTCGACAGCGACGCAACTAGATGTATCCAAGCTGTGAGCGTCAATGCTTCTTCTTCACCCCCTCTACCCGCCGCTTCCCTCCAAACCACTGTTTCCGCATCTGCCCACTTCAGGAGGTGCCGCCACCAGGTTTCCACTTTTGGTCTCTTATTTACATTCCAGCCCATCGCTATCCTGCGCTTAGCCAGGATGTAAGCCAGGACTTTTAACTTGCTCACATGTTTAGATTTGCGCGGTCTTGGGAATCCCCCCACCATGCATGCCCACAGCGAGCCCACTTCCAGTGTAATCCCCTTGCTAGCCAAGAGGTGCGCTATTTCTGCCCAGTACTGTTATTTCTGCGTAGTGGCATTTGTGAACCTAGCAATTTTCTTAGGGGTCATATATGCCCTGTGGGTGATATATAGCTGTATCTGTTGCAATCTGACATTCCTTGATACTTTATTGTGCTATCTTTGCATCCTCGACCATAACCCATCACTTATCGTTTCCCCCCCTTCCTCTTCCCAGTCTGGCTTTATCTGTACTACCTCCTTCCCAACCTTAGACATTATTTCGTAGATCCAAGAGATCTCATGGCCTCCTTCTGACACCATCTGAAATGATTCTATGGCCGTATCCGGCTGCTGGGCTAGTTCTATCTCCGACCACGTTTTCTTAATCAGTGTCATCAGCCGAACATACGCGATATATTGCCCGCTGTGTAAGCCCGTATCTTCTCTTAATATATCGAATTCTATCCTTTCCTCGTCTTGCCATACATTTCCCAGGGGCGCTACCCCCATTGGTTCCCAGCATTCCCGGATGACCTTCCGCAATTGTCTATCCACCCCTTTCAGTGTTGCTAGGGGCACCTGCGGGGAGCAAAGTAGCGGGTCTCCCATCATCCTACAGGCTCTATGCCAAAACTTCCGTCCCAGGTCCAGCAGCATAGACCTCTTCCCCTTCAGGGGATCGGCCACCCATATCCACTCATTTAGGAAATAAGGTGCACACTCCACTCTTAACAATCTGGAATCTGGACTCTGGTGTGGTGTCCTCGGAGAGCCATCTTGCCACATACTGCAGCTGGCCAGCCAGGTAATATACCTCGAAATTAGGGAGTCTGATCCCTGCCTGATCGTATGGATTTTGTAATTTCCACAGGGCAACCCTGTTGCTGGAGCCATGCCATATGAATCCTATGCATATGCTCTGCACACTGGCGAAGAACCGTGTGGGTATCATGTATGGAACACTCGTGAAATTGTGTAGCAGTCTGGGTAGTGCTATCATTTTAAGCAGTGCTGCCCTTCCCATCATGGTCAGAGCCAACCGCGCCCAAAATGTTATAATACGTTCAATCCTATCTACAGCTTTCTCTGTGTTGTTCTTATGTTCATCCCCTACTTTGTGGTATATGTCCACCCCCATGTATCTGAAGGTGTCTATCGTCCATTCAATCTGTAATACTGGCAACTCGCATTGTGGCACCCCAACATATCTGCCTAGGGGGAACATAATGGACTTTCGTGGGTTGATCGTTGTAACCGATAGCATTGCATATCGTTCCTATACTTCCAGAATATACTCGGGGTATTTCAGGTACAGCAGCATGACATCAGCATACAGCGATATCAAATGTTGTCCTCCTTTTGTGCTAATTCCTACTTCGCTGTAGTGATGTCTTAAGTCTATCGCCAGAGGTTCCAGTGCTATGATAAATTGCATCGGGGAACAGGGGCATCCCTGTCTATTGCCTCTGCCGAGAGACCATCGTTCCGAAGGGATCGGTCCTGTTCGGACCCGAGCCACTGGTTCACTGTATAGTAACTCAGCCCATTTTAAATATGCCGGTCCTATCCCACATTTTTGCAGAACTGCCATCAACCATGGCCATTTGACAGAGTTGAAGTCCTTAACTACGTCTAACGTGAGACTATCGCTATTTCTTCGGAGCTCCCCTCTGTTTGGTCAATGATGTGATGTAGTCTCCTGAGATTATCGGAAATGCACCTCCGGGGGACATATCCCATTTGGTCATGGTGTACCAGTATATTTATCATTGGCTTCAGTCTATTAGCCATCACTGCCGTGAGGATCTTACTATCCTGATATAACATCGACAGCAGCCTGTAGGATCCACAATCGGTTCTTGGTTTGTCAGGTTTGAGAAGTGGGATGATGATCGCTTCCCTGAGGGTTCTGGCAGCCTACCTTTGTCGAATGCCTCGTTCAGCATGGCGAGCATCGGTGGGAGTAGGTCAGCCATATACATTTTGTAAAACTCGCTAGGGAGGCCATCGGCTCCGAGAGCTTTGTTAGTGGGGATGGTTTTGATGACACTCTCTAGTTCCGTTCCTCCAATGAAAGTGACGCGTCTAGCCTCTCTCTTTCTGCGTCACCGAGCATAGGCAAATCAATCTGCTCTAGTGTCTCTAGTATATCAATTTCTTCTTCTTAGTTTTTATTTGCGTATAGCTCTTGATAATATCTGTAGAAGCATTCGTTCACCCCTTCCAGAGTGTCCTCTACTGAACCATCTCTATTGTGTATTTCTCAAAACGCCCGTTTCGGGACTTCACTTTTACACAACAAAGCAAGTAGCCTGCCCGGTTTATCACCTTCAGCATGCTGTCTTTCTACGTATCTCCTGTAGCTTAAGTTACTTAGCCTTTCCCAGTGGGCTCTGCATTTCTCTTGCAGTCGTCACATTGCTTCAATCACCTCTGGGGAATCCACTCCCTCCCGCATTTTGTCCTCTATATCTCTTTCCGTATTTTGCAAGTCTTCCAATATATCACCTTGCAGTCCTTTGGACTGAGATTGCCATCCCTCTTACTACTACCTTAAACGCTTCCCATAGTGTGCTGGGCAACTGCACACTTCCTGTGTTTAGTTAAAAATATTCTTTAATGGCCTCCCTCAGATCTTCTCTGAATATGGTATCTTTTAGAGCTTCCGCTCGGAGTTTCCACGTTGGAATCCCCGGCCTAGGCAGAGAGATCCGCCACATTATGACTAACGGTGCGTGGTCCGATAGGACTGCTGCCTTGTATTCTGCGCTTAGTATGTCCTCTACCAATGTGTTACCCACAAACATGTAATCTAGCCTGGTGTGTAAATTGTGTGGGGCTGAGTAGTGCGAGTACTCCCTGTGTTGCGAATGGAGCCTTCTCCATATTTCAACCATTTGAAAATGTTGTATAAGTATCTAAGGCCCTTGCTGCTGGGTTCGGCCGGGTTACCTTTGTATCAGATCTGTCGAGCCTGGGATCCAGTGTACAGTTGAAATCTCCCCCCATTATAACTTCTTCGTCTATGTATGGGCTGATCTTGGCATACAGATTTCTGAAATAAATCACAGTGTCGTTGTTTGGAGCATAGATATTAATGATATTCACCTTTTTGTTCCCCACTAGTCCTTCCAACAACACCATTCTACCATCTGTTTCTACCTTCTGTTGTAGCAATTTGAAAGGGACGTGAGATGCTACCTATCTTAAGACCCCTCAAGCATACGCTGAATATGTGGCCCCCACCGTGGTACCCTTCCATTTCTTCTTTATCGTTTCTAGTTTATCTTTGGTCAAGTGGGTTTCTTGTAGTAATGCTATATCAATTTTCTGTCTTCTCAGGTACATCATAATCTTGTTCCGTTTAATGTAGCTGTTTAACCCCCGCACATTCCAATTAACTATCTTCAAGTCCCCCATATTAACCATATCCTACTCCTCCCGCTCTACCTCCCACCTTCCTCTTGCGTACATTAAGCTGTGGTTGCTGACTCCCCTTAATGGACCCGCTTTCAAACACCCCAACTACCTCCTCCTCCTCCAACTTCCCCAACCCTTCCTCCCCCTCCCCCTCCCTTTCCCTAACTGAACACCCAGAAACTGTTGCCCAGCTCCATCCCTGGATCTCAGGCTACCCTGTATGTAGCCCTTTTCTCGGTTCAACTGGTACTCAGTACTCAGCAGGGGAATACCGCCCTGACAGTATCCCAACTAAACTACCTCCGGGGGGTTGGTAGTGTGACTCTTGGTGTCGCCTCCTGCTATATGCTGACAACTCATTATATAGGACCATATTAATCTATCGATCTCGTATGCAATCTGCTATAATCTAGTCCCAGCGTCATTAGGTGTGCCGTACTTCGAAGAGTCCTCTCATGCAGCAGTGCGGCGATTATCACATTTTTTATTTCTCTGTTGCGCCCTCCATTTGGTCTTCCGCTCCCGTTGGGCAATTCCTCGAGTCTAGCCATGCAGTCACATCTTCTGGGGATTCATAGAAAAGAGCTTTATTCTTTAGGAGCACCTTCATTTTTACAGTAGCATATAACTGTAGTCCGCTTCATGCATCTTCCTCTTCACTGCTACATAGTTCAAGCGTTGCCTCTGTACCGCAAGTGTGTAGTCTGGGTATGCAGTGATGGTTGCTGATGCTCTGCTTATAGTTCCGCCCTTACGGAAGTGCTCCAGGACCTTCTCCCTGTCTTTGTAGTTCAGAATCTTTGTGATAATTGGCTGTAGTGGGGCTTCTGGTGGCGGTCTCCTTGACAGGGCCCTGTGTGCTCTTTCCACTGCGAACCCTTGGCTTAGTACCCTGCCCATTATATCCTGCATCAGCATACTTTCCAAATAGTTTGTCGGGTCGGATACCTCTTCCCCTTTCCGGCAGCCCCACTATGTGCACATTGTTTCTGCGAGCCCGCCCCTTCGCTTCTTCGGCTCTATTATCGAGATTGCGCATTTGTTGCTGCAACACGTGGACGTCCACTGCGTTTGTTTTGCATGTGCACGCGTTGTCCTTCACCTCCTTTTCTAGAGTCCCTGTGCGCTCAACCAGTACTCGTACGTCTTGCCGCAATAGATTCACATCTATACTCACAGCGTCGATTTTGGACTCCAGCGCAGTCTTCAAGTCCGAAATGGCTGTGTCTATCATATCTCGCATCGAAAAGTTCAGTTCTGCTATAGCGTCCAGTATCTGTTGGTTGTTTAGCGCCATCTTTTCACTTTCGCGGATGTCCCGCCCTGTCCCGCTGGCTCCCTCTGTCACACGTGTTCCCTCCTCCAAGGTGGATTGTTTCCCTCTGCTTTTGGGTAATTCGTTAGGCATTTTCACTCATGAGTGGGTTACGAGTCTCAGAGTGTCCTCATGTTCACTTCCCGCTACTGTGTAGGGTTCCTCTTCCTTATTTAGGGGACTTCCACTTCAGCCTATTCCTTCCTTATTGCACTGGTGCTCCTCCGGCCCTCCCCCTCCCTGGGGTGTGCTAGCCTCTAGGGGCATATATGGGGCCAGGTATCCGCTAGGCCCAGCTCTTCTGGTCTGGTTGATGCGTGGGTCTGTGCCGCTTGGGCTCTATTGGTAGTGTTCCCTGTTGTATCTATGCTGGTTACTGGTCGTCTTTTAGGGGGGGGGGGGGGCTTTTGAATGCCTATAGTATGTGACCTCTACCAGCGGGGCATCGTTTTCTGTGCTGCTAGCAGTTGTGCATGAAGCTCCTCTATCTACCCTCTGGCTCCTCAGAGAGCTTTTTGCCAGGCACAGGTGCTGCCTCGTCCTCTTCAACAATCACTCGCTGCTTGGACAGTTTCTTTTGTCTTCTGGTACCATTCATTCAGGTTAAATTCCCTGATCACATTCTCTTCAGAGAAACTCCAGGACACAGCCCTTCCCTTCCTGTCAACCTGAGGCCTCCGTAGTACTTCCTTCCCTCCCTGGAAAAGGATCAGTGTAGGGAGCTGCTTTGGGAGTGGAGATGTGATGACATTATACCTGGTGCGGACATCAGGGCAGCGTCCAATATCGACTTTTCCCAATTTCAGGCCAGCTATGTTGTACTTAAGAGAGGTCAGCGTACACAGGCGTAAAGGACTGACACTCAGAGGACCAGTGTGCAAAGAATTCCACAAGCCAAGTTATTGGACAATTGCCATCAATCTCCTGAGGCCTTTATTATATTAAACGCCTGCTTAGGCTTGTCTGCTCATTTATGACTTGTTCATGCGCATTTGTCTCCCCTTTATCTCGCGTATGGTCAGTGCAATATTACACGTTGCATGCCTGGGCAAGTGTGTTTCGTTGTTCAGACTGAAAGGCCCCACTGCTTCCTCTGGTCTTCTCAGTGCCTGGCAGCCTCCGCAAGCATAGCTGCCTTTCATCCGACTCCTTCAGCCTTTGTGTGTTGCTACTTTGTATCTCGCAGAGTCCTAGTCAGTTTCGGTCTCTGATTAGCTTCCATTCGAAATCGCCGTGTCCATGGGACACCTCGGGTTAACACATTCAATTTCTTCAATGTGCCCTTGGTTGCATGTGTCCTTCAGTGTTTGGCGTTTGCGTAGCTTGCTCCAGTGCTGATAACGTCCGATGTGGGGCTCTTTCTTGTTTGGCTGCCTGCTTTACCGTGCTGCCTCGGCTACACTGGCAGGGGTTCACACGGGCCATGGATCCGCGTATCTCCCCCGACGGGTCCTCGGTATGGCACCAGGTCCCACTCGTCTGTTTCTTGCGTGTGCTCCACGCCTGCAGGTTCGCCGCTCTGAATCACCGCGGCAGCCCTTAGCTTTGCAGGTTTGACTTCCGCCCTCGTCGCGTGGGCTTGATGAGCTCCGTATGCGGACTTTGTCCACTTGCCTGCTGCCGGACTTGGCTTTGTTTTGAGGATTTGACTTCCGCGCTACCGTGTGGGCTTGATGATCACCGTATGTGGACTTTGTCCGCTCACCTGCCGACAGACTTGAGCAAAGGAGTTGCTTGTATGTGGTTATTTCACTCGGTCCAGGTGTCTGGGTCCGCCATTTTGCTTCCTTTGTCCTCGATCGTCCGCATCTCGGCAGGTTGCGTTTCTCATGAGCCCACCTGCTCCGGGTTGCACAAACTTCCACTAATGTGCAGTACACCTTCCGACACTCATACTTTCGGTTCCAGATATCTCAGGTGACATTTAATATCTATAGATGCGGATCTGTTTCCGATCGGCAGGAGCCTCCGGGATATCACGTCCTGCTCCATGGCTGGTTAGCCACGCCCCCCCTACAGCTGTCATCTACTTCGTTCCCTGAACCGCGTCGGTTAAAGTGGATCTGCTTCCCCTTGATCTCCATCTTCTTTGCGGTGCCAGGCTTTTGCATGTCCTGGCACCTATCAGATGCTACCAACAACTGGAGCCGTTTCTAGTTTAGTGCTCAGTATTACTCCTCTCGTCTCAGTCTTTCCATAAAGAGAATGGAAGAAAGCCTCATAGTCAGTACTGAGTAGTGGAACGGGTTCTACGTTGCAATATGCAATACAGGTTGGGGAATTTAAAGATTGAGTGTCAACGCCTGAGTGGAAGGGGGGGGGAATACCAGGTTCCTGTCAGTGAGTCTACTGCCCTCATGAAAATTGTCTCCCCCCACCATGTGATCCTCTCTCAGACAGCCACCCCCAGGGTCGGCATGCGGCTGCCTTTCCCTGGCCACATGGGAAGAGCACTTCCCCAAAGAGGGAGTGGTGACTTCACTAGATTCACCACAGTATATTTTGCCTATCGAGTCCAGTACAGAAATTATCCTCTGGCTCTCATGAAGGTGTGGGTCGCAGTTCTGAATCGTGACAGCTTGGTTTACTCTCCTGCCAAGCGTAGGATTCTGTCTTTTATTCTCGAGGTCCCAGGCCCTCGCATTCTGCTATCCCATACGAGGATACTCCTGGGAAGGAGTCGCCGTGCTGAGGATCTGTAGTGAACAGAGGGCCTACCTTGTCTTGACGAGAAGGCCTGGAGACCAAGTCCTTAAGGTGAGCCAGAGGAGAAGTTTGGAAGATCTCCCTCGAATAAGACAACCGATTCTTCAATGCCTGGTGACAGAGCGTTGCAAGCCGTGCATGCATCCCGGTGGTGGTCGGGCCCCGGCCAATCAAGACAGAGTGCATGGGGCACAAGGCCAGGAACAAGTGATCGCATGTTGCACATCGCGTGAATCCTCCTGCAGCGGACATGCCCTGGGGGAGGTGAGGCACCGGGTGGAGGCGAGGCACCAAAGGGAGGTTAATACGATTTAAAAATAAAACCGTGAGGAGCAAGAAGAAATTTAGCAGTTGTGGCGCCTAGCAGCTAGGTTCGACACCATCCGTGTGAAAAAAAAGGGACTATGGTGAAGCGCCAGAGGGTGGGGCTATGGGGCGGGACGACTTTCAACTGCTCAAATAGTAACTAGCTTTTTAATTACCTGTCCATCAAAACTGTCCTTTATATGAGCAGTATCTTGACTTTGCACATAGCCACTAGAAGTCTTTTATTGAAAATAAAATTGGTATTTTACCTACAGCTGTGTTAGTTAAGACCTGGAACCTAGCTTTATCTGACCTTTTGTAGAGCACGTAAACAAACGGGCAGAAAAATGTCCTTTTAAAACAGAAAAAGAACAAAAAGAACCCCTACTTCATTTATTGATCCTAAAATATTGGTTGACATCAAGATTATAATGTACATAAAATCCTAATACAGTGATTAAAAAGAAGGCACCAAGCAAGATTTTTAACGTCAAATTGAAATAACCTACCTAATCCACTAATTATTCTCAGGGATTTCATTTTTAAACATTATCACAGAAAAATAAAATCCTACTCAATGTGTGCATACTTTGGCATCATGCTTAAAAACAATAAAATTACTCAAATATAAAAATACTCTGAACTGATTCATATAAACCATTAATGAGTCAGCATTTCATTTTAACAAAAAAAACATACTAGCATAATCACCATCTAATCAGCACTAATCCAATATGGCTAAGCCATTTCAATACTGCAACTGTTAGAGGGGTTTCATGTCCATATGTTAGCCTTATATAAAATTCTTGTGAGGTTAATGTGTGAATTTCCCAAATAGCAGATGTCTTGTATTATGTAATGCAGGACAATAAATCAATGGGTGTTTCCTAGATTGAATGTTTTCCGTAATATTACAAAAGCCACAAGCCTTAATATTGCAGATATTTATTGGACAAATAGACTGAATTTCATCAATCAAGAATAAGTTCAGTCTAAATCATAAAAATTGATCTCTCCAATGTTAGGAAATGTTTTCAAATACAATGGCAAGGTTGCCATTGTTTCAGCACCTTTAGCCACACTTTTATATAGTTTATATGTGCGCATTTTTCGAATGG
The DNA here is from genome assembly GCF_040938575.1 of Ambystoma mexicanum. NCBI lineage: Eukaryota > Metazoa > Chordata > Amphibia > Caudata > Ambystomatidae > Ambystoma > Ambystoma mexicanum. The sequence goes on from NC_090930.1 coordinate 728,481,527, forward strand.
TAGTAATCCAGTCTTCCCGGAACAACATTGTTTTTTAGTTACAACAGAATTCGTAACTAGGACCTCTGGAGATTGATTGCTATCCTTTAGAAAAGAATCAGTAAAATTCTTTAAATTAGGTACCGATCCAGGGTTGCAAGCACCCATGATTTGTTTTTAAAATACACAAAGAAACCCAATCAGGGGGGCTAGCACATTTCTGTAAAATGAGAGGACCTTCCACTTATACCAACCCCCCAAATAAACCAATCACAGTTCAAATTTAAGGCCGATATTGGTAAAAACCAATCAGGTAATTGTAATGCTTTTTCCATACTCTGGCTTCAATCCATCCCAATCCGTCTGCCTAGAGAAGTGATTGATCTCTTGCCCACATAATAAGGTCAGCATGACTTACATCTTATAGAAATCAGGGTAAACAATGAAAACCTGCAATATTTGGTGCTTATTTTTATCATTTGAGCAGCAAGCTGAGTCGCCTTATTCATTAGTCTGATTGCGATCCGGCTTTTATTGGTAACTGCATTCAAGTCAAAACCCAGATAAATTACATTTTCTACTGGCATTAATTCAATTAATTAATTCAAAGATGCCAATTTTCCAAGTATACCCCATAGGGCTTCCTCACGTTCCTTAGCAAAAGAATGTTACTTTTACTTTCATTGATAACCAACTAATTCACCCAAGCATATATTTTAATAGCGTTCAAGAGGTTTTGGAGGACGACTTAGTTATGATCTAGAAGAACCAAATTGTCTGCATAGGTTACCCAGGAAACTAGGAGAGTAGAAATTCTAGGGGGGAGCAAAGGCTAAGTGGGCTAGAAAAGCCCCCACATCTGACAGATAAAGATTGAAAAAGCGGGGGCGAGGATGCAGCCTTGTCTGTGCCCTCTATAAATTGGAAATGGGTCAGTTAGAAAGCTCTGCTTATTCATCCTTACCTGCAGAAGGATGACTTTATGCAAGCAAATTAGCATAGCCAATAAACAATCCGGTAACTTCCACTCTTAACTTTAACCAAAACAGGGCCCGATTTACTGTATCAAAGGCCTGTGAAAAATCCATTGCCACCACGTGCATCGGTAAAGAATCAGAACCCTTAAATTCCATCTCACATTGCTGCTTCGCTTTGTTCAGAACCTCCAGTCTGTCCTTATAACCGAAGAATCTGGCCACTATTGATCGAGGGCCGTTTCCATATGGTCTTCCTCCCCGGTGCGCCCTCTTGAGCTATACCGTCTTGTCTCCTTTCGATTGAAAGAGTTGGTGTATCAGTGTGAGCACTTTTTCTTCAACCTGACGTGGGGTCTCCCTGTCCGATTCCTTCAGGCCCAAAACTCTTATGTTATTGCGTCCCTCCCTATTTTCTAGGTCATTGATTTTGAGCCCAATCTCCACTTCTCTGAGGTCCAGTTCCGCCATCCTGGCATCCAACCGCTTTTCTACCATATCAGCATTGAGTTGGTTATGTTCAAGTCCTTCAATTTTCTCCTCCACTGTGGATACTGTACTTGTCAAGTCTGCCAAGGACACCTGTATATCCCCTCTGAGGGCCTTTATCTCAGCTAAAATGTGACCAGTGTCTCCTTTGGTGGAGAACTTGGAGACGTCGCTTCCCATAGCCATTTCAGCAATTGATACCTTCTTCCACTTCTCTATGCCATCTGGGAGGTGTTCCCTGTCCCCTCTCGTTGCAGAGTCTGTCATGGTGTTCGCTGCACCCTTCTGGCTCGGTACTACGCAGGTATTGATCTTTCCCACCATGCCTCTGTTGACTTTTCCCTGTCTTGGCTCTCCGCAATCAGCTACCCGCGGGGCGGCTGCCTCAGGTCTAGAGTTCACTCCCTACTGTACGCCCTGAACATGGTTCAACAAAGGAATGGCTTGGCTTGGATGACCGGGGTATTTTCCTTAAGAAGATCATCCACGAAGTCTGAATCGGGGGCGGCTTGATGTGTGGTAATCTTTAAGTGATCAGCAGCCTTCTTCAGAAAGTTGTTGAACATCATCTGGTCGTCTATAGGCAACAAATCTCTAGGCTGGGAACCGGTAGGCACATTCAGAAAGATGGTGTTAGTGTCATGTAGCGGGATGTCCCACGTGCTCTGTTCATCCACAGGGTTCCAGTCTGGGTCCTGTTACGTGGGATCCTGGCTGCCCTGGCCATGGTGTTGGGCATAGGAAACATCCTGGCCAGGATCATCTGGGTCATCCCAAAAGACATTGAGTGGAGCCTCTGGGACTAGGGAGGGATGGGGCACATGTCCACATCCCTATACGTCTTCAAAATGTCCTCAAATCGTCCTGAGAAATTAATAAACTCAGCCATGTGGTACATGCAAGCCTCAAACCTGTCCCTGGTCCATTCAAAAGAGTCTGAAGGATCTGAGGGGGGTGAGCGGAGGGGGCATGGGGAAGCCTGGCAGGAGTAGCTGGGTCATGATGTAGGACCCTAGAAAGAAGAGAGAAGGCTGGAGAATAGCACTCAGGTGAAGAGAGGGCCTTCCTGAGGTCCAAAGCAGGAAAATTAGCCTTAAAGAGCTTCTCCCGAAGCTTCTGGAGTGTTTTAGCAGAGTAAACCTGTTTTGGCACTGCTGCTTCTTTTGGCGCTACTGCGTCTTTTGGTGCTACCACTTCAGGAGGTTGAAGATTTAGAGGGAGCACCCGCTACAGAAGATGATTTAACACCATGCGTTGGCCGTGAAGGAAGTTGTGCAGAGAGCGTTGAAACCGTGAGGTTCGGAAGGTCGAGTTGCAGATTTCGACTGACCTGCAGGTGTGGAAACCTTCCTCGACGGTCCATCGGGGAGAGGATGGGGTTGTGTCCTTAGCAGTATGTGGTACAGGGGTGTGTTTGTCACCCGCACGTGAGTTCCCCATAACACTGCCGGCGGCATGCCTGTTGAGGCTAGGGACGAACATGTGGGAGCCCAAGGTCTCCACAGTAAGGTCAATGGCCTCTGAATCAGAGCAAAGGCTGCCGACGGATTCCTCGTCTGAGGCGCCGGTGGGGGATTGACTCTCGGCCTGCATGGCGTAGGCCGCCCACCGTTCCATACGACTGTCTTTCAGGGTCTTGGGCTGAAAGAGCTTACAGGCTTTACGCGAGCGCTCGTCGTGGTCATGAGGGAGACACTGATTGCATCAGCAATAGGTGTCCTTCCACAGGAATTTGCCGTTGCAAGATGGGCAACATTTAAAGGGGGTCACCTCCATAGCAGAGGGAAGCAGCAGCCAGGCCAAGAAAAAAAAAAGTAAGTGAAGAGGTTAAAAAAAAGTTATTCCCAGATGAGAAAATACGAACAGGGGCCCACTCGCCCTAGTGTGAAGGCCAGGCCGGAGGGCCAAGGCCACATGGTAAACTGTCGCAGCCCAGGATAAAGCATTGGCAGACAGGACCCGGCATCAAAAGCCGTCAAGTAGTCGTCAAGGGCAATGAACCACAGAATAACAGTGGAATTATTGATAAATGGAAATAGCAATATAAACTCTTATGAGCTCTGCATTATGTGCGACCAACTAGGTAGGTGGAAAAAAACAATCTGGTGGGACCTCGACATGTGAGGGATTTTGTGTACACTATACGCCACGTTAGGGATAGTGTTACAGTCACGCCCATGTCGACATCCCTTTTCGATCTTTGAAAAGAATATGAAATACTCTGCGATTACCACTAGATGTCTGACTATATGCACAGCATGTGATTCTAAGCAGATTCACAAGCATCAGAAATTTGAAATTTTGGTCCTTTTGTCCATGACTATGTTTTAATTAAGAGTGAAGAATGTTGGTTTCATTGCTTGAATTCAGGTCTCACTCCGCTGCATTTTGCACTTTACCTTATTTGGATGCAAGTTAATAGATTGCTGAATTTAATATGGTGCTAAGGTTTTAGATGTTGAATATTAAATATGAGCAAGGATTTGAATAATGTTTAATTCATTTTAGATATTTAAAAAGGCATACTGTGGTTTTATAGAATGAAATTGATGTCAATTTATTTGAACTATTATTTAGTGTTTGTGGATCTGTGAAAAGTTCTTTTGAACGAGACACAGTAAGAAATAAATACGTTTTGCATTTTGACATATTTCTGTACTAGTGCCCGCCAGAGAATAAAAGTCGTTAATCTTCTTTTGAATAGTGGAATACTTATGAAGTTTATTGGGAATGGAGGCTGATTGCATATTAACTGAACCTCTTACTATAGAATGAGAGTGGGGACTAGAAGTAACACTTCTGTCTCTGTCCCAGGCCGAGGCCATTTCTGCTGGCGATTATACATGTGAAGAATTTGCAGGTACTTGGGTCTAAGGCTGCAAGAAAAGTAGGTAAACTGGAAGCGACTTCTGGTGCTGCTACCTTTCCAATCATTTCCTGTTCAGAGGAAGACTTTACAAACACCTCTTCAGGCATCACCACTTCATTCTTGTGTACAGTGGTATGCAAAGTTGAAGCTCGTATTAATTCTTCAGGAACTGATTTGGTCCTAAGGTCATACATGTCAATGTGCTTTGAGGTTTCTAGGAGTTTAATAGCCGTAATACACTCGCACAATGGCTCTTGAACCGCCACCAAGGGCCTACAGATACGGCCTTGGGCCTACGGTACTAATCATGCACACTGGGGGAGAGAAACAGTACTAACTTATGAGAGAGAGAGACACACTGTTGAACTTCACCGACTGACTAATCAGCGTTTTCAAATAAGAAAAATAAATTGCACAGCTTTCTCTCGTACCACGGGTGGGTCCTCTCCAATTGCCAGATGATGGCTGCTGATTATGTACTGCAGTGACACTTTTCACTGGCTTTGCGCACACCACCCGTATTGGATACCAGGGGGGCAGGGCTTACAGCACAGCTCATGGCACATCAGGAAGAATAAGATTCATCAGAGAAACACTGACCGCTGCACAGGGAAGGTAGACTGCCGACTGCAGCGACACATCCCGCTCGTGCTTTGTGCTCACCGCCCGTATTCGAATCCAGGGAGCGTCTCACCAGGAAGAAGTACGATTTACCACAGTAACACTGAACACTCCACATTGAAGGTAGACTGCCGAATGCAGTGACACTTTCAGCACACTCTCTCATTTTTATGTCCTGTGTACACCAACATATAATATTTTCATCTTGTGCTCTGCCTGGACTCTTTGTAAGTCACTGTCTACTAGGTACAGTGTAGATGCGGTTTTAAGTTACCTTACATATGCTGGCAATAAAGGAGTCAGGACTAGAGACGGAAAATAGAGAGAAAGAAAGATGAACCCAGAGTGAGATGAAAGAGGAGGTGGAGAAAGACAGTCAATGTTGCTAGGTCCTGAGAAAAAAGGCTAAGACCCTAATAGGGAGAATAAAGAGGCGGGAAGAAAAGAAAGCCCACTGGTAAGGCGACAAGGAGGTCCAGTAGATAGAGAGGATGGAAGAAAGTAAAAGAGAAAGCAAGAGAGTAAAATAAAGGACTAGGCTAAAAACAGAGACCAGGAATAAAGTAGAGAGGAATCCAGGAATGGTGAAGACCCAAGGAGTAGAGACCCTGGAAGAGGATAAAGACCAAGACAAAAAGAATTGAAAAGAAAAGACCCCACTTGGGAAAAGAAGCGTGATATAAGTGAGCCGGAAAACAAACAATCCCTCAGGAAGGAGAAGGGATGGAAACCAGGGCAAAGAATAAAAAGAGTTGACAACTACTAGGAAAGGCTGATCCATGCCTGGTGGTACGACAAACTGAACAGAGGAGGAGAAACGGGGGCGGAGTTTAACAATGGCATTGAAGAAATGGAAGAAAAGTGGGGGGGTAAAAAAAATCATCACTCATACAGTAAGAAAACAAAGCAAAAAGAGGCGTAGGGATTAAGTAGTCACTAATCCCAGAAGAAGGCTGGTGAGAACAGCAAAGGAGAGAGAAGAGGCAAAGGCCACACCGGGCAGAAAGGCAGACAGAATATGTGTCAAAGCCCACCCAAGGGAAAGGCATGGCACACAAGAAAATGTTGAAGCCTGAAACAAGGTAAAGGCAGGAGAGGCAGGGCACTGACTAACACTAAGAAGAGAAGTTGAAAGAGTGCCCTAGGCAGTATTCCAGGGAGAAAACAAGAACCTTACAAAGAAGGCTCTAGGGGCTGGGGAATACCTTTTAAAATGTAATTCCTAAAATAGATGAATAACTAAATAAACAATGTTACATCCCTGTTTGTTACACACATTATATTTAATGCCTCATTACATATGGGGCTGCACATGCATTATCCATGTTCAGCGACATGCCCCAAGGTATCCGGGTTGTCGTCGCGTGTGCATGTTCACCCATGTATTTCTGATGTAAGCAGGCAAATCTCGAGCTAGCCCGGCTGGTCGTTGTGATCTGCATCCACAGGAATGTTATAAGATATTGTGTGTACATTTTGTACACTTAAACACTATGGGCCTCATTACACGGACGGAAAGGGGGTTTTGTCTGCACGCATGGTGTGAAGCCGTGATTCCGCCGTGCTCCTGCCCAAGATCCTGAAGCTGCCGACACTACGGCGGCAGAATCGAAATAGCAGCTATAAAAAACTAAGAGGCACGTAGCGGAACCTTATTGCTCCACGATGCTGAAATCCCAGTGGAAATCAGAGCTGGCAAAGAGGATAACGGAGCGTTTGAAAAAGCTCCCCTATGGCACCCGAGATGGCGGCTCCCAGCGCGGAGGCTGGCGGAGGACTGTGAGGGCCGGACTGGGCGGAAGCAGATGAGATTGTGAACGTTTGTCCTCCGGATCGAGACCATGGCAGAACCGCAGAGTCCTGGGCTGAGACCCCAAGTCTAGAGGGGAGAGCGACCCCCGCCGGCAGACAACATCGAGGGAAGCCTGGAAGCCTGCCGAGGAGCTGGAGTGAAGACGAGACGGACGGACGGACGGAAGAAAAAACCTACCCCTTCGGCGCTGTGAGGCGAAGACGACTGAGGTGAGCGGAGTCAGTCGACTGGGGCGCCAGGATTGCTGACGGCTGAGGAGCGGAGATGGGTGCCGCATACCCGGCGGGCAGGTACACGAGCAGTCCCGAACGGCTCGCCACAGCACATGGTTCCCTATCACATACAACTGGGCCCTTACCTCGCACCTGGAGGGCAGACAGCGGAACTGGGATTAGGATTACAGAGCTTAGGCCTGCAGCCCGCTCTGTCCATCTGGAACTCTCCAACATGGCCATGTCGCCCCCTAAGAACAGATCAAAGGCCACCACGATGGACGCTTTCACAACTGCATTCCCGAGGCAGCAACTACCGCAGGAAGCAATCCCTGCGGCGGACCCGCCACCCTCGGCGTTGGACCCCCGAGACGCTCAAATTTTGCAGGCAATTGCAGCGTTACGCACATCTATGGAAGGCATGATCGGAGAAATCAGGTCAGATATACAACTGATAAGACAAGATGCCCGCAACCTGACAGAAAGGGTAACTAGAACTGAAATGTCCCTGCAAGAAACCGGCGAAGACACACGGGAGCTAAAGGCGAAAGTCCAAGAACTGGAACTGACAGTGGCAAGACTAGAATCCCGCTCAGAGGACGTAGAGGGACGGGCCCGCCGCAGCAATGTCCGTATCCTCGGGGTCCTGGAGGACATGGAAGGCCCAAACCCCACCGAATTCATCGAAACGCTGCTGCTTCAAGAAATTGGAGCAGGCTCACCCCTGAGAACCAGGGGTTCTCAGTGGAGCGGGCCCACAGATCCCTCCAGAAAAGACTGCCGCCGGGCACATACCCACGCCCGATAATTGCAGAAATTCTGAATTTCTGTGACAGGGAAGTGATATTGCGGTTCTCAAGAGAGGGAGGGGTGACAAAGAGGAATGACTCCATAATAGTTATATAACCAGACTACACCCCCACTGTGCAACGATCGCGGAATTCCTTCATATCTATAAAGGCCAGGTTACGGAAACTCAACCTGAAATATATGTTGTTGTATCCGGCGAGACTTAAGATACTATACAAAGGGAAGGCAGTCTTCCTAGAAACCCCAGCTGCCGCTAATATGTGGCTTGAGCATAATAACCTGGCCGACGATACCGAAGAACCTGAGAAGGTGTCCATATGACTAAGGAATGACTGAATCTACTCATGGAAGAGACTGCACCAACAAGCTGGAGATAAGGTCCGCGAAACACCACTTAAAGCTGCAACAAGTTGATGTCTCGATTGGGCAGGAGCACGAAGGACCAAGCGCGAGACCGTCAACAACCCACCCCGTCTAGAACAGTGCAGGCCAAATGCCTACACACCACCCGTACCGAAAGGCCTGGAAAGGCCCCCGAGGCTCGGGAGCCCCTGAGCGTCGCGAGTTCAAAGCGACTGCTGGGGGCAGTTACTTGTTTTGTTTTTCGGTTAATGCATCCTCCACGTTGGAGGATGTGAAGGTTGGTAAGTCTCCGATGGTTAAATCTACGACAAGGGACGGGAGGACGGAAACACTGAAGATATTGGACCTAAGCCTACTACAAACGGGAAGAGATGGGGACGCAGCCGCATCAGCATACAGCCCTTGCAGGAGCGGGATTGCTCCCAGACCCCCCAAGAGACCACCATGGTTGTGCAAATTAAGATAATGACATGAATTGTGGGGGGCTTGGGCACATATCTCTGCAGAAATAGAATCAAGTCGTACCTGCAGCGGAAGAAGGTGGACATTGCTCTGCTACAAGAGACACACTGCTCTGCCGAGTTGGAGGCGAAGCTCAACGAAGACTGGGTGGGACAGGGTTTTGGGGCCTCCTATTCCAGATTCGCAAGAGGAGTCTACACCTGGATCAACCCCCACGTACCTTTTCAACTCACTAAGATGGATAAGGACCCTGAAGGCAGATATGTGGTACTTTGGGGGACACTTGAACAAAGGGAAGTGTGTATAGTGAACTCATACTTCCCCAATAACAATATCCCACTGCACCTGAAAGATCTGAGCTCCAAAATGCTACTGTACAGAAATGCCTTCTTTTTATGGGGAGGGGACTTTAACTGTGTCCATGATCCAATGCTAGACAGGTCCAGCCCCACAATGAAGGGCCCTTCAACGGCTACCACATCCCTGAAAACCACGACCAATGAATTGGGTCTGGCGGGAGCTGCATCCAGGTGAGAGAGGTTACTCGTTTTACTCGTCTCCAAAAGCCCTCCATACCCGGCTAGATTACCTCTTTGTGGGCAGGGAACACTTACCTCAGATGGGGATTGCGCAATATCTGGGAAGAACTATTTCAGATCATTCGCCATTATTAATCGAATGGAATCACACCGGCCCGAGACCACCCATCCCCATGTGGAGGATGCCTGCGGAGGCTTTGGGGGACCAGGCGTTTAAGGAAGAGCTACACGAGTCCATAGACAATTTCATAACGGAAAACACTGGGAGTGTAGAACACGTCAACACGCTATGGGACGCTCTGAGGTAGTGGTGCGGGGGGAAGTCATTGCTAAAGCGGGCGGTATTAGGAAACTTCTGCGCAGCGAGCTAGACGAGGGAGAATTGAAAATCACGGCATTGGAGGCAGCCCCGATAGACACCCCAAAGAGAGAAGAAGATCTTAGAACTTTGAGGGTGAACTGCACCGATGCATGGAACAGGCTATCAAAATTCGATTTTATTACTAGAATCAATAGGGCACACGCCGAGGCAGACAAACCCGGCCGACTATTAGCTTGGCTTTGCAAAAAAGAACACGCCAGACATATAACCACTGTATTGAAAGACGAACTCGATGAAACTCACAACACTCAACAGGGTGTCAATGACACCTTTAAGAACTTCTACCAACAATTTTATTCCCATGCGGACCAGATCCCCCGAAATCAAATACAGGACACTCTAGATGAGATATGCTTACCCAAATTGACCCCAGCACAATCTGAGGCTTTAGATGGGGACATTACACCCAATGACATTACGGAAGCAATTAGATCCCTGGTGACGTGTAAGACCCCGGGCAGTGATGGGTTGCCCCCGGAGTTCTACAAGGCATTCGAACCCTCCTTGACGCCACTATTGCTTGAAGTCTTCCTAGAATCCTATGAATGTGGGACCCTCCCCGTTAGCATGAGAGAAACTTTGGTGGTCCCCATACTTAAACCCGACAAACCCACAGATAGGTGTGAGTCTTACCGCCCGATTGCGATGATAAATTATGATGTTAAAATACTTACGACAATCCTAGCCAACCGACTAGCCAGAGTAATTGGAGACTTAGTACATGAGGACCAAAACAGCTTTGTACCCGGTCGTAATACGACCATGAACCTGCGTAGGCTCCAGCATATAATAACCCATACCGACACAAGCAAAGAATGCTATGCACTACTGTCCTTAGATGCTATTAAAGCATTTGATTCAATATATTGGGAGTGGCTAGTGGCGGTCCTGGAGCGGTTTGGTTTCGGCCAGGGGTTTATTAGATGGATTAAAATACTGTACAATGGACCGAGGGCACGAGTAAAATCTGGGAGATATGTGTCAGAGTTGTGGGACATCCGCAGAGGTACCAGACAGGGGTGTCCACTCTCACCCATGCTGTATATACTGGGCCTGGAGCCCATCGCTCTCTTTTTTAGGCAGCAATTCTTTGATGCAGGCATTGGGTTTGGAGGGGTAGATCACATCATCTCCTTAGATGCTGATGACGTGCTGATATATGTCAATAATCCCCTTCTCAATGTACCAACAATGCTGGACGTTTTAGACAATTACGCCAAGGTCTCGGGCATAAAAGTCAGCAGAACCAAGTCCTGCTTGTTCCCGCTCGCGGGACTGAAGGGAAAGGCCATTACGGACCTTCCTCTGGTGGGCATAACCTGGCGGACCACTTCATTCCGATACCTTGGAATTCAGATTCTACACACTCCAGAACTAATGCACGATTATAACACTAGGGCGAAGATCCCAGCGCTACGTAAGTCCATGGGGTTCTGGTCTAAGCTGCCTTTATCCATGATGGGCAGGGCCTCCATAGTCAAAATGATTGTCCTCCCCAGGTTCCTGTATGTGTTCCATTTCTATGTTACCAAACCTTTCTTCCGTTTGCTGGATACAGTAAACCGGGATTTCCTATGGGGGAGGTGTGGCACCGGGTGGCCCTGTCCACATTGGTTTTACCATACAAATCGGGTGGGATCCAACTGCCTAATTTAGAGAAATATTACCTGGCCGCCCAGTTGAGCTTTGTATCAAAATGGTTAGCAGACAAGGTCACTCAGAGACCCCTCTGTTGCAGTCCATGATCTCCCCGTTACGCTTGAAGGAATTGATCTGGGGCCCTCAGACCCTGATAAGCAACCCACCCTTCCTGGTGACCCTCGGTAGGAAAATATGGCACAGGACCTCAGTGATTATGAAACTAAAGCAAACATATTCCCCGGAAATGTCACTGCTCTCGGGGTTGAATAAGACTGATACCGATCTAAATAGTGTCAGGCTCTGGGAGGGAAAAGGAGTCTACACGTGGGGAGACCTGTATGAAGGGGGGACCTTTCGGGAGTTCTCTGAGTTACAGGCGGAGTATGATATTCCCTCCCGTCAATACCTATGGTATCGGAAGATTAGACTGTTTGCCCGAACGAATTGGGAAAACTGGCCAGAGGAACCAGACATGAACCCCTTTATAACGCTGCTTTATAGTTTGGGAGAGGGTGGAAGAGTGGTTTCCCAAATATATGGCCACCTAAGCGATACACCCAACCCCCGAAGCGTGGAACTACGGACCACATGGGAAACTGATATAGGGCGGGAACTAACAGATAACGAATGCGACAGGGCACTGTCATTCTCTGGAGAGCTCTCTAGAAATCACCGATTTCGACTGATCCAGATCAACGTGTTACACCATACCTATCTGACCCCGAGTAGACTGGCCAAATTCAACAACAATGTGCAGCCAAACTGCACTTGGTGCGGAGCTGATAATGCGGACCTAATCCACATGCTATGGACCTGCCCCAAGACCCAGATTTTCTGGTCCAAAATAAAACAAATGTGCAAGGAGGCGGGTCACACTAGGTACGGATGGACCCCACATGAGTGTCTCCTGGGCACCTATCCTAGGTTAGCTAAATTCAAACATTCAGTCAAACTAATGGATTTGGCATGCATAATGGCGAAAAGGACTATGGCTATGTCATGGAAAAAACCCGCAGGTCCGATTTTCACAGTGTGGGGCAAAGAACTGGAGAAATGGGCGAATGCCGAAACAAAGGCTTGGGAAGAGAGCGTAACCAGGTCTACTGAAGACTAGAGTATGGCGCTGGTTGCATGGAAAGATACCATGACAAAACTGTTCCACTCCCCTGATGATAAACCTCCTTGAATAACCCGCAGGAAGCACGCCCGACCACTGCGAAAAAAGACGCCAGCTTCAATAGGTCCATAGTGAGACACAATGACCCCCTGGTCTGGTCCATGTCCCCTCCCCTTCCCACGACAAGAGCATCCGCCCTGTCGGTCACCAGCGAAACTGGACTTGGATTGACACCGGAGACAGTTACTGTTCATTGTTGTTTGAAATTATTGTTTGACATGTTGCTGTATAAGTATGCAGACTGGTTTATTGATACTGAAGTTGGCACCAGAAAGAGGTGCAGTGTTTGCAAATATAACAAAATGCCAATAAACAAATTTTAAAATAAAAAATTACACGGAAGGCGGTAAGGGTTAACAGCCACCAGTAAGGGTACCGGTGACCGTTAACCCTTACCGCCTTACTACGAGGTCCCTTTGCGGGACCCGACCTTAACAGCTGGTGTAGACCAGCCGTTAAAGTTGGGACCCGCAAAGGGACCTTGGTGCTAATTACGGTACTGCAATTTGCGGTACCATAATTAGCTCCTTCCCCATTCCAATTATGCCCTATGGGGCAAAAATGGGAATGGGGAAGGGCCATGGAGAAAGGGGGAATTACCGCCCTGCCAACCTTGGAATGGGGTGGTAATTCCCCTTTCCTCCATGGTGGTACCGGTATGCTAATAGCACCATGGTTTACCGCCTACCGTGTAATGAGGCCCTATATATGTTCATGTCCAGCACTTGAATGCTTTTGTTTCTCTGCGTCAGCATATTTGTTAGGGCATGCATGAAAGAAAAAGGTGTGTGTGTGTCAGAGTATTCTGGTGTAATCTGTAATCGTATGTATTTTCTTTGAATATTAGAATCTATTACACAAATCTGAAAAATATAAACATTTTTGGGATTAAAAAGTAAATATCTTAAGTTTGGATGATCCTATTTTCTTCCCATCTATGCTCGCCTACCTTCATACTACACTCCACCTGGCCTATGTTACCTCAATGGTATATTATTTTGTAGCTCTGATATACAATTCACACCATCCGAGCTTTGCAACTGTGTCAATAAGTACTGCAAGGATCGCCATTCCTCCATGGTGCTAAATAAATTTAAACAGAAAACATACATTTCACTGCTGTAATGTCGTTTCTATTGTGCAAATGTGATAATAAGGTTAGGACATTATTTGTCTCAAAATGTTGTGCTTTATAATTTTATACAACAGAGTTTCTTGCATATAATTTATTAAGGTGACTACATGTTAAAAAGTCAAAGAAATCTACAAATATTATAAATTACTCACCTTAGTGACCAACATACTCCTAGTCCATAGTCCCCTTTCCTCCATACTGTATGGGCGTCCCTCGCTAGGGATGGGAGATTGAACCTTTTTCACCAGAAAAAACCTTCTTCCCCTTTAAATTTCAAGGCGCGCGGGGGCACGGCCCTGGGAGCATGCACTCCCCTGACTCCGCCCACCGGCGCCACTCCTCACTCCCCTTTGACGTATCAACAATATTACCATTGCCTAATGACACCAGTTTTATTAAGGAGGAGGATGGTGGGACGTATGGAGGAAAGGGGACTATGGACTAGGAGTACGTTGGTCACTACGGTAACTTACAATTACTCCTACGTCCCATCCCCTTTCCTCCATACTGTATGGGCGATTACAACTGAATGTAGCCCCAGGGTAGAGAGGTGACCCTCCTAAGAAAATACGTTCCTTAAAACTACCTGACCAAATGCTGCATCCAACCTGGAGCTGGATCCAAGCAGTAGTGCTTGCAGAAGGCCGAAGGCGTAACCCATGCAGCCGCCTTACTGATGACCTGCCACGGAACATGCCTCTGGAAATCCACAGCTGTAGCCTTGGCTCTGATAGCGTGGGCATGCATATTTGCTGGGAGTGGTTTGTGCTGCCCATCATAAGCCTCCTTGATAGCTGCAACCATCCAGCTTGTTATGGAGGCCTTGGAAGCTTGATAGCCTGACCTTGACCCGCTGAAGGTGACCAAAAGCACCTCCGATTTGCGGAAGCTCTTGGTTCTGTCCAGGTAGAATTTTAGAGCATGCCTAACATCTAGACAGTGCAGTACCCTCTGTGCTTCGTCCTTGAGGTCCACGAAGAAATTCGGTAGCACTATCTCCTCGTTGAGGTGAAACGGGGAGACTACATTAGGTAAGAATGCAGGATGAGTTCTAAAGACCACCTTGTCCTTATGAAAGGACGTGTAGGGCTCTGAAGCCACCATTGCCTGGATTTCACTGACCCGCCGCGCAGACATAAGACCCATCAAGAGGGCTGTCTTAATGGTGACCAGCCTGATGTCCGCAGACGCCATTGGCTCAAATGGTTTATGCGCCAAGGCGCCCAACACTACATTGAGGTCCCACACTGGGTGTGGCTTCTTGATCAGTGGGTTGAGCCTGGTGAGACCCACCAAGTGCTTTTTAACTATCTGCTGGGAGGATGAAAAGACCTCCTCCTCTGAGTTCCTATAGGCTCCGATGACCGCCAGAAAGGTGCGGCATGTGTCTACTTTCACCCCCCACCCTGAAAGTGCAAGTCAAAGGATCGACTTCCTTTGATTCTGCCCAGTGACAAAACCTAGTCCACTTGCTCTTGTACTGGCTCCTAGTAGCATAGGTTCTAGCACCCTGTATGATGTCCAGGTTAGCCTGTGACAGACGCAGATGCTTAAATTCTACCTGTTCAGGAACCACGCTGCGAGGGCTAACCTCAGGGGTTTGGGGGGATGACCGTGCCTGCCTGCTGTGAGAGTAGGTGAGCTGGCCCCAGCGGAAGGTGCACGGGGCCTGTTCTGACAGACTCAGTAGTTCCGAGAACCATGGCCTCGTGGGCCAGCATGGAGCTATCGGGATGACACAGAGGTGCCGGGCCTCCCTGATCTTGCAGATTAACCTGTGGACCAGGGGAGTGGGATGGAAGGCTTACGTGTTCATGGTGTCCCATTGTATCTGCATCGCATCGCCCAGGGAGCCCAAGCCCTGTCGCTGCCAGGACATGACCTGGGCTCACCTCCTGTTGGACCAAGTGGCAAAGAGATCCATCCACCCGAGGATGACCCCATCTGCTGAAGATTCCCTGAAGGACCCGTTTGTTCAACTGCCATTCGTAGTTGTCTGAACCCAGTCTGCTGAGCCTGTTCACCTCCAGGTTGGACTCCCCCGTGAGGTGGACTGCCCTCAGGTACATGTTGACCTCCAGAACCCACTCTTAAATGCTGACTGCCAAGGTGCAAAGGGGAGGAGACCTGGTACTACCCTGCTTCTTGAAGTAATGCATGCTGGTGGAGTTGTCCGTTTGAATGAGGATCATCTTGACACTGATCAACGGAAGGAAGGCTTTGAGAGCCAGGCGGATCACCTTCAGCTCTAGCCAATTGACATGGGCCTCCTGTTCCTGAAGAGACCAGACTCCATGGACGCTGTGGTTGTCCAGGGTGGCTCCCCAGCCCTCCAAGGAAGAGTCTGTGGTGGCGGTAACCGTGGTGCCGGTTTCCTGAAGAGTCTGCCTATCCTCAAGTTGCACTCCATGCTCCACCGGCCAAGGTCCTAGTCGAGAAATGGAGGAATGCCGTCAAGTTCCGCCTGGGAACCCCGCTCCTGATTCCATGAACCGGTGAAGTGCAGCTGCAACCATCTCCTTTTGAGCCTTGTGTATGGCACTGTCAGTACACATTCCACCATGATGCCCAAGAGTTGTTGGTACCATCATGCTGAGGTCCCTTCCCTGGTGATAAAATGACCCGTGGCCCTTTCGATGGCTGTGATCTTGTCCTCCGAGGGAAAAACTTTCTCGGAGCTCATATCCCAGATGAGGCCCAGGAACGTTAGATGCTGCATAGGCTCCAGCTGCGACATCTTGAGGTTGATGGTAAATCCTAATTCGTGTAGCGTATTCATGAGGGCGGAGGAGGTGTGATGGACCGCCTCTGGGGGTTTTCTCGCCCTGATGAGCCAGTCATCTAGGTATGGATAGATATGGTGACCCTGGGCTCTGAGAAAAGCTGCCACCACGTTCATGAGTCTGGCAAAGACCTTGGGGGCTGAATTAAGGCCAAAGGATAGAACCTTGTATTGGAAATGAAAGCCCATGATCCTAAACCTCAGAGAGGAGCGATGGGGCTGCCAAGTCAGGACGTGTAGGTATGCGTCCTTCAGATCCAGGGAGCACATCAAGTCTCCCCTTCACGATGTCTATGCAATAAGTGCTGAGGTAACCATCTTGAAGAGGGAGGGAAAGGTTCAAGGTGGAAAGGTCCAATACAACTCTCAGGCCAGCCAAGTTCTTCTTGTGTATGGCGAAAATCCTGGACTAGAAGCCCATTCCCCGCTGGCAGACCTGGGCTTCTTCCACTGCCTGACTCTCTATGAGCGATCGAATTTCCACCAACAGAGTTGTCCCAATCTGTGGGAGTGGAGGGAGGAACCAGTAGGCGGTAGCCCGTTTTTACGCTCACCTGGTCTCTGCGGGGACATTGGGGCACGGTTGCAGCCCTCCCAGGAAGTAGAACCCCCCCTGTCTACTTTCTCCTGCTGCAAATAGGCTGTGGGCTGCTGTGATGAATTCGAACACTGCTCCTGCGTAGATATTATAGGACGCAAGTTTGCTGACCTGTGAGTGAATTCCTTCTCAAACCCTTCTTCCCATAGCATGGTTTCCGTGAGCATGCATCAACCCATTAAGTCTCACATGTTGATTATTAATGGTGAGCTCTCTGTCCTGCTACTTCTGGCAGGGGCGCATTTAGGATGAGGACCAAGTTCCTTTACTGGTCCTTGATACGGGGATTCCGGTCCAGCTGCAACTATTCCACGCCTTTCTGGTAAGTGTCTTTCAGTTTTCTATTTGTCTTGAAGTATTTGTATTGTCCTTCTCACAGCCTGTTGTCAGCTCTTTAATAATGTCCATCTTTCTCCCAAATAGGTGCGATTGCGGCCCAGCAGAGCTACAGAGCAGAGGTGGCTCCAGATGAGGAGCGGAGGATCCCGCGGTGGTCCGGCAGCAGGTAAGTGAGCTTTTAAGGATAAGCACAAAGAATTTTGCAAGCGCAACCTCAAACTGAAAGTTCGTAATGTCTAACCTTGCATTTTGTCCTTTTACAGTGTCCGCCATCGTGGATGAAGAAGATGTCGTGCTGCGGTGCCCAGAGCTGATGTCCTGCGTTCCGGAGGATGTAGAATGGATGCCAGGCTCAGCAGTGAAGAATGCAAGTGAATGCTGACTCCAGGAGGTAAGCATATGGGCAGGAGACTCCAGGAGGTAAGTGCTGCTTTATCCCAGGCGCCGGTGAGCTGCATGCAAATGCAGATTAACGTGAAGCGTGCACCTTGAGGTTGGGTTGGCTTTTATAGCTGAGCTCTTAAGGCCATGCCCGCTAGTTCTGTTCTGCTTGCCACACCCTGCCACTCCTTGAAGTTGCACGTGCCGCTTATAGATGGAAAGTTGCACGTGCAGCTCAAGATGGAACACACGTAGAAAGTTCCTGAAAAGCACTCCTGCCCATAATAAAGAGTTTTGCTTATTTTTCTCCATGAGCCTAGTGCCAAAGGCGCCAGTACTGAGTCAAACTGGGCCCCTTGTGTATAAACGTCCCAAAGGGATGTGCGTGAACCATGCTACCCCTTGCTCCCACAACCTGATGGTGCAGCTCCTGTGATCCTGGGCAAGTGGCCATGACACCCGTGGATACCACTGAGAGGATCCAGGGGTCCGCAAACCTTGTGCGCCAATAGTGTGTGTGAAGTGCAAGCCTGCCCCCCCCCACCGGAGACACGTGGAACCAGAGGGGAGTGTCATGCCTTTTTTTCCTCTGGGGCTGGGACTGTGGAGGGGGAATGAAAGAAGCCCTTATTCCCTGCCTTGTGCTGCTTACAGAACCCGCAGAAAGGCCGCCCCTTGTTGGAACGCTTGTGCGTCTGGCTGTACATCTTGGGCATGGGTTTCATGAGGATAGATAAGGATTTTGCAGTCTGGGAACTGCTGTTCTTATAAAGTTCCTCATCAGTGGTGAAATGAAAAAGGTTGCCACCCTCGAATCGAAGGTCCAATATGCGCTCCTACACGTACGGGTACGTACGGGTTGAACTTGGTAGCCCGTAGCCAGGCAGTTCTTATTTCTGTAGCAATGCAGCTGGCCCAGCTAGAGGTGTCTATGTGCACCACTGTGGACTCTATGATGTCTTGAGCCACCATCTTTGCTTCTGCCAGCCCCACCTTGACACGCGCCCAACTCTGCACCGGAGGTTCCGGAAGGAAGTCAACTATTTCCTGCCAAAACCTTTCATTAACGGCTGTGAGCATGGCGACCACATTAGACTGACGAAGCTGCAGCAAGGTGTTGGAATTTTCTCCTCCTTGCCTAGGAGCGTTGACAACGAGGTGGCCGAGGAAGACTGCGGCTTGGAGTAGAGTAAGGCCACAGTAATCCCTGAGGAGTGTGGTTGAGGGTGCGCCGTCAGCTAGAGTGGATCCCCCTCCAATTGCCTGTACTTGGCGTCTAGCCTCTCCAAATGTGGTTTAAGCCATCCCTTTTTAGGTAAGGCGACAATGTCCTTCTGCATCGGAATCTCCGTTCAAGCCACTGGCCGTAGAGTGAGGACCTCCGCCAGGACCCCCGCCTCTGGTTGTTCAACCTCGGGTTGTGGAAGCCCCAAGTATTCTGCCAGACCTGCAAGCCGTTCATAGAATGCCTTGGCCGAAGACGGTGTGTCGGGGTCCTCCTCGGTGTCCGCCAGGGTGTCCTGCTAGTCTGGAACAGGTGGAGGAGTACTGGGTGCCGAAGGGTGAATTGTGCTGACCGGAGGCTGGTGTGGAACCGCCTGAGCCGCAGAGGTGCCGGAACCGTGGGGTCCTGCGTGGTCAGCTGTGGCTGCGTGGGGGCCTGAGGCACTGGAGCTTTAGGAGGAATGACTGTGGGCGCTACAGGCGGGACTGACTAGCGGCAGCATGTCCTTGATCACATCCCAAAGGATGACTCCCATGTGAGGAATTTCTCAAAAAACCTGTCCACAAAGCCAGGTAGAGTGCTAGGTGGCACAGGAGTAGGAGCAGGGCCCTGAGGTTGCTGAGGCCTGGGCGTACTCTGCCTAGCTGCATGCAGGGTGTATCTGCCCTGCGATGTTGAAGGATATGCTGTGGGCCACGTACCTGGCGAGGACGAGTCCCATCAGGAAACTCGTTCTCCCACCTGCTACCCAAAAGAGGGTGGCGTTGGACGAGCAGCCATTTTATCTGGTGCAGCAGCCATTTTGTCAGGCTGTATGCCACATGCCTGCATTGTAGTGCTTCCCGCGCTGGGCCCGGCCTCCTCCTGGACCCTTGGCGGTGGAGCTTGAGGCCTACCCTGCACCTCAGGATGGGGCCTGGCAGACGACGTGCCCTCGGCTCTGTCGCTGGTAGTGCTGCGTACAGGCACCCCCTCAGACATTTGTCCGGTACTAGGGCGTAGCCCCTCGGGTGGACACACGGTAAAAGAACCTTGCAGTCCCTCAGTGACGTTACCGGCAGGATCTGGCGACCCCTCGGTATCTGTGTTGGTGTTAGAACTTGAACGGTCCCTCCCGCTCAGACGTTGCCTGGGGCAGGAGTCTCCCTTGCAGGGTGCGGATGAAAAAAGTGGCCCTACCTTGGGCCTTGACTTGTACTTGACAAAGTTCTTCAAGTCCTCTGGAGGCAATCATTCGAAGAGCTCTCTCCACCGAGCTAACCTGTTCTTCAGAGCACGCGGTGTAAGCGCGACACACATGGTACAACCGTCCCAGCCGTGATCGGGTCCAAGGCAGCGGAGGCAAAGAGCGTGGGGGTCGGACGTAGGTAAGAGCCCCTCGCAGATTGGACACCTGCTGAAGCCCGCCGACGTGCGCCGGAGAGGAGCATGGCACCAGAGGACCGAGTACCTGATTACAGACCAAAAGACTTAAGACAAAAGACAGTATCTGGGGAAGAGCGCTTGGTATTACAAGGCCAAAGCTAAACCCAGGAGCGGTCCGCTCCCGTCGACATGTAAAAGAGGACTGAGGAGTGGCGCTGGTGGGCGGAGTCAGGGAAGCGCACGCTCCCAGGGCCGCGCCTCTAAGTTTAAATCGGTTTTATCTAGTGAAAAAGGTTATGTCTCCCGTCCCTAGCGAGGGATGCCCATACAGTATGGAGGAAAGGGGACCGGACGTAGGAGTATTGAAGATTACTAAAACACTGAGTCTAAATAATGTCATCACACTACATATGTAAACACTTTTTGTATAGGTGATAGTCCTGAATCTACTCTGTCAAGAGTATGCTGTCTCAGTGTGTACTATTCATCTCATTACTTCTTCCTCAATATTGTCAGTCTAGTTGGCTTCTAAATGTCTTTGGAAGTCTTTCACAATTCTCAGTCATGTTCAGGTTCCCTTACTTTCAGGTTTCCCAGCACATGTCCAGGCTTTAGCCACTTTCTAAATTCCAACACCCATCTCATGCGCTAGGTATTCCGGCTTCTCAGCACCCCTCATAATCTAGGTGTCTTTCAGGCTTTTTAGTGCCCATCTCAGGCTGTAAGTGTTTAGTCAGATTTCTCAGTGACCTTCTCAGGCTCTAGGTGTATTCTAAAAACATTAACGCCCTTCTCACGTTCTAGGTTTCTTTCAGCTATTTTAGGAGCATCTTCTAGCATTAGCCTCTATGTGTAGCAGTCAGGAGGAACCCCAAGTCAAGAATGTCTCAATCAGCTTCGCAGTACACCAGCTCAATGGTTCATCACCCTCAAGCTCCAGTTGGCTAGTCACTGCCTTCCAGCAATAGTTTTTCTTATAGCCCTCCTCTTGAGATCTAATTGAGAAGAAGTTTGCCCTTTTATGTGGAGGTCTCTGGGAGTTTTACCTCTGCCTCTTTTCCCCATCACGTTCTGCCATCTTGCCCTTGCCAGATGATAAAGGGAGGTAAGGTGATGTAAACAAGGTCAGCCATCCTGGAGTTCTCTTAGTTACTCTGTTTACGAAAGCCCTCTCATGGAGCGGACCCACACTGGAGTGAAAATGTCACAAAATGCCGGTTTCAAGGTAACTCACCATTTTATTTTCCGGGTGTTAGGGGCGTTTCATTGCAGTATTGCAACATGCTTCGAACTCTACATGGTCTCAATTTACATTCATCGTAAAAAAACATTTCATAGTCAGTGAGCACAATCCGCAGGAATTTGGACAAGAAGAGTAAGTGCTCTTGTACATACCTTGGTATCCAGACACTGTAAATATGAGCAAATGTACTCTATGCTGGCTCCAAATGGGTGGACATGAAGAAATGTTGATATGATACCTACAAAAACAACATAATCCAGGTAACTGTGACATGTAGTAAGAAGGTTTACAATTAACTTTAACACACTATAAAATAACAAAATAGCACTGCCACAACTATAGACATTTTGTGCTTTACATTATTTACTTCCTATATATTCAGTAACATGTATTCAGCAAACATATGAATCTACAAGATTCAGTATGAGGAACAACATGATTTAACTCAGACAGTACATAAAATAGATCATGGATAGATTAACTAGTTGAAACAGGAGTGCGAGATTCTAACTGGGTAAAGGTACACAAAAAGATTAAAATATCCTGGGGTTCTTCAAGAAATGTGTCAGGGCCCTTCAAGATAGCCTAAACACAGCAGTCAGTGAAAATAATTACTTTACAAAAAAAATGTACTGCCAAAGTAATTGCACAGAATCCACTGTACAATTTGGTCACCATAATGATACTCACTATCCGGCACATGCTGAGTTGGGAAACACTCAACCAGATCTCCTCAAACTGATTTGTGTAATAAACATATTTTACTTATTATCGGAGCCATCTTGAAACGTATGTGTTTTCTTACATACTAAAATGGCATTTTTAAGTCTATGTAAGAAGCCAGATCATTTGATTTACTTCCCCATTTTGTTCACTTGTGGTACCGCTGAATGTGACCAAAGACAAGGTTGGGATCTGTTAAGTTCATCACAAGACAATGCGTTTTCGCATCATTAACCTGAATACCATTTCTGTTCAATTTTAAATTATTACATTTTTTAAAGGCCGTCTTCCCCTAGTGATCTATGGTTATGTCGCACACAATTTCACCACCATTCGACTGACTTGGAGAAGATGTAATATGATCTCTGGTATGGCCCAAGCGTGTAGGACCTTTGTGGCACATGAGGTAGACATTCTGTAGCACAATGCCTTATTCAAAATGATTTGCTCTGTGGCTAATTAGGAGAGCTATGTGAGCATCACATATTTCAAGGAGTTTTCTTACACATTATTCACAGTCATTTGTTCTGGAGAAAATCTATAAGCAGGCTTTGCAGGATAAGATCTGCTCTGTCGCTTGACGTGAGCAATAAGGTACACTTGATATACAATGTATTTCACACGCCGTGGGTGAAATAGGAAATGTTACTCACTATGCCAAGTACTGTTAGTCCTTAGTCCCCTTTCCTATGTTCATGTTGGTATTTCCTCCTAAGGGGATGAGACTTGAGAGTGATGCGAAGCAGACCTTAAAGAAGAAAAGGTAAAGCACCAGTGCGCATCTACTTCTTCCCACACTGTATCCTCTCCAGTACATGTCCGCAGCAAATCCTTTTTGCAGCATAAGCGAAGCAGCGAACTACTGTCAGGGGGACAGAGGGCAGGTTGTGTGCAGGAAAGAGGACTATTGACTAGAAGTACAGTAGTCAATACAGTGAGTTACATTTCCTTACTCCTACATCCTGACCCCTTTCCTCCATACTTATGGGCAATTCAAAAGAAACCAAACATTCTGGGTGAATGACATACAACATTCCAGTGACAGATAAAAACTGAAAAAAAACACATACCTTTATCTTCCAGCTGAAGATGTTGCAAAATACAGACTGCTTGAACTGAACATAAAAGCTCCAGCTGGCGTCCGGTAAGAAGTGCTTGCAGAGGCTGTGGGGCTGTCCCATATTTCCACCTTGTAGATATCGTCCAGCGAAACATGTATTTGGAAAGCCACAGAGGCTTCCATGGCTCTCTATAGGTGTGCATGAAAACCATTTGGAGGCTACAGATTGTTCAAAGTGTTGACATCATTGCGACAGCAATTGCACCATTATGTTTGTGAATGTCAGCGCAGTAATTATGTCAACAGAACCTGTCAATCTAACCGCAGCGCCACATGTCTGTCTGCGGACAAATTAAAAGTGTGTCACGGGACAGCAGCGTTTGGAACCTGTTCACAGATGTCTCCAACTCTCCTCTTGTTTGCGGCCTTAGAGACATAAACCAGGGTCCTGCAATGTTGCAGCTTTATAGTCCTATTTCACAAGACTAAGGTATGGGTCAGAATATACAGTAATGGAACACTAGAGTTAAAAGTTACATTCCATTGAACTCATTTTTTAAAATCATTTTAGTACACGGATGGGTTTGCCATCTGTGTTGAATCTTGCAGAGTCCTGACAAAGTCCCTACCTAAAGTCTCCTTCCAGGTGGCCAGGAGAAGGCAGCCGATAACTGATCCTAACCCAGGGGTTAGCATTAACCGGGAGGATCACCTGAGAGGAGAAGGGCCCCAGGGAAGTGAGATGACAAGTTGGGAGAAATGCAGTATTTGTCTTCTGTCAAAAGGGAGAATTGTTTAATGCCAGAAGGTTTAATGGCTTGCTGTCAGAGTAAGGCGTCTCTTCTTAAATCTACCCTCTTTGTCGGTAATAAAACTCAATTATGATCAACATTAGAAGAAAATATTTGAAAAGCAAAAAATGGAGGCCTTAACTCCCTATAAAAGTACTTCTCCTTTAAATCTGGATCAATCACTAATATTTCGCGGATCCCTTGCTAAAGGTATGTTTACTAAAAGGACTAAACTAATTAAAAAGGAAGATGGTGTTTATGGAATAAAAAGAAAGCAGAACATTGGGGACTTCAAGTCCCATAATTCCCAAAGTACTGGGAAGAGGGAATCTGAGGCAGGAAACTGCAGTATGCAGTTAATTGTTTCTAATGAACCACACCTGGGAGGGACTGTTAAGTGTTTAAGATTCCCTCAGGTTCAGGCCAAGAGAAACAGTTGGAGGTGGAGCAGTAATGGGCGCTGTGAGCAATAATTACAGAAAGCCGAAGACGCTGGGACCGCCGCTGTTGTAACGGCAGAGCTTGGACCTGAGTGGGTCCTCAGAATGGAAACTCTGTGCTGCAGAGTTCGCGGAGTGGGAAGAGGTTGATTGGCTGACTGGAGAGAGAGAGAGACTCATACATTGTTCGTCTACTCATGGTGGCTGGTGAGGAGCGGATTGTCAACGGAGAAAGGCAGGCTCCTTTTCCAAGCGGTGCAGGCAGCAGGAAGACAACCGAGGCAGGCAGGAGTAGAGAAATCAAGAGAAGAAGCAGAGGCAGCGTTGCGCACAGACGCGTGTGGAAAAAAATGGTGAGTTTGCCTATGCTAGGAAACCCAGGAGCGCTACCTCTAATGATACTTTTGAATGCCAAATGAATGAAAGAAGGTTATCTGGCCGCTATAATCACTTCGAAGGAAAAAAAAGGTTACAAACATTATTGCTAGAGTGAAAAGGGAGTAATATTGTATCCGGATAAAATCCTGAATGCCCAGAGTAAAGAGGGGCAATGCTTAAGAAATCCCCAAACAACTATTACCACAGTAAAGAGGGTGCTAAACCTTGGAAAACTTATAACCAGCCATGGCAATTTAATCTGAGAACATTGTGGAAGAGGAATGATAACATTTTCCCAAAGTGAAGAAGAGGCAATACATATGCTACCCACCAACAAGCATTGCCTAAGCCATAGACAGGCAAGAGCAATACAGGATCATTCTAAGCAGTTGTTTGATGTTGAAGTAGGAGATAGAGTGACAGGAGAGAAAACTTCCTTGTAAGAAGTATCCAGAAAGATAAATACATAACCTGCATTGCCTCGGGCAAACAAATCAATGGAATGAGCAGCACCAATGCATATTGTGACTTTCCAGAAGAATGTGCTTTTTAAGTGTTGATGAAAGTCAACTGCTTTACTAAAAGTTGTGAAGCCAACCACGCCACAAAATACTTTAGTACTGTTAGTAGTTTTCTTTGTCCCGGCAGGGGAGTATACCAGGATAGGGAATACTAGTGGTAGTCCTGGCAGGTTAGTGAACCAGGAGGAAGACATTGAAGTATCGCAGTGTGGCAGAAGGTTGGAAGCCACTATTGCATTTGATGATTCATGGAGAAAAAAAACATCCTAACAAAGACATTGTTGTAAAACAAGAAGTGTTGAACTGTTGATGTTATCCGAAGAAGGAGTATATTTACAAGTGTTGTTTAATTGTTTGAAACCCAAGACTTTTCTTTTCATTTTGTGGAACCTTGTCAACTACAGAGTGAAAAACTTTCTGGTTCAAGAAGAACATGGTGATCAAAACTTGACAATAGGAAAAGAGGATCTTTTCTTGCTGAGAATATCTATTGGAAATCCTTCTTTAAACCTGGGCAAGGGGATTTCTTACCCAGGGCACAAGGATACAAAGTTTTAAGGTTAATGTTGAATATAACTGTTATTTCTGTCAAACTTGCATTGTCATATTACACCTTTTAGAATTGCTATGTATGTATACGTGTGAGAGACAGGTTCCCTTTGTTAGAGTGTTTTTTTTGTCTTGGTTTGATAGGCAGGGAAATACTCTTTAGGTTAGGAATAGCGAGGCACAAATACCAAGATGTCATCACTTCACCCGAGGGGGAGCCCCTTCCCATGAAGCCAGGGAGATGAGGCTGCTACCGACAGTCCCACTGGGGGTGGTGTACAGCGGGAGGATCTCATGGGGGAGACACTCCCCCTCTGGGGATAAGAACAACCATCTGGGACACAATGGGCACAGCACTGTTCTCCCTAACACATACTCGCCTCTATCCTCCTCTTCCTCTACTCTTCTTAGCACTCTCTGTGCGACTGTACTGTACTTTTGGTACCATACCCTCAGTAAGTACTGGCGGCACAAAGAAGAGACACAGAGCATGAAGAACACCCTGTGGAATTGTAATGACCATTCTAGCTTTCTGCGGAGGAGTGGTTATGAGACAGAGATAACAACTGATAAGGGACTTGCAAAAGTTGTTGTGAAGCACCAGGCGCTGCATTGGGGAGGGCACCAGCCGCAACACTAGACCAAAGCGAAAGACCACTCAGCCAGGGAGATTTAAAGAGGAGGCAGAGTACAAGGAAGCCATCCACACTTGAGGGAGTGAAGAAACCAGGGGTATGGAAGGTTAGGAAGGAGAGGCACTGGGCCCGACCAGGAAAGCAGAAACGCACACACGCAAACAGATGAACAACAGCAAGTGCCAGAGCATCTAGGCAGAGCTGGCAGAGGCAGAGCATCCAGGAGCCCAAGGAGGAAAAGGGCTTGAAGTCAGTGGGGAATTGATAAGAGGGGTCTGGGACCTAAACCAAGAAGCAAGGTATCCTCCTTGTGGCAATACTTGGCAGGAGAGTGAACCAAGTGGGCCAAAACAAGGAGAGAGAGCAAGAAACCAGAGTCTGGTGGCCCTAACCTGAAGGCAGAGCCACAAAGCCTGGGGAAGGGCCAAGTGACATACCAGGCCAGGAGAAGGGAGGCATTATCTTGACCAACTGGAAAGGAAACGAGACTCTTTGCTCACCAAGTCATTCCCCCTGGTGATGTTAAATTGTGTGAAAAGAGGCAAGGGTAAGGGAGTCGTTCGCCCTGGTTGTGTTGCACTGTAAAATCCAAGACCTGGAAGTGAACTTCTTACCAGGAGAAGGGAGTAATTATAGCAGTTATAAATACTTTTTGTTACAGTTTATGAATAAAATGTACACATTTTTGTAAAAAACACTTCAAATCAGTCATAATACATCTAGATTATTTTCACATAATTCAAGTAAAAAAAACAAAAATGTACAATTTCGCTAAAACATATCAGATAAAATGATGATATTTTCATTATTCACGTAAATGGTGTGCTACATAAAAATAATGTGCTAACAGATTTGTATGCAGTGGACGCCTCGACGATGACACATGTCAAATCGATGGTTAGGAGTGCCTCAAGGTCGTAAACTACCATTGGGACCAAGATCTGTGTGTACAGTTGCCGGACTCCCCTTAAAGTATATCCGCAATTCTTGATGGCAAATTGATGATTAGTGCTTTTATTTGAGCAGCGCTAACTATTCGCGATTGTATACACAAGGTGTATTCACCTTTTGCATCTAATTCCACTCCGAAATATTTATATTGGGATGTGTACTTTATTTCTAGTCCTCGTACCGTTAGCCTAGGGTGAACAATCTTTCTACCACAAAATACCATCAGCTGTGTTTTTTCGCAGTTAATTATTAGGCCATTACTCTCAGCATACTCCCAGAGGGCATTTGCGATCTTTGCAGCCCGCCGAATGTGTGATCCAAGATTATTAAGTCATCAGCATAGGCTAATACCGGGCAATGACATATACACAAACACATATGTAGAGACAGACAGACAGACAGACAGACACACACACACACACACCTTCATGCAGAAGTAACCGATGTTCTGGCGGTAAACTTCTGTTCCTTGCGGGTAGATTGTGTGATTTCTGCAGGAATTCAATGCAATAACCCTGTGTTACCATGGGTAGCACCCACTTGTCTGATGTTATGGCCTGCCATCCGTGGGCGTATGATGATATTCAACTCCCAACTGGGGTGACATGGAACGGGAGCATGTGCTGGGGCATCACTGCTTAGTAGCCGAGGCTACCACTGTTAGGGTTTGACCCCTACCACAGGTTCAGCCATGTCAATATTGTATTTGGATTCCTGATGTATTCGGAAGATGTGACCACTGATGGGGATACCAAGTGCTAGTGCCAGTAGTGTATGTGCCATGTGGTGTGATCGTGGGATATTTTTGCAGATGAAAAGTATGCCTATTTGCAGAGTTTCCTCTTTGTTGATAATGTCTATCTGTGATTTGGCAGAGAGACTTCATTGTTTTGTGCTCTTTATTAGCTTTTTCTAAAGCTTCATCTACAGCTTTCCCAAGCAACTGGCTTTCTTCCACTGGCATGCCTAAACGTGTTGCCTATGTTTACGACTTGAAACCTGAACCTCATAGCTAAGCATATCTTTTGAGGAGTGTTGCTTCCGCTATCACCCTTCTTGCTGTTTGTGCTACATCAAGGGAATTTGTACTTACTGCATTAGTAGATTGTTATGCCACTTGCAAATCTTTAAGCATTTGAGACTTTGAAGGCTCTGGGATGTCTTTCACTAGATCATCCATTTACGGCCCATTGGGCCCTATTACATGGAATTTATGCAGTGGTCTTTGGAATGCACCCCTCATAGGCTGCGGAAATTGACACTATTCTATGGAGTGCATAGATGATCTTGCTCTCTTTATTAGGGGGGAACTCAGTAGAAGAGAAGGTTGTTTCAACCCACTTGTGTGTAGTTGTGACCACTATCGAATCAGGGTCTACATGACATTTTATATGCAATGGGTAACTTGGTGGTAGTTTATATTTCTTTTCAACCTGATAGTTGACTGGCTTGGAGAGCGTCAGGCTCACCAATGATGGGGCGATTCATTTTTTGAGTGATCTCAAAAGTGCAACATATTTTGTAACCTTTTTCTCTCATAGGATATCTTCCATCAGTGCAGACTATTCCTCTAACATGTTTGTTTCTATACACAAACTGTCAGCGGCCCTTCCTAGCAAATCGTTATACAGTATCTGATCAGGGTGACGATGTTATAGGTGGATCTACAATGTCAGGTGATGGCATAGTGTAGTCCTCTAGCTATATGGCTTGTTCTTTGGGGATTACCTCCTCTTCTGAGTTATCATCCAGCTGATTAAACTCCTCTTCTAATGGAATAGTATGTACCTTTGACTTGATAAAAAAGGGCTGGGAGGATAGCTCAGGGGCAACGCGCTCGCCTTGGAAGCAAGACCGAGTGGAGCAACAGAGGTTCGATCGCAACGTCCGCGCTTAGAAACCTCTGGGTATTAAGCGTGTTATAAATAACCAATTACAATAATAGGTGAAATGTCTTCACTGATTGGGTTTCCTGTTCAATTGATGATTTTCTAGAAAATAAAATATTTTGTCCATTGTGTTGTGAAACCTATGTTTAGTCTGTTTAGTTTTAGAATGCGTAAGTGGGATCCCCCATCCCCTTCTGAGTCTTAATCCTAAAGGAGCCCTTTCTTCTGCACAGTATGTACCATTGTCCCTTCTCCCTCTGCCATACCAGTAGACTGTAGTGTTGGGTGCTGTCGGTGTGATATTTTCGAAATGTGCTTGCTCCATGTCCAACACATATGCTGCAAACCTTCCAAATGTTTTGGAAAGTAGCTTGAGTGTTCTGAACTCGAAGCCGTACATTTCTTTTCTTTTTTGTTTCGGTATCAATGCTGAGAGAGTGTTATTTTGATGGCTGTGACGTCCATTTAGGATTGCCCTGCAGTCAATGATTCAATACTCTCCTTCAAACACACCTCATGTGATTTATGTTTTCTTTTATACAAGTCATTTTTTTTGTCGCCATTTGCGGTTTCCACAGTTAGGTTGGATGTCTACCCTACAGAGTTGGAAACAGGCTTTAGGGTAGCGGATGTTTCATTGGAAGTGTGCTCCTTGGTTTTCGTTCTCGAAACCAATACTCCCTTAAATCAGTTTTGATATGTTCCGCTGCAGCAGTTGGCCCAACTGATGCTTCAGCCTGCAGCACATAGGCTATCCAATGTTTAGTTCAGAATTCTTTCAGGGTTATTGGTTTAAAGAGCTCACATGCTAGACACTTTCTCCCCATGGTACCATGGAAGACAACTATTGTACGCAGTACTTACGTTCTGTGATACCATATGTGCTGGTATGAGCAGCGCCTGACCACAGTGCAAGCTATGGTTGCTTAGCCCACCATAACTGGCAAATCTATTTGGTTTTTAGATTTTGCGCAAGCATAATGTACCTTTAACAATGTTTTATCCCTGACTTTCACAGATTTTTAGTAGAGCAATTTAATCATAACGTCCCGTTAAGAAAGTTTCTTCACTGAATATAGTGAAAAACCCCTAAGTTAAGAGAGAGTTAAGGTGATCTTATTTAACGGCATAAAACCCTTGAAACTTAGTGGGTGTGTAAAGTTATGAGCATCTTAATTTGGTGTTCCCCCTATGATGCGCCTCTTAACTGTCATTAAATCTAGCCTTCTTGATTGATGTTCTACAAATGATAATTCAGACAGCGGCCATGGTGGTGGTGATCCCTTTTACTGTTGAGGGTAAGGTTGGCCAATGCCTAATATCAAATAGTTATTGGAATGAGGAAATAGCCTCCTTGGCTGATTGTTTAGCCAAGCTGGATACCTGGGTTTGGAGTCGCTAGATGTAGAAGGGAAAACATTTGAATAATATCAGGTGATTTACCTTCTGCCTAGACGTCGGCATTGAAGAGGATGAGGATGGACTGTTTGTGAAATGTCCTCCTCACAGGAAAACAACCCAGGGGCTAGCATGGAATTATTTAATGGAATCTTGGGGTCGGACTATGTTAAATGGTCAAGATAATGGCGATTACTCCCCTAAATCCACTTGGATAAATAGTGTTTTAAATTCTATTATTGATTACGTATTTGTTGACTGTGCCGTATTTGAATGCTAGGGGTTTTAAAGTTGTTGATTCTACTTTGAGTGACCATAATATGCTGATTGTTGATTTTATGATATCAGATATAAGGAGGGAGAAGATATCGGGCGGGCCATTGAGAGTAAACATGGCTGGATCCAAGATGTACATGTCAAACTATGTAATGAAAATTCTGAATGATACACTCTTGGATGACTGGCTTACAACTTCTCTGGAATGGAAAATGTTGACCTTTAATGAAATGTCCTTCCATGAATATTTGAGGGAGAATATAGATAAGGTAGTAAACAGTTGTAGGACCCGGGCCTTGGCAGAACAATCAAGAGGGAGGCACATGCATCGTTTTGATCCTCTCTTGGTAGAAACAAATAAATCTCTAAGATCCTCTACTCAGAAAATAAAAAAGGGGCTCCGTTTATTGTCTGAGACAGAAGAAATGAGAGTAGTCAAAAGTGACCATAAAAATTGGCTGATCAGCCATCGTTCTATAATGTTAGAAAATGGTGGCGAAGCAATGCTTAAATTATTGAATCAGAGGAACTCATCTGGCTTTTAGCAAGTTGTAAACTCCTTGGAGAATGCTCAAGCCTCTATGCAGCTGAATCCAATCCCAGATACAAAATGGGTGGAACATTTTGGATTATTTATAAAAAGAAGAAATGGAGTTGTATCACTCCTTAGTAGGAGCCAAAGTGGCCGCACGGATGAATCCAGACCTTGTATCTTATGACTTGGTTTTGGAGGCAATACTAAGAGAAAGTGTGTCTAGGGCAGCCGGGCCCAATGGGCTGTATAATGGTTTGTTTAAGGGCGCCCCAGCACTATGGGCAAATAAATTGACAATCCTGTTTTCTCAACTACTGGATTCGAGTGTGAGGCCTGATTCTTGGCATACTGCCTATGTCCTCCTAATTTCTTAAAAAGGGAAACGGAATGATCCTCTTAATTATATGCCCATCATGATTATGGATGCGGATAAAAAAAGATATTTGCATCCATACTTTAGCAGCACCTGCAAGCCTGGTTACATAAGGCTGGTAGATTAAGAAAACCATGGGCTGGCTTCCTAAAATGTCAGGGGACAGCCATGAATAACTTTATTACTAGGCGTCTTCAAGATTTGGCCTGGACAAAAACCTATAGTCATATTTTCATTGCCTCTGCGGATCTCTCAGCCGCCTTTGATTCTGTTGATAGAAATCTACTTTGGCATAAACTGGCAAGTTGGGGGATCCCAGAGGGATTGTTGAGACTAATTGTACTCCTACATACCAACACGAATATTCAGGTGAGGCTAAATAATGAGGGTTCTCCACCACAGAAGATAGTGATGTATATAGGCTTGAACCAAGGGAGTATTCTTGACCCTTGTCTCTTCAACCTCTACCCGTCAGATATTGAGGAAGAAATTCTCCCAGCCGCATTCGCATCACCATGAATCGCGATAGTGAAATTCTTTTGTATGGCGTATGCAGATGACATTATGTTGTTCGACTGCACGCAACAGGGGATGCAGAATTTAATTTCCGAATTTGCCAACTGCTCTAAGAACATTTCCTAGCCATTAATCTGGATACAACAAATATTAGGGTTTCTAGTAGTTTTAATAAACCAGTAAATTAATCTTGGTTTTTAGGTACACAACAGTTGCACGTTTCAGAAATGTTTATATACTTGGGGCTCCCGGTTTTTAACAAACACTTCAAAGAGAGGCTAATGGTTTATGTGAAAAATAAAGCTGAACGCTTAGGTTCGCAGATGTGCCTGATAAACAGAAAATATGGGAAATGTTTGCTTAAATCTTTAGTTTGTTTTTTCTGGGGAAAATGTTGGCAAAATTATTTTATGGTTTAAAGGTGATGCAGCAGTGTGTAGTCCGTAAAACGGACTTCCTGTAAGACAGTTTGGAGGAAAGCCCTGAATATTCCAAATTGTGTCCCGATACATTGTATCAGTGATGGGTTTGGTTTAATTTCCCTTAGAGCTACGCTTGAGTGGAAATATGTGTCTCTTATGTGGAAATTTCTGGACCCAATGGAAATTGGTCTCTTATGTGGAAATTCTATATATGAAGACATGGATTACCTGATACTAAAGTTAGAGCCCTCTAACTTTAGTCAAACTATTTGAGAATTTTTCTAAAGAAATACTAGAGAAACTGGGCTTTTCAATCGAAAACATAGTTGTTACTAAATTACATTCAGGAACATTTGGCTAAAGGTTTTATTAGACTATCTTCACACGATTCCACCATATTTTTTTATTTTTATTCTGTTATTCAGTTTACATAAACTTTTTAACAATTTCCATTAAACTATCATCCCACACTTAATAAAATCTGCAAAATCTTCCTCTTGATCCTCCTTAGCAACCAGTTCATGGACACTCCAATAGCCACTCCAATAGCCCTTTTATGACCAGACAGTTGCATTTCCTAGTTCTTCTCCAACTTAATAAACATTGCTTCCAAGAATTTTATCAGGGCGAACACAAGGTCTCCCACCAAAGTTCGGCATCCAGCCCAATCTTTTCAAACAATTTATTGTACAGGTGGATCAATCTGAAATCTTTTAAGCTGTGGCAGAACAGTATCAGGTGTTTTAAAGATTCTTTTGGGGCTCCACAGAGCCAACATTTTTTGTCTACTTGTATTCCTCCATATCTTTTTAAGGGGTTTTAGTGTGAAGGACATTAAACCTGAATCTCAGAAAGGGATCTTGCTGTTTGCTGTTCGAAAACTTTTTCAGATATCCCAGTAGGATGTTTAATTGGCCATGGTTAGTATGTAAGAGTGTGGGAATGATGGAGCTTGCTCTTTTTTCCTCTGTAATTCGCCAGTCATCATCCCAGAGTATCTTTTTGACATACATCAGGTTCTTGCATAAGATCTCTTTAGACGTCCCCAAGTCCTACTGTATTTGTAAGTACAGGTCTTTCCATAGGCCCAGTGCCCAGTCCATCATATCAGGGTCTCTGGTATTTATGATCTCCAGTTGAGGCAGAATATTTGGCAAGATTGATTTTCTGAACAACTGCAGATATTTCCATGTCACCCTCAGATAGAGTGACGGCAGGCCGAGTTCATGCCTTATAACTGCCACTGGTGTCTCTTTTGGAAGATGGAGTATCCATTTCCAGAAGTAACCTTCCAGATAGACCCACCACTCCCAGCTTAGCCCAAGACAGGTCTCTCCAGCATTCATTTTTTTCCTGCATTGCTCTTCCCTGCTCCAAAAACCATTACTTCTGACTTAGATGCAGTGATCTAAGGCCATTTGCTTTGACGTAGTCCTGCAGAATATCTAATTGTCTCTGTAGGCCAATCTGAGTCTGGTCCACTAGCACCAAATCATCGGTGTAAAGTAACCATCCCAGTGCAGTTCCATTTATCTTTGCTGGAAAGGATGTGTTATTCACCAGGTTAAACTTTAAATCCTCGACAAAGAAGTTAAATAATATTGGAGCCAGTGGACATCCTTGTTTCAGCCCTTTCTCGATATTGATTTTTCCGGTCATATTTCCTTCAGAATCCAGCTTCACTTGCATACTGGTTCAAGAGTACAGCTCTGTTAATAGCTGCTAACAGGTCTTTTGGGCAGCCTTTTGTTCTTAGTTTTTCCCACAGCGAGTCCCGGTCAGCATTGTCAAAAGCTTGCTCAAGATCTATGCAAGCTAAGTATATTTTCTCTTCGCTCTTTTTCACTTTGAGCTTTAGAGATTGATCAGAAATAGGTTTAGGCTGCAGCCTACTTCTTTCACAAAGCCTGCTTTGCTTGCCTGTCAAAATTCCTAGTTACAATTATCATTATTTATTTAATGTGATTTAGTTTAAATAAATTAAACTTTAAACATATCAAAACAAACATATACAATAAATCATCCAAAATGAAATAAAATAGAATACACAATATCACAATATATACTTCTTCACATAATTACTCAGTGATCTAAATATAAAATTAAGTACCTTCCTGTATCAACCACAGGAAATATAAAAAGAAAAGCAATGAATATAACCTATAAGAAGTTATACTAGTACTCAATTCGAGATACCCTCAGTCATAATTGGTCTGGTTATTTTTAATCACTCATTATAGCAGAGGGCCCAATTTCGATTCAATCCTTGTCCATATGTTGTACAAAGCCACTAATAGGCTCATGTTTCCAGAATTTATGCAATATTGCCAAAAAGATCGATCACCAGGTTCCTATATTATGTACATATTTGGCCATGACACAGCAATTAGTTAGTAAATGTCTCGCAGTCTCAAGAGTTTCTGCTTGTTTGCAGAGCCGGCAGATTCGATCTTCTATCGGTATTTTTGCTCTGCATCCCAGGTTCGTCATAGTGGGGAGTTGTTCCAATCTTAGCAAGATGATAAATCGCCTGAGTCGATTTGGGGGACAAAGATTTAGGTATGCCTGAGGCTTCATAAAATCATAATGTCTGTAGTGGACAAACTGGTATTTCTTGAGTTTGCTCAGATGGGCATAGTTTTCTAGCCAGTCGCATAAGGCTACCCGCTTGTAGAGTGCATTTTGCACTACTTTCGAGTAGGTAGTTCCTCCAAGGTTCCA
Organism: Ambystoma mexicanum; assembly: GCF_040938575.1. Lineage (NCBI taxonomy): Eukaryota > Metazoa > Chordata > Amphibia > Caudata > Ambystomatidae > Ambystoma > Ambystoma mexicanum. The sequence goes on from NC_090930.1 coordinate 728,517,104, forward strand.
TCCTATCTCTGTTAGGAATTTGATCATGGGTTCATACAATGAGCTAGCGGTACTGCTTTTGCCAAGTTCCTGTCGGATAGTTATCAATAATCGGTTGGTGGAGCCGCCAATTGTCCTCAGAAAGAAGTCAGCTCTCTCAAATTCTCCATTTGTTCAATCATCTCGAAAGAATTGAGGCAAAAATCTTACCTACCATGTCCAGCAAAGCAATGGGCCTATAATTTATTTTGAAAATGCACGGTCTCCCTTTTTAAATATAGGTACCACAATCGCATTTTTCCAGGATATAGGAATTTTCCCATTTTCAATGATCCTGTGGAACAGTGCTTGACTGAAGTCTGCCCATTGTTCCGGGGCTTATTTCAATAGGGCGTTGGACAGTCAATCAGGGCCCCTTGCCCAGGACCGGTTAGCTTTCTTTATTAACAGGAGAATGTCAATTTCGATGTTCAATTTCTTGGGTTCTATATCGTCTTATTTAATTTTTGGCTTCTTTGCATCAAAGAGCACCTCAAAGTGGTCCAGCCAGACCTCTTCAGATATAGGATTTAGTTGGTATGGGCAGGTTGTTCTTCCTTCCCCATTTAGGAGCTGCCAAACCATCTTGCTGTTATTATTGTTAAGAGCCCCTATCATTGCTTCTGCTTACCTTTGGAGAGCCCTTGCTCTGTGATGGATGATCCAATTTTTGTATTTTAGTCTTCTCTTTCGCAAAGAGTCTTTGGTGTTTTTTCACCGACTTCTTGATCCTTCGCAAGTCCTTCCCGAGGAGTTTATTTTGTTCCACAACCTCTATCACATGTGTGGCGTGGTTTGAGCAATGGCTTCATGTCTCTGAGACTCTGCAACTTACTTCTCTGAAGGAAGCCAAGCCTTCTCGTATTCCACATCTTCTAGGTCTTGTTTTTGCCAAGTCACTAAATCCTTTGTCAGGTTGACAATGTCACAGGGCAATAGTCCTAGAGATTTCTTTCTCCGCCCAACTCGACCCTCACCTGCCACTTTGGTAAAGTTGATGACACCTTTAAATTGCATCTCATTATGACGGGGTCATGGTCGCTGTGCTTTGCAGAGTGAACAATTGGCAAACTTGTATTTTGAAGAATGTTTTCGAATACGAAGAAGTGGTCCAAGTTGTTCTTGTTGGGATGTCTCCCATCATATTTCCCTTGAGCATGTGGAACCCTTAGTTCCTTTTCTTCTGACCATTCGTGAATTCTGCATCTCTTAGGTCCGTTGGTTCAATGCCCTCCACCGGTCTTACCCAGAGGCAGTCAACATTTAGATCACCACAGATTATTACTACCAAATTCTTATAATTTGCATAGAATTCATCAATCATGTCAGTAACAAGCTCCACTAATGTTTCGCCCTCCTTCACATCTGGGTTCCAGTATAGGTTGAATAGAAGCAGTAGGTCTTGATCCTTGTTGTCCAAGTCTCCTGAGTTTATAAGTATAATCTGGAATTAGGCGTTTGGTTAATCGTCTGTTTAACTTACATATTGAGGCAATTTTTTAGCATGACCAAGAGGCCTGCCGAAGGCCTGCCGAAGGCCTGCCCAACAGGCCCTTTTTTGCCTGATTTACGAGAACTAGATAGCCATCGAAAGCTGGAACATTCATCAGCCAGGCTTCTAGAATACAGATTATATCAAGCTTGGCTATCACAGGGTTCATGTCGTTTAAAAGATGGGCATACCCTCTCGTGTTCCACGGTCCGATCTCCAGGGATCGTCCCCCACCCCATCTTCTGGCTCTAATCATGATGTTTGCGGCTAGGGCTCCAGCCAGCCACCTCCAGTATTAGGGACCTTCAATCGATTAGTCTGAGCTTGGGGTGTTGGTGTTTTGAACTTCTTGGTTTCATCGTTCCTAACTATGGTGATTTGTAGATGCGGTATAGCCTGTTTATCATGCCTGTTAGATACTGAAAAGCAGAAATACCTTGATCTATATATCTCAGTATTTTGTCGGGGCGGATCAGGGGACTCACTTTTCCGGTCTTCTAGGTTCTTAGCAGGATTTCTCTTCACTTCCCATCGGTTTTCTCCTCATGTCTCTCCCTCTTTCACATCAAATTCCAGTATTCGTAGCTCATCCTTTGCTTCCACCAGATGAGAGGTCAGAGAAACAGACCCCATGAGTAACTTTACGTGTCATGGATTTTTTCCTTTGGGAAGCATACTATTTTAATATTCTCCGAAATTAACCACTCTTAACTTGGGGAGGTGGTGTAGAAATGTCATTATATTAGATCTATTTAAGAAAAGACCATCCGAAGATCTGAGAACAGGGTCGATCTTGAGTCCCAGTCTTGATCGCGGTTGTTCACTTCACTCTCCTTTCACAAGTCATTCTTGTGTTCTTTTGGTCATATGAGGTTCTCCCCTTCTCAGCTTTCTTATGCGTAACTGGCTGACATTCCGAGTTGGATTTTAATATCAATGTTTCCATCAGATTTCTTGGCTTTGGGAGGTTGGATGATTTAGACGGCTGAGCCCCTACTCTCAGTCTTTTATCTTCCATTCTGAGGAAGTGGGTTGAGGAATTTCACGCCCGAAGTGTTGAAGGGTTTCCGTCGGAAGTTCTCTTGACCTCAGCTGCTGGGGTTTGTCCGTTCTCATCCTCCCTCACCCTATCTTCATCATCTTCATATACCGGCAATTCCATTAAATCCGCCTCTTCTTCCGCCACCTCAGAAGGAACTGCATCCGATGATATGGGATCTCTTAACAAGGCATGGAGGATAAGAGATGGAGTTGGATGGGGTAGCAGCATTTACTCTTCTGGATGGCACTTTAAGCAAACTTTTTATTGGTGGTTTTTTTTTTAAGTTTCTCAAAAAGCCCAGCGAGCCGCACTGCTTGATAAATGCAGGTTTCTTCAAATTTTGGGGGTTTTTCAATTGATCATTGGCCTTGCTCATAGTGTTTATAAATCCTCTAGGTTTACTGTGATCAAAGATGGTAAAGGCATTTTTCATTACAGCCCTCAGATATTGTGATATTCTGGTTCTGATGGGGTGGACTCAGGCCTAACATGTACACTGGGGCCAGATCTCGAAGTTACTTCCGACTCCAGTGTCAACAGAGGTTTAATTTGTGCGGTTGCTAATAGGCCTAGAGCTCCAATTTTATTGTGAGCCATCACACTCTCTCCCCCTTTTAACAGCCGTAGCTTATGGTCAACCATTGAAGGCATAGCCTCAGAGAGCTCGAGCTCCTCCTTTTTATCCTGTAATAAATCTTGCTTGTCCCGCTGTTTTATTTGGTGTTGGAAAGCAGTGACTATTTCCTTAACGCCTAACAAGAATATGTGTTTAAAGGTCTGGGCGTCCTGGAATGAGTTTATCGAGGGATTTCAATATGACCCCTTCCAGTTCCTTTTCTCGATCTCTCCTCCCCTTTATCGATTCTATAAAGGACTCCACGTGTACTCATTTGGAATTCATCAACGCTATCAGCATTGTTTGAACTCTATAGTTCTTGTGCAAGTTCTCATAAAGTTTCAAGTACGGGGCAAGAGAGATGGCTACTGCAGACAGTATTGCTTCTTGTAGATTGGTGGCCCAACTAGGTTGGAAGTTTGACTTCTCCATAAATGATTTCTGCTTTTTTTACCTTCGAGTCTTTCGTCTTCTTTTTGTTTTTAGAAGTATTAAAAATAACTTCCAGTTCTGAGTCTGTCTCAGTGGTTTCCGAGGATGGTACTTCTTGAGGGGGGATACACGTTTTGAAATTGATAGGAGCGACTTCCTTGGGTTCAGTGCAAGCTTCTGAAGTCTTGGGGTTTCCCCCACACCAGGCTGGTGTTGCTGAGCCGATGTCCCCCGGAGTTCCCCTCATCAGCCCCCTATTTTATTTTTTTCGCTTGTATGTGGTCTGCCCCCTCAATGTCTTTGATATCCATATAATGGTTACGCTTCCCCTTTTTGGGGCTTATATCCTTGCATAGTTGAAGGACCAGCTCAGCCAGATCTCTAGTAAGGCGGGCAACCTGTGGTGTGCTATCTGCATGGTCTATTAACAAGGAACTCCTCCTTCTGGATTCTTCTACCAGATCCAGATGTTCTTCCCAGTCCGCGCTGGTCTTTTCCAGATCTCCATATGCCACATGCAGACTTAGCAACTGTCTAATTCGTGCACCACTGTGTTTTTTTCTGGGCAAAGGAGGCTAGTCTGTTGTTGGTAGATGGTGTGTAGAACAGCGCAAAGGGTTCAAGGTTTGAAAATCTGTTCCCGGAGGGGCTTGCATTTGTTCTGTCTGAAGTAGCCAGATCTTTGTCAACGGACAAGTCAAGCCTTGAATGGGCGAGAACCTTTCTTAAAGAACCACCAGATAGAGTTTGTAAATTGAGCGCTGCACCCTTCCTCTCAGAGGTATTTAGAGGGACCTCAGGGTTGGGCAGCACACTTCTTTCACCTCTGATTTTTCCTGGTTTGAAGTGAGGTCCTCCACTACCGAAACCTCAAGGCCCAGACTTGACAGGGCTCCACTCAAAAGAGCTTCATCCGAGGGTTCATCCCAGGGGGTCCCCGGTGGATCTGCCTGCATCTTGGTTCTTAAATAAAGTTCAGCCCTTGTGTTTGATATTGGCTTTTGAGAGGTCCGATTTTTTGCATAGGGCTGTGGGGCTGGCCTTTTAAAATGCTACTTCACTTTCCCCACATAGGAGACTGAGTGGCATCTTTTTCTGAATAAAGGTGCCACTTTTGCTTCATGGTTGACATTTCTGGTCAGGACTTCCCTGATTGGTGAGGACAATTCTGTAGAGGCAAAGTCCTTTGTAATAGGGATTCTGTGAGCTTGCATTCGGTCTTCACTTGCATCCCGATTTTCTTTTACTCTTGGTGTGGTTGATTCCATGAAGTCTGACTTATCACAAGGGTTTCGAAGTTTTGTTTCGGTGTCATCCTCCGTTGCCTCCACTAGAGGGGGGCTTCCATGTTACGCTTGCTTGAATCCACTTCTCCGGGCCTGGGTTTAGCAAGCTTTACCGTCCTCGACTGAGGGTCAGCCGCCACAGCTGGCTCAGAACCGAAGACAGTCTGCTCCTGCCGGCTTCCAAGGCTGTCGGCCGGATTCCGGATAGAACCGTGGTCCTGTTGGCTCTCTGTTGACACATCATCTAAAGGTGAGTTTGGGTTGTCAGCCGCCTCGATAGAAACCAAGGTATCCATCAGGGAACATTTTCTGGGTGTCAAGTGTGTCAGGGATTCCTTCAAATTATTTGTGTTTGATCTTGCACTAACGGAAGGGAGGGAATATTTTTCCGCCATGGATACGGGTGTAGAGACTGAAAAAAGGGCTTGTAATTCAGATGGACCTGTCTGCCCGCCCAATGGGCGCAGTTCTGGTCCGGCTCCACTTCTGTGGGGCTCCGGTTCATTGTAGAGAGCCTACTGTCTGAGTGCTCACCTTTCAGCGAACACTCAGCAAACACTCTGCAACGCTCTGCTTCGGAGGGAGTGTATTTGTAATCCACTGGGGAAATGACCGTCACAATGGTAGAAAGACTGTCCAGACGAGAACGCCAGCAGCACCGGCAGTGTTCTGTGCAATTCCTTAACACTCAGCAAACACTTCATCATATTCTACCCTAATAAAAATAAATGATACTGACATTAGGCTATGCATCAATTATAGTGTTCTGTAATTTACCATTATAAATAGGACCAACTCCTCCTTACCAATGTGTTATTAGATCAAAAGTACATCGAATGGGGGAGCATACGGTTCAATTCTTTTTTTTATGATTAGTTTGTTTGCAAACTTTACATTATTTCATTTCTACTAAAACAAATTTTCAACTTTCGATCTCGTCTTTTCCTTCTAAAACATTTAAAATTAAAATCTTCTCCGAGTGTCCTTATTTCCTATTAGGTACTATGCCCCTTCGTAGTCAATCTTGTATCTTTCCCCTCATGCTATATTTCATTTTTTCTCAAATTTAATGAGGTCCAGTATTGTACAACTCTCATCGTCCATCTATTATCTTGCCCTGACATAATGTATGCCCATCTTTCTTTCTCATCCATGTCTCTTTTGTCTAGTGGAAGCATATTTGCGAATAGTTGCTGCTTGTCCGTCAATGCTGCACATTCCATTAGTAAGCGGTATATTGATTCTTCATGCTTCTTTTGATCGCAGAATCTAAATATAATCATTTCTTTCTCAATCCTATTTGTGTGGGCCAGATATTCTCTTGTTGGTAGTACAATTAATCTCATCAGTAGGAAAGTATCTCTGATCGACTTACCTAGTTCAATTCAGATCCAACCTGGGGATGACTCGAATATGGCTTTTTTTTTTGGCACTGGATTTGACCATTCCATAATCCTCATTAGGTGTTGTAATGCTCCAGCATTTTTTCAATGATTAAGGATTTTTGTAAAGACATTTTTTATAATTTATTTACATGACATCCTCATTTACTCCCCCTTCTTTAGAGAACATGTACAACATGTCAGAGAGGTTTTGACACGACTGAGGAAGAATGGATGATATGCAAAGCCCAGTAAATGCAAATTTCATAGAACATCAGTAATATTCATAGGATACATGTTTCCAAAAAGAATTGTCATGGCTCCTGCCAGGATATAGATTTTATTTTGGAGTGGCCAACTCCAAATACTGTAAAAGCTGTGCAAAGGTTTTCAGGCTTTGCCCAATTTAACAGACAATTTATCTCCAAACATTCTTATATTCTTTAACAATTAAGAGTGTTACTAAAAAATTTAGTTATGTGTCAGTGGTCAATATTGTGAGGCAGACAACTATTTGATGATTTATCAAAACATGCCATTTTATTCTTCAAAAGAAATACTGAGGATTTTCCTGCCTAACCAAAGCTAAGGGGAACACTAATACAGGATAACTGGACCTCACACAAAGCAACAAATACACAAATAAAATATATGGCAATACAACATGACATGGATGACATTCACGGTTTGAGCAACCCTCCGATGTCATGGGTGCATTCCCTTCGCCAGGTTTCAAGGTCAACTCTGCTAACGTTCAACCAAAGAAAGTCATGTCTCAAATCAGTTCTTGCTGTTTCAGAGTCACAAGTAAAAGTGTGTTAAGCAAAGTTCCAATGACAGCAAATCTACTCTCGCAGGTGAAATATCCACTTTCCACTTCTACCAAATAGCACCAATGGTAATCTCAGCCACGATGCTTTGTCACCTCTTCAAGAAGACTTGCCACAGTTCAAAGGCAATGCAATATCCACAACTGTCAATGATACACAGTTTCTGGTTAGCAGTTAGTATTTTCTTAATTACAGTTTTAGAGTTAGCAATGGTACAATTGTCAGGATGACTCCTTAGTGCTGCTGCTTCCACTTCCATAACTTCATTTCTACTTGATTCACTATGAGAACAGTCAGCTTTGTCTCACTGTACTCCATTTTGTTTAGATCACTGCAATGTTGCACCTACCGACAACCTAGATAGGCTTCGACAAGATACACATTAAAGTACTTCAAGAACTTCAAGTAGGCAAGGCACTCTTCCTCTGAATAACGCTCTTCAAAAGGGGCAGCCTCTTTGCCTCTCTTGCCTGTCTGCCACAATAACAACCTGGGTGTGCCTTTAAGACTCATTTCGTTCACTCTTCCACAGTCTCTGCCACTACAGGTTGTGCCATCTTCAAAATAGTCTTTACAAGCAGCCAGTTTCCCTTCCCAATTTTGCCTGCACTTCTTCAATAGTATATACACTTTAACTTCTTATATACGAAAAGAAAGCTGGGTCACAGTAAAGAAAAGAGTTCAGTATTGCTTTAGGAATCACAATTAAGCACACGCGACGACTCCTTGATGTAATTTTCACAAGTTAAAGGTTTCAACAGTTGTGTTCTCAAACGTCTCTTCTTAATTAGTGAAACACGACCAATCCTTCAGATAGTAACAGTATTTTAAAAGTGTGACTAATGTATTTAAGCAGTGTTTGCTTTCTGCGCGAGCAAATGTATTTTCATCTTATATGCCAGTTCTACATCTTCATTGTTCCGGTATTTCATCTTTAACGGACAACTTCCACTCGCTTTAAACCATACGCAAGCGAATAGGGTACTGGATACTGTTGCTGGCAATGATTGCACAAGGTATTAGAATGCTGTGCTTTACTCACCGGCTTCTTTAACACTTGCTCTACAGGTCGCACTGCTTCCACGAGTTCTACTGCTTCTGGCTTCTTAGGGACCCACACCCTTCCTCTGTGAAGGTGTCTCCAGTCCGGGCCACACGTTTATGGCGCTCCTCTCGCTCCTGAGACCCATGGCTTGATGACTGCTCCTCGCCTTGGCCTCCAGCACATTCACTGCACAGCAATCAGGCTCACATGGGGAAAGCCAGCTCTCCTGCACGTCTTCTGCTGCGCAGCCTCTGCACTTCAGAGTTGGGGGGAACAGGACCCTCTCAGAACAAGCAGGTGATATCTGCTGTCTCCATGTTCCAGTATCCCTCTTGTTCTCCCACTTCTGCTTGGTTTGCCAGCCTCTGCCTTCTTCCTTCTGCAACTACTGCTACAGCTCGCACATTCCAGTCACTGTTCCCTCTGCTTCCAATTGGCCGCACACGAGGGGGCCTTTTATATCTGGCATGGATTCACGGTTCGATGTTTTAATATCCTCGCAAAAATATTGCCAGACAAAAATATCTCCATATTTTTGCAGTGATATTAACCCATGGAACCTGCGGGGAGACCCCCGCAACCCCTATATTTTTTTAGAGGGAGCGGGAGACACCCCCGCAACCCCAGGTCCCATTTTCTCCATAAATTATCCCCACTAATATCACCTATGGCCTTACCCCACGACCATATATATGGTGATATTGGTGGGGATAATATTACCCGATACCGGATTCACATGCTCATGTAACTTCCCTGTCGCCAGGCCGGGAATCCTTGGTAAAAAGAAAGCAGCCTTGCTGTAAAGCTTGAAAGACTACCTTTCTCCCTCTAACCAATCCTTGATGTCTGGGTCATACTGCACCCATCCTTTGACAACTGTCTCCCTAAACCCCACCCCCGGTGGGCATCTTCAGATTCAAAAGCACTCAAGGTGACAGTATGAACCAAGACAAGCCACAGCGGTGGAAGGAGGGAGGGTTTGCATGTGAATCCATGCCAGACCCATCCTGGAGAACAACAGTTACAGGTAAGTAACTTATTCCTTCTCCAGCATGGGGACTGGCATGGATTCACATGCTCATGAATACGAATACACAACAGTACATAACACAACCAGGGGAGGTGGAAAGGCTCAACAGAAGTACAACCACTCACCTCAAACAAACAGGTTGTGTAGCACCATCTGGGTGACTCTGGACTCCTCCCTGGAATCCCTGTCAACGCCTGCATGTAGCAGCCCAGCAAATGTCTGTTAGGCTCACCTGGTCTTTGCGGAGGCGTTGGGGCACAGTTGCAGCCCTCCCTGAACTTGAAACACCCCCTTCAGGCCTCTCCCTCAGTAGAAAAGCTGTGAGCGGTGGTGTGTGGTGATACTGCTCCTGTGAATTATGGAAGATAAGCTCTCTGTCCTGCTACTTCTGGCAGGGGCGCGTCAAATGGGATCTAGTTCCTTCACTGATCCCTGATAAGGATTAGTCCAGTCCAGCTGCGACTATGCTTCTCCTTATGATTGGTAAGTCTTTCTTGAGCTCTTGTGATGCTGTTCGTTCTGTTTAATGTCTTTATACGTTGCTCCTATTTATGCCTGCAATAATGTCTCTCTTCTGTTTTCTTCCCTTAGATGGAAATGCGGCCTCCGTGCAGCTGTGAGATGTGGCCGGATGGAAGATGGATGCTACCACAATGTTCTACAGCAGGTAAGTGATGGTTTAAGGAAAAGCGCAAAGTATGGAGAAGCGCAACCTTAAACTGACTGTTTTTTCGATGTCTAACCTGGTCTTCTGTTTTTCCTTGCAGTGCTGCTGTCGACGATGGAGCGCGTTGTGCTGCGGTGCCAAGATGAAGATTTCGGTGCTCCGGAAAGTGTAAAGATGAATACTTGGTTCGCCAAAGGGATTTACAGGTAAGAACAGCTTCCCCCAGTGGTAAGTATGCTGGCAGGAAGCAGAATGTCCACGATGCAGGATCTTCAAAGTTAAGTCTGACCTCAGGCGACGGTGAGCGTTACGCTGCTTGCAAGTGCAGAATAATGCGAAGCGTCTGTCTTGAGGATCGAGGCAGCTTATATAGCTGAGATCGTGGGCATGCCCATTAGGGCCGGCATATCAGCCACACCCTGCCACTCCTAGAGAGTGAGCACATATGAAGGCAATCCATTAGCAGCCACACCCAAGAATACACTTGGGGCTGCTTAATGGATGGAATGTTCAAGGTTAATGCATCCTGCCTAATGGATGGAATGTTCAAGGTTAATGCATCTGAAGTGCTATGTCCATAATAAAAGCGTTTTGGTGTTAAATGGATGTTCTTGTTTACTTTTGTTCATGAGCCTGGCGCCAAAGGTGCCAGGACAGTGTCCACCCAGGTCTCCTGTGGATGTGACCCCTGCATCCCTGTGCCCCTGACTTCATGACCATGACAATCTCAAGCAGTGGAACACCAGCGAGAAATGCCATTGCTGCTGCGATGGCTCTAGTCGAATGGCCTCTCGGACGACCTGCAAGAGGTCTATTGGCCAGACGATGACAGTGCATGATGCAGCCGGAGATCCACCAGGATATGGAAGTCTACGAAAGGGCCTTACCGTGATACACAGGTCCAAAATTCATAAAGAGTTGAGACATCTTCCGAAAATTATTTTGTGCATGCCACATAGAACAAGGCATGAGCAACGTCCAGCGCATGCAGCGTCCTTTCAGCAGGCGATGGACGATTTGCAACGAAGACTGGCAGCATCAAGGGTTTGTTGGGATGGAATTCAGAAGCAATCTTTGGCATAAAGGTGGGGTGGGACCGAATGCACTATCCTCGTAGCATGGAATTATGGACGCTTGCAAGAAAGAGCCTGAATTTCCCCAACTTGCCGTGTCATAATGTGCAAACTGTCGGGCTGCAGGAGCCAAGCCGTGAAGTTCGGCGACGCTGGGTCGTGGTGCTGTATCGTTCCGTCTTCTCTGGGGAGGAGGTCAGGAAGAGTAGGCAGCCCGATGGCCGGCGCTACTTCCATGCAGAGAGGTTCCGGGTACCAGATCTGGTGAGTCCATGACGGGCGAAGGTTATCATCTTGCTGTGACAGCGTTTCAGTGTGTTGATCACACGAAGCAGCAGCAGGATTGGAGGGAACGCATAGAGGAAGAGGCCCTCCCGGACCCTCCCATGTGAATGAGAAAGCATCTCCCAGGCTGGGGAAACCTGTTGGCGAAAGTCTGGCACTTAAAGTTTGCTGCTGTTGCCAATACGTCGATTCAGGGTCGGCCCCACATGCTGAAGAGACGAAACGTCTGTGCCTGCTGAAGCTCCCATTCGTGGCAGGACTGCAGTTGCCTGCTAAGTGAGTCTGTGATTGTGTTTTTAATGCCCGCCAGATGAAATGGGACGAGAAACATGTCCTGAAGCATGGCACAGGGCCTGTGCCTCCAGGGAAAGAGAGGGGGAGCGGGTCCCGCCCTGCTTCTTGATGTAAAACATTTTTTTTTATTGGACATTTGTATGGTGCCTATACACAAGTGTTTCCAGGCACCACAAAACAAGATGGGGGGGGGATAAGGGAACAACAACACTAAAAACAATGGTTATATTCGCCTTGTGACAATCCTACCGTGCACGTTCTTGAGAAGGTGGTAAGTGCAGGGGATTAGGGGGCAGAGGGAGAAGTGCAGGAGTGGGGTGCCTCCAGGGAAAGTGGCAGAGATGTGCTGGGAGGGCAAGAAGGCATGTGCCAGGGTGGAAAGGGAGGATGAGTATGGTGGGCCGGATGGACTAGGATGGGCTAGTCCGGGAAAGGGAGCCCCAGAGCAAGTGCTGGCAAAGGATACAGGGGGACTAGTGGGGGTTGGTCTGGCCCCTGTATGACTCTGAAGGGACCAGTCCCCAGTCATAGCGGCTGAGGGAGAATTAGCACGGGAAAGGGAGAGGGATGGAAGAGGAGAAAAAAGAAAGTCTTGAGAAGTTTCCGGAACTTTAGAAGATCCGGCTCAAGTCAGAGGGGGCAAGGAAGGCCATTCCAGAGGGAGGAGCCAGCCGCAGAAAGGGATCTACCTCCCACGCTCTGCTTGGAGAAACATTTGACCTGCAGAGAGTTGGAGCCAGAGCACAGAAGGACTCTGGTCAGGCGGTATTTAGGCAGGGAAAGCTGGATGTAAAGAGGTCCCAGTCCCCAGATGGCCTTGGGGATAATGCAGAGGGTCTTGAATTTGAATCTTGCGGTCACCGGGAGGCCAAGGATAAGTCTTGCAGTCCTATTCTGGATTAGTTGGAGGGGGCAAAGGGAGAAGAGAGGCAGATTGAGGAAGAGGCTGTTGCAGCAATCAAGCCTAGAGAGAACCAGGGCTCTGGAGACGTTGAGCTTTTGGGGAAGGTGAGGAAAAGTAAAATGCCCCTGAGGAGTGTAAGGGAGGTATGGTATCACAAGTAGACACTGACACAAGAGTTGCAAGTTTCAAAACATTTATTATTAAATTCCAGGGGGCTGGAAAAAGACTCTGAGGGGCTAGTATTGAATACCGATCACAAAAACCATGTTGAGTTGAAACTGAGGAAGCAAGAGAAGTCTATCGATATTTTGATACTTGAATCCAGACTCACTAGGGTCAGCACCGAGTTATAAACTGTTCCAACTCTACTATTGTTGCTTGAAGATGTGCTTAAATAAGACACAATATCCACCGATCACCTTATAGCAGATCTCTAGACCCCACAGTTGATTCATGGCGAAGGGAGTTGCTACAGAACCCCATTTGCCATTCTGACTTAATATGATGTACTTTTCATTTGCCACTTGTACATGTCCCTGCACCGAGTTTTGTATGAGTATTAGGGCAAGGTTAGGCTTATTAGTTTAGCGGATTATTGTTTCTTGACAAGACTGACTAGTACCGTTTCTGTTTTATTTAATGGTCGAGCTTACTCCCATTTTAGTGATAGGGCAAGTTAGGAAGTCTACAACCCCTTTTCAAAATAACAAATGTTTTTGAAACATGCTCTTTTGTTTTGTGTTCATGCGTTTGACGCCATGGGTTCCTCACAGAGGGTGGCTGGTAACCTTGTAGCACTTGGAAGACTCTTTCTCCCTTCCAGCTGAGCTGTTGTGCGCAATCCTCACAGCCTTTCGGAAAGAACGATCTCCAGCCAGGGGTATGGGGGGGGTGTGATCTCTAGCTTCGTGCCGCTTCCGTTCAACCCCTCGGTTTCACGTTCTCCTTTGCTTGGTTCACCATAGCCCTGGAGGAACGGCTCCTTCTCGTGCATCGCCTTGCTCAAAGCGTGTCTCAGTGTTCCACCTTTTAACCATGTGCGGAGAATTAATAGGTATTAGGTGTGCGTGATTAATGTCAAGTGCGTGACCCAGCCCGATCTCGTTGGAGGGACATGCCCAGTGTATTGCATGGGTGGTAATCCTTTCAGCCTTAGACCTCCTCTTCCTCAGCTCAGTGTTTGTGAAGGAAAGAGAGGGCTGGGAAGTTGGGATAATCAATAAAATAGGATTGGAAAAGGGGGGATACCACGTCCCGCCATCAGGTGTCTCACCCAACTCCCTGAGGACCCCTCGTCCAGGTAATCCTCCAGTTCTTGTTCACCCAGAGAGTCTGATCAAAAGGTGATGGCTGTTTCCTGGCCACCTGAGTAAGGGATCCCCGGGGTCTAGGCAGTGAAACACCCTCTGGTTTTTCACAGGAGGAGGAGCTGAAAGCGGGACTTCTTGCCAAGGGCCATGATGTGTGGAGAGAAAGGGAGGAGTCAAAGATGATCCCAAGGTTCTTTGCCTCACAGGTGGGTGAGGGGATGGGACCAATGATTGTAGCCAGAGAACAGGTGTCCCGATGAGTAGGATCTCAGTCTTACTGGCATGAAGGCAGAGATCATTGGCAGAGCACTATGCTTGAATAGCAGTCAGGTAAGAGGGAGGAGGAAGAAGAGGATGGCAGCTGGAAGGAGAGCTGTGTGTCATCTGCATAGCACTGGAAAAGAGGTGTGAAATTGGAGATCTTTTAGGCCAGAGGGGCCAGATAGATATTGAAGAGCCATGGAGATAGACTGGAGCACTGGGGGACGCCACAGCTAAAGAGAGTGGTGGAGGAGAGAAAAGGACCCATTTGTAGTTGGGAGGGTCTGTTTAAAAGGAAGGCGGTAAACCACGTCAACGCCCTGTTCGTTATGCCTCGGGTATCGATTGCGGAGACGGTTAATAAGGATGGAGTGATTGACGGTGTCAAAGGCAGAAGAGAGATCGAGGAGGATCAGAACAGAGGGGGAGTTGGAATCCATGCTGAAGAGTAGGTCTTCATGGGTGTTCAAGAGAGCAGTTTCCGTGTCTCTGGCAGCCCTAAAACCGGACTGGTGATTTGGGAGGGAGCTGGCCATTTTGGTGTGGAGGGTAAATTGGGGAATGACCAGTTTCTCCATGAGTTTGCCCGAGAAAGGGGTGATGGAGATAGGGCGATAGTTAGCTGGGCAAGAAGAGTCAGCAGATGGCTTTTTAAGGAGAGGGCGCAAAAGAGTGCTTGAGGGTTTGGGTGAAGGAGTCAGTGGTAAATGAGTGGTTGCAGAGGTCAGCCAAGGCTGGAGCGAGAGGTGTTGTTCTCCTTGATTGGTTCTGGCGGAGCAGGGGAGCACCTGTTCAGAGGAAACTTTCATAGAGCGATAACTCTAGAGATCTCATCTGGCGCAATGGGAGAGAAAGAGGCGAGTATTGGGTGGGACTCAAGGGAGGCGAGAGACAGGGTGATGGGGTGGAGAGTCGGAGCAGTAGACAGAGAGGACCGAGCAGAGGGGCTGGGAGGGGAAGAGGAGACTGCGGTAGGATTGGCAAGTTCCTTGCAGATTTTAAAGCGTTCAGCCGTGTTGTTGGTGGAATCAGAGATACAGGCTTGGACATGAACCCTCTTCTTGCAGCAGATGGAGAGGCAGTATTGCCTTTGAAGTAGGCGACAGGCCAGTTTGTCAGCGAATGAGCTAGATGCCAGTCACTTCCACTCTTCAACTTTGCACTTGTGTTTCAAAGCAGCCAGGTCGGAGTCATACCAAGAGTTGCATTTGGAGGCAGGCTTCATGTGGATCCTCATGTCATGGGAAGTATGTCTACGGTGTTGGAGATGGAGAGATTTGCAAGGACAGAGTCAGAGGGCGAGTTCAATTAGGGGGCGGGGGTGAAGGAAGAAGCAAATGCATAGACTGACATGCTTCATCGGTCGAATGATGGCGAGGGAGACTGGCAGTGCCGGTGGAGGCATCAGGGGGCAGGGTAGGTCAAGGTGAGAAGAGAGGATAGAGTGGTCAGACCAGGAGACAGGGGGTAATGAGAGGGTTAGAGAGAGGGGTGTCTGTAGGCACCAAAGCATCAACGGTGTGACCGGCCGCATGGGTTGGGCCAGAAAGAAGGATAGAGCAGGAAAGAGTGTCACAGAGGTTGCAGAAGAGAACAGTGGCCTCATCGAGAGAGTCGAGATGGATTTTGAAGTCCTCAAAGAAGACACGTTTGGGGGAAGAGGCAAGAAGAGAGGACGACAGGTCAGCCCATTCTGAGAGGAAGAGGGAGGATGGTCCGGGGGGGTCTTAGTGGTGGTGTTGTCTGTAAAGATCCTCACCACCCGCCCTCGCAGAAGTGGTAGGAAAGACTTGAGGGCCCAATACACGGCCCGCAGCTCCAGAACATTGATGTGCAGAGTCAGCCCCTCAGAGATGCCACTGTGTTGAGGCGGGTGCCTATAAACAGAGCGTTCTGCGATTACACCACGTAGGACTTCAGAAAGTTGATGACGAATCCGAGCTTCATTAGAAGGCATATGGTCTCCTTGGTGTGCTGCACCACCAAGCACTGAGAGGGGGACCGAATGAGGCAGTCGTCCAGGTACAGATAGACGTGTATGCCCTTGAGACGCGGGTGTGCTGCCACCGGGGCCAGGAACTTTGTGAATACCCTTGGTGCCGATTGCAGGACAAAGGGAAGAGCCTTGAACTGATAGGGACGTCCCAGAACCACAAAGCGCAAGAACTTCCGATGCTTTGGATGTATGGGGACATGGAAGTAGGCATCCTCTCGGTCCAACGTCGCTAGGAAATCCACTTCTTCCAGCTGGCCAAGCACTTGCTGCAATGTGACCATCCTGAATTTTTGGTATTTAGGTACTTGTTGAGGCGTCGCAAGTCTAGGATCGGACGCCACCCCGTGACTTCTTCCAGACCAGAAAACTTCTGGAGTACACTCAGGAACCCCAGGGGGACAGGTTCCATTACCCCTTTTCGTAACATGGCCTGCACCTCTTGTAGCAGCTGGGCCACGTGCAGTTCCTTCCTTCCCAAGAGGGGAATGGAAGGGCACCTGTGTTCAAATTCCAGGGTGTGCCCTTGATGAAGTATGTCCAGTACCCACTTGTCAGTGGTGATGTTCTTTCACTCCTTGACGAAGTACGTCAGACGTCCCCCCACCACTGGGGTGCAAATGTAGGGTCCTGGGCCGGGTCAGGCTTGCTTGGGAAGTTGCGTCCTGGCTTGTGGAGGACGCCAGCGCTGTGGCCATCCGCTGAAGGACTGTGACCGGCCCCTGCATGTCTCTTGGGAGGTGGAACGGGATAGTTGACGGTATGAGTTGGACACGTAGCCCTTAGAGTATCTTCCAAACTTCCCTCCAGAGAATCGAAAGGATGAAGACTGGCGCTGTTGCAAGGTCCCCAGCAATCTAGCTGTTTCAGTGTCCGTTTTAATAGCTTGAAGTGTTTCGTCCACCAGCTTGCCCAAGAGGTTGTACCCATCGAAGGGCATATCCACCATCTTGGATTGGACATCTGGTCTGAAATGTGTGGCCTTCAACCAACCTTGGTGTCCGAGTGCCACTCAGTTTCCCATTTGGTGAAATCCTGAGCCTGCAATGACGCCATCATGATGGCATGGTCAGAAGCCACCTCACCCTCCTGAAATAGGGCTAAAGTCTCTGTTTTTTTGTCATCAGGCAAGAAATCCAGGATCGGCCCAGCTTAAACCACAACTACCTGTCATACCGGGCCAGGATGGCCAGGGCATTGGCGGCCTTCGCTGTTAAGGCAGACGTATAGATGATACGCTTGCCCATCGCATCCAGCTACTTGTCCTCCTGGTTAGGGGGAACCATGGATGAGGAGGACATATCTGCTGACCGCTTTACGGCGCGGCTGAAACACATAGTCCTGGGATGGCTGTGTTCTGAGGTATCTCGGGGCCGAGTCAGGCACCCTATACTTTTCCCTCACGCATGTCACTCTTGACTGGCGTAGAGCTTGTGGTCTTCATGAGAGCTAGGCTTTCTTCCCAAACATTGTTTGTTTATTTTATTTATATAGTGCTCCAGACCCGGGGCTAGAAGGGCGCTTAAGAGGGCGGTTACAAAGTAGGGTATATACATTACATAGTACAACAGGTTATACAGTTTACAAGCAAGATTAAACAGTCATGTTCTTAGAAGATTCACGAAGGAGATGAGTGCTACATTTTGTTCAGTAGCCAACCAATAACATGTTTCCTAAAAATCTGAAAGGACTGAATGTTGAGTGGTAAGGTGTTCCAAAGTTGGGAGGCAAGCACTGAAGCTGGCGCCGCCAGCTCTATTTAAGGTGAATCTGGGTACTGTGAGGCAAAAAGTATTAGCGGATCTAGTGATTCTAGTGACTGATTTCATGGTAAATGTATTGGTGAGGTAGGGTGGGGCTAGGTGGTTTAAGGCTTTGTAGGTAAGGCAGATAGTTTTTAAGTCAATTTTTTGTTTTTTGGAGAGCCATTTGCAGGACTTCCTGATTGCAGAGATGTGCTCTCGGCTAGGGATGTTGAGTGCTGCACTAAGTGTATTGTTTTGGAGCACCTGAAGTTTGTTAATTATAGCTTGGTTGGCACCTAGATACAGGCTGTGGCAATAGTCCAGTTTGGACCTTATGAGGGCCCTGGCGAGTGTGAAGTCTTCCTGGATGACACACCTTTCTGGTAAAGGAATTCCTCCTCCTTTTACTTTTCCTTGGGCATTAGGTTGAAAAGGGTATACAGCCTTGAGAGCATGGAGTGGAAGGAACCCACCTCATCTGGTAGCAATGCCCTGGGGCTTGCGGGGGGCGTTGGCACCCAGCGGTTCTCCATCCGGAGTTACAAAGTCATAAAACACATCTGTATTTGTAGTGCCTGTATCTGTGTCCGTTCCAGTGTCCGTATGGAGTGGAACCACCTCTGGTACAGCCGGAGTGGAGGGTGGCATTGGCCACCTTGGTATAGGACGACGCTTTGGACCCGCGTGGCGGTGTCTGCGTCCTGGACCTAGGGCCCTGTTGAGGGTCCACCGGGGCTGGCACCAATGGAGGGTGTGCACGCCTTACCGGGATTGATAGCTGGTGCTCTTCCACCAGGGGGTCTCTTCACCCATCGGGTTGTCCCCTTCCTGGTTCGGGAAGCAGTCATCTCGCAGTGACTCCTCGTCAGAACTTGTGTAGACTGCCATGACAGAATCCCTTGCTACCTCCTTTAGACCCATCATAGACGTAGCTGTGGTAGACGGTGGTTTTGCCGACAGGGGCCTCTGCTTGTGAGATGCTGACAGCATCGCCGCTAGCGAGGACTTTAAAGTAGGCATCAATGAGGACCTTTAGGTCCTCATTGATGCCTAAAGACACTCTTTGCGAGTGTCCTTCCTTGGTCTATCCTTCGACAAAGGGCCATGCTTTGCAAGAGGGGGTGGTCTCTCCGATGACACACCACCCACCGGCAGGCTTACCATGGATAGGGAAGGCAAAGGGGTGCACAAGTGCTCCGAACTGGGACCCGCAGCAGTGGCAGCCAATGTCAGATCAGCTTTATATGGACATTGTTTGATGGGACAACCTCTGCATATCTCGACCTCTCCCCAAGGGGAGAACATTCCACAGGCCGTCCGGACCTGGATGAGGCCACAAATGGCACCCTCTCTTCCTTCAGTCATGCCTGCAATACCGGTCCTGCTTCGTCTCGGTGGAGAAACCTCGGCAGATCTCGCATCCCTCCTCGTCGTTGTCAGGATGCAAACAATAGAGGAACCTTGTGTGTCTGTCTTCAGCGTAGATGTTCCTCAAAGCACATCTGGTGCAGAGCTTGAACAGGCTCCTCTTCGGGCATGAAGTAGGCCTCAACTTGGCCTTCCGAAATGGAAAACCAAGATCCGACGATGTTGTTGTCGATCTTCACTGACAAAGGGGCCCCGCCGGTCAGAGAACCAGAGAGATTTCAACAAAAATCAAACAATTTATTTGTAGAAAAACTTTTAAAACAGGAAAAATAGTTTAAAGAGCAACTTGCGAGGACTCCCAGCACTGAAGCGTGCAGTAAAAATCTGAAGACTTCCACTGTGGGTCGGGCTTAAGGAGACGGCTGTCATTGAATGGTTGCAGCATGACCCGGACATCAGTGATGGGTTAGAGGAAGAAAGGCAGTCTTTAAAACAAGGCTGCTTTCTTTTTATCAAGGATTCCCAGCCTGATTACAGGGAATATTCATGAGCATTTCTTCAGCATGTCAGAGCCCATGCTGAAGAAAACCATATGCTCATTTCAGGTTGATTTGCATGCGTCTTGACAAATCCAGCATATACACTGGTCGGTCTAGGAAACCCCCTTCATCACTACAGTTCCTACATAAGCAGGTATGACTGTATGGGCTCTGACTCCCAGTCTTCTGTGAATCCACCATGTATAAACACTCTATAGGTCATGAGCCTGTACCATCTGATGAAAAAATTTGAAATTGTTCAGTCGACTGAAGATAAATATAAAGTAAAAATGTTTTGGTTTTTAAAAAAAAGTAGTATGAGAACAATAATTGGTTGACTGTAACCAAAAAACACCAAAAAATTACATACAGTATATAGTACAATATCCTTCGTGTGATCCACTGCCACCTTGATGACACAGTATGTCTTGGTGGCTGCCAAGGGAAAAAGTCCAGAATGGGTAAAAACACTCAGGATGTCAGAAGAAGTCCACAGCTGATGGAGGATAAATAATGCAGCAGGATGGTCGTTAAGGCAGGCAAGATATTTTTAATTGACGTCACGTTGTTGCATGCCAAAGGTGTCGGACATCTTGGGAAGGCAAAGTAGTGAAGCACTACAGTGGCAGCCATCTTTGGATGGGCAAAAATAATGACAGTGATTCGGGAATGGATGGGAAGCGCCATCTCTTTCAGAGGGACCAACCAAGCAGGTGGCTGTGATGGCCCATAACAGTAAGACTGATAGACAGGACACTCACTCGTTGTTGGGAACATGTAGTCAAACACTGCCACAAAGTTTGTGCATGAGTACCATCAGTATTCTAAGAACTGAACATGTAAGGCACAGTGTCCTGAAGTCTGTTTGCTGAGTTACTCATAGTGGCAGAGGACCATCCTCAGATATGTAGGTCATGAAGATGGAGTTTTCACAGAATCAGGTATTTGACTCCAAACATGGCACCACTTAACGATAACAGCTATATAGTGGAAACCTCTTCCATTCTGCCTTGCTCTGCTCTCTTCTGGTGAATCAATCTCCCCCATTTCTTCATGGCTTTGTCTTAAATGGATTTCTTCATCTGTCTGTTTCGATTCGTACATGAGCCCCTGATTACTGACATTTGTTAACGAATGAGACCAAAAATAATAAATGTTGAACAAGAGAAAAAAAGGGGAATTATATTTTAAATAAAAGTGGAATTCCAAATATGCATGTTATTTTATTATGAGGGTATTCATTTATCCAGAAAGCAACTAAGCGCTTTGCAAACCATAGCTGGAAGGACACAGTGAGGGAAGCAGAGGTACAAGGGACCAGGGAGCGAACAAAGAAGGGGCGGGGCAAATTGGCAGCAAGGGATCTACATTACAAATAGCCAGGGAAGGAAACAGTGGGGAGCAGATCAAACAGTCTTAGGTCGGGAGGGAAGTGGAGGGTGTATGGACTGAGGTGTTTGGTAGGAGCCATTTCTCAAAGAGGAGGGTTTAGAGCTCCTTCCTGAAATAGAGAAGCGAGTTGGTGAGTCTGGTGTTGATGGGGAGGATGTTCCAGAGTCTTGGGGTGTAGAGAGAGAAGGCATGTCATCTGGTTGTTTCCTTCCTGCACCAGTAGAGTTCAAGTCTGCACATGCCCTTACTTCTGGTGACTCACAGGCCTAGGGAGAAGCTGAGTTTCTCAGTGAGGTAACTTGAGGTTGTTAGGGTAACAGCCTTGTAGATGATGCAGCAGGATTTGAAGTTGGTACGTGCTTGCAGCGAGAGCCAGTGTAGTTTGATTAGTGTTGGGGGTGATCTGATTGAATTTGCGGAGTCCTTTGATGAGTCGTGCTGCAGCATGCAGGCCACATTTCAGCAGTGTTAGGGTAGTTGCATAAAGGCCTTTCAAAAGTGCATTCTTACCAT
Organism: Ambystoma mexicanum; assembly: GCF_040938575.1. Classification (NCBI taxonomy): domain Eukaryota; kingdom Metazoa; phylum Chordata; class Amphibia; order Caudata; family Ambystomatidae; genus Ambystoma; species Ambystoma mexicanum. The sequence goes on from NC_090930.1 coordinate 728,538,621, forward strand.
GCAGGTGGGAGTGACCCAAGGCTTGAACAGTAAATCTGAATCTGCTTTCTGGGATGGAGGGCTGTACTTTCCACAGGAGATAAAGTTGGTACCAAGCGGTGTCCAGTCAAAGGGTTGAATGAAAAGGACCGAAACACAATTGGTTCGAGTCAAAAGGACCTAAAACAAAAAAATCAAATGCTTTTTTTTAAATGTATTTTTTTTGTTGCTTGGTATAGATAAAATGTGTTGTTTTTGGCCAAAAAACGGGTGTTTTTTGTTTTAGGTCCTTTTGACTAGAACCGATTGTATTTCGGTCCTTTTGATTCGACCCTTTCACCTAAAACCGTACCAAGCCGCTTGTGTCTTCCTTCCTATGTGCTGTTTGAAGGAGAGGTGTTTGTCAAAGTCAAACACAAGGTACTTGGGAGCACATAGCAATCTGGGGTGTGAATCCCGGCAAGGTTAATTTCAAAGAGCCATTTCTGAATGCCAGGGTGTTCGGTGTTGTTGGTCAGCAGTAGAAATTCAGTTTTGGAGGGGTAGTGCTTCTGGTAAGCACTGGAAATCCAAGACTGGATCAACATGAGGTAGGCCAAGTGCCAGTAGATGTCTTCGATGGAGGATATCTTGAGGAAGAGCTATGCGTCATCTGAATATTGGTGGATGTGGATGTTGCGAGGAGCCAAGCGGTTCCATTTAAAGATTGATGATCACGGGTAGAGGATGAATCATTGCGAGCCTCCCCTAGTAATGGGCAGAGTTGGTGTTCTGAAGAATCAATTTGTACAAACTGCTGGTGATTAGTAATGTAGGAATTGAACCAACTGAGGGCGATATTGCGGATTCCCAGGCAGCAATGTATATTGACGTTGAGTGTCTGGTGGTCTACTGTGTAGAATGCTTCTGAGAGATCAAGGAGAACCAGGAGGAAAGGATGGGCATCATCAATCACCTTGATGGTAGCCATTTCTGTGCTGCATCTGATTCTTAAGCCAGATTATTTATTTATTTTATTTATAGAGCGCGCAGCAGCCCAAAGGTATTGAGGCGCTTTACAAGAAAGTGTATGAAGGCTTAATTGATGGAAAGGGGAAAACAATCTTGGTTGGAAGAGTTACCTGGTCACTGCTTTTAGAAGGATCCTATGTAGGCTGGGAAGATTGGTTATAGGGCTGTATTTACTGAGGTGATCAGGGTCCAATATTGGTTTTTGAGAAGCGAGAGGATTCGTGCAGTCTTGAGGGTCGAGGAGGTGTCTTGAGTGAGGCAGCGCCTGATACCCATCAGGTAAGGCAGGAGTACTTCAGGCAGAAGTGTCTTGAATATGGAGGCAGAGAGGATGTTGTCAGTGAATGATGTGGTCTTGAGGGATGCTAGGGTGGCAATGAGGTTTTCCATAGTGACAGTCTTGAAAGTTATCCAGTTAGTTGTGGTTTTGCGGGATAGGATGTGTAGTGTGCTGTCAGCCAAGGCGTTCACGTATACATGCTGGTGGATCATGCTGATCTTGTTGATTGCAGAGGATTTTTTGATTGAGTGCAGAATGGGTGGGTCGGGCAGAGGTTTAATGCAGTGCTTGATGGCTTTGAAGAGAGCTCTGCTCTCATTGTTGGCCTTAGGTATAATGCTTCGGTAATAGTTGGTCGTGGCAGTAGAAATCATTCCTTTGCGTGTAGCACGGAGTTCCTTGAGCAGGATGAGGTCAGATGCACTGCAGATTTTTTGGCACGTGTTTTATTGTTTTCTGGTGGTTCATTTGTTGAATTTGAGTTCTTGTGTACACCACAGTGCAGAAAGTTAAGTCTTGAGGGTACATTGTTTCACTGGGGTATGGCGTTTTATATGTTAGTTGTAAAGGTGGTGTTGAAGCGAGCCGCAGTCCTGGTTCATAAAATAAATACAATTATTGAAGTATCTTGATATAGAAAAGGGACAGAGACTATCATTTATGAAAAATAAAGTGCCAAAAAGACATCAATAGTGTCATGGCTACCGGCCCGGAACACAGACCCCACACGATCAGGGGACGAGGGCAAGGGGTGACAACTTTTAATTGTCCCTTTGGGACAATACATCATAGGAAGCCCAGCTGGACTCAGTCCTGGCGCCTTTGGCTCCAGGCTGATGAACAAATATAAAATGGACACACTTCATTTTGTGCAAGTACTTTATTTTCCCTGCAAGAACCTCCACGTGCGGTTATTTGGGTGTGGCCACTGGGGGAAGCTGGATTCCACGTGCAGCATCCTTTAGGAGTGGCAGGTGGGGCCTGTGAGCCAAGGCTTATGGGCGTTGCCAGAGATAGACTATTTAAGCCCGCCTAGCCTTCATGCAAGTGTTTCGCATTATTCTGCACTGATGGCCGCGTAAAGCTCACCTCTGCCTGAGCGCATCTTACCTTGTTTCCAGCTACCAGCCTCAGCATCTTACCTTTGTTTCCAGCTCCAAGCCTCAGCACTTAACTTGGAACCTGCTTTCTTCGACATGCATCATCGTTATCTCTGGCATTCTTCATCCATCTCCAGACCTCCAGAAGGCAGCGTTCCAAATCCGACATTGTGGCATGGCGGACAATTCATCTCAAGACGGTGCCTGCAAGAGAAAAAGATGTTAGAGTTCGCTAATACATAACATTTAAGGTCGCGCTTTTGACACATCTTCACGCTCAACCTTAAACCAACACTCACCTTCTGTCGGAGCATCGTGGACTCCATTCTCTTCCAATTTGGCCTTTCTTCGTGCACCACAACTACCATAGGGCTGAATTTCACTTGTTGGGAGAACGCAGAGGAAAGACATCATTAAAAGATACAGACAATAATCAGGAATCAACATCACAATATTTAAAAGCCATAAGACACTTACCATCAGAAGGGGTAAGCCACAGCTGGTCTGGGCTGCCACGTACAATGGGCCAGTGAAGGAACTCGGCCCATCAACAAGCACCCCTGCAGTGAGAAGCAGGACGGGGAGCTCATCATCAATAATCAACAGGTGAGACTATATGGGTCGGCGCATGCTCACCACACTTTGGGAAGAAGGGTTCGAGAGACAGCAGTCACACAGCAGTATTCTCACAATCTCATATATCCACGCATGAGCCGTGTCACCAATTATCGCAGCCCGCAGCATATGTACAGGGGAAGAAGCCAGACAAGGGTGAACCACTTCCAGGGAGGGCTGCAACCTGCCCCAACGTCCCCGCAGAGACCAGGTGAGTGTAACAAATAGTTACATATTGGGATTAATATCGATTACAGAAGGCATAATATATTTATTATATGCATGAAGGTGAGCACTTTGCACTAGCAGAAATAGAGAAATAAACGTACTTGTTGCAGTGTAGGTGACAGTCGAATTAGTAGGAGTATACCACAAAGTATGATTCTTGAAGCTCAGAAATAAATACACTGAGCAACGCATAATATTGTCATTGTAAAAAGGGTTTGTTGATATTCACTAAATATGACGCATTACCATTGGGAGACATGTATGCATTTGCATAAAGAGGGTGTTTAGCTCCGGCATGCACTAACATCACTACAACGGGCATTGCACAGCAGATGCGGCAGGTGATGTCACATCCAGGGGCGGGTGCTATGATTTATTGTCAGGGTATGTGACCCTGCGTCAACCGCGCAGCAGATGAAATTATCACAAGATGTCAAAAGGGGACCGATGAGTTTCGCAGATATGAATTTTTAGAAATATAAGTTAAGCACTGCAACAAAAAATGTAATACATCAACATCTGGTGTGATGAGGATGTCATTATGATTGGTCAAATTTGACACACAAGTGCACTTTTACTTTAGGCAAAGGACTTCTAATTGAATTGTGGGTGATGAAGGAAAATGATTGAAATTTGATGCACTTGTTAATTAGCACAAGATTGCAGATCGAACAAAAGGGTATGGGATGTGGTGCTCTCCTGCGTGTTGGCTAAACGCTTGAGGATAAAACTTAACCTGGTAGGGAAAGGCTTCTTGGTATATCTTGCTAAGAGGCTTCTTCAATCGTGTCAATTGTTTGATTGCATAGGTTAATACAATCTTATGATACAGAGCTTCCTAAAAGCCCCATGTCCCCTGAACTGAACCAACCCTTTCATTGTTCGACCTAACCTAAGAAATTGCACAAGTCGCACATATCGCACACAGAATAATAACCTTCAGCACAGATGCCATAAGGCAAAAAAGCCCAGTCTTACAATCTCTGAAAGGCTGGAAGGAATTGAGAGTAAGCGGAGGGTAAACTTAGTTTGAGGATGTACTGGGGTGCAAGGATGCCAGAGCACAACTGTATCTGGCCAAGGTTCAATTCTGCAAAGGCATAGCGGCAGCACCTCCGGCTCCACACAGACCACAGGGCAGCATGACTAGACCAGGTTGCAATGTATGCATTTCCATAAAGTATGACAATCCAATCACAGTCGTAAATCTGGCAATGCTGTGCACTAGAAGAGGATCATTATCGAAAAAGAAAGAAGAAAATGTCCGTCAAAAACTTTACCATAACACAAATCGATCCTCTGTTGCAATAGAAAAAAGCTACTAGACGTTCAGTCACCTAATCTTTACTGATGAGTGAGAATTATGAAACGGAGGCAAATTCCTGCAGGTGTAGGTGGGACTGTTGATATACATTTTTTCCATCAGGTTCCAGATACTGAACAACAGCTCCATATACACATTATGTATCTTAGATGTTTGAGGGTAGAGTAGATTGAGATAAAAAAAAATCTGAAACACAATTTACTTTTATGCATAAGCGCCTTACAAATGTACAATAAAATAGAGCTTTTCTTTCATTTCTAAAATAGAATTCCTTGAATAACGAATAAACTCACAAATAATATCGATGTTCTGTGTCTTTGGGAATTCAATATACTTAGAGGCTGCTTCAGGGGTGGAGAAAATAATTCTTGCCAATGGCAACATGTTTGCGAAAGTTGAAAGTGCCTTACTGCTAACAATAACATTCAAATGGTGGGCTTTCACGTTTGTACAGTGCATGCAACTTCCTTCATATATCTAGTCTGTATATGAAAGGTGAATGTCAATTCTTCTTTTACTCCACATTCATTATCAGACTCGGACGTACCCACTAGTAACGCTTCCCGTTCAGATTTCACTGGGCATTCACTGCACGGCATCTTCTCAGGCGGACACTCCTCATCTTCAATGGCCACACTCAGTACAGGAGCTGTACTTTCAAGCTGCATAAATAAAAAACACTGTTTTTTAATATCCGTATTTTAAGAGACACGATGAGCACACATCTCTACAGCAAACAAGTATAATAAAGGCAAAAGGGGAGTTCCATAAAGGTTAATGTGTGACCAGTACAAATGCAAAATACCAAAGCTTTGATTCTAGGTTCCTAGAAAAGGGGTCTTTAGGACATTCCCAATGGAATGGATGTCATAGTCGGTGGTCTTTGCTTATGCTTTTCTGCCAAAACCATTAATAGTGAGGGGTGCAAAAGATGTAGGAGGAGAGGTTGATAGTCGGGCTTCTCACACCAACTTGGGTCAGACAGGTCTTGCATGCACATGTACCACACATGGCAGAAGAGCCACCCATAGGACTTTACAAAGGCCAAGCTTGCTCAAATAGGACAATCATCAGATAACCCATCCAAACCCGCAAATTATGAGTTTGGTGGCTTGGCACCTGAAGTCGGAGTTTGGACCTTTACAACTACCTCCAAAGATGAATGGATATCCTACGGTAAAGCACACACACTTAACATACGATGCTGCTATTTTAATGCGTAGAAAAGATGAGTTATGGTGTCAAAAATAGGACATCAATCCAATGCAGCATATAGAGTTGCATACACTTCACTAAAGTGCACCTCTCAGCACTCGCTGCATATATCATCTGAGAACAGTCAAAGGGATAAAAGATATGCCCACGGGTGTTTCATCCCAGTACCATTCTGGGACCCCCACACCATTTTGAACATTTAACAAATGCTTGCTTAAGCACCTAAGCTGCATGTCAGCTTTGACTGCAGTTACCTGAACCAGATGGGTAACTAGGCTAGAAGGCCCTTCACTGGAAGAAACATGTGTAGCCATACATAAACAGTGCTTTTTATAACCCATCCAAGTTCCCTGTAAATCCTATGGCTCACAGGCAAGCATTCATGGAAGATACATCCCAGTAAGCATTTAGGATTCAGATACACATTGGAATCCGCATTATTGATTGTATAAAATAAGAAATGCAGGTATATAAATGATTTGATGTGCGTACATGAAATTCAATGTAATTTTCAGTTAGGAAATGCACAAATTCCACATCGGTTTTGAATTGCTACAAGTTGTGGAAGCAATACAAGTATGTACCTGTTTATTCTTTGCATATTTTCTTAAGATCAATTGACTCCAAAGCTTGTTAAATTTCAGGATCCTTTATTCTATATTTTTCAGAACAATCCATTAATACAATACTGGCTATCCATGGGGACTTTTTAAATCGCAGATGTCCAGAGTTTACAATATTTTGTTCAACTTTTGTTCTTAGAATAGAATTCATAACCAATTCATAGTGCATGTCTCAATTTTCTGGTATAGATTACATATAGCATTTCGGATACCAAAATATGATAGCTGATTATCTGTTTCTTTTTCTTTAATTGTTTTGAAACACCACATTTATGACCCTGAAGAAGCACGTACTGTAGGTTAAACTAGAATAGCCTTGACGGTGGAAAACATGTGTTGGCCAAGAACTTCTTTGAGTCCTTTATGATTGTAACCAAGGGCTTATATCCTGGAAACAGATTTTAGTGAACATAGACCAATATATCTAAACGTTTTTTTTTTTTTAATTTCAACCCTTTCTAAATTAAGATGAGACCAGAGCTTAATGTATTCTTTGAGGGCATTGAGTATGCCTTAATAATCAAAATGTCATGTAAACCAATTAATTGGACTACCAGCTGATGCAACATGCAGCACGGGTGCTATGCTTGCTTTTTTAGTTCCATTTGATACAATTTGTAAAGCTCCAACCTCGAGTTCAATATTACTTTAGAGATAAACAAGAACTAACTGAAGGCATTCAAGTAGTGCTGAGAAACGTATTTACTAATGTACTAAGTGCTAGGGAGAATTCTCTGTTTAGGCTGAATTTCCTAACCTAGTGAGTGCCCCAGCAGCTTTGCTGGATTTTTGGGGTTTATTTTTTTTCTCCTGCCAAGAGTGAGACTCTTTTACCCTCACTGTTGGGCATGATTTGAGTGTGTTCCTTTGAATCTAGATGTGTTTAATGGGCTATGGGGTCTTTTACCCCATAGGGCTTCACGTGTTTTTGTGATGTGTGTTACACAGCACCCTCAGTGCAGTAACACAGGGGTGTCATAGTGACCCCCCAGTATAGACTCCATACCCTGGGACTGACTACTGTCTCCCAGGACATGTAAAGTCACCATTGACTTTACTAGTCTTAAATTCTGAACAGGACCAGTACAAACCATCATATTGTGGACGTACTGGCTGGGGCAATTCAATTGCCCCGGGGGGGTCTGTTAGTCGAGGGGGCACATCTCCGTCCCCCCTGATCGAGGTTTGGCTGGTGGCAGTGGATACTACTTTTTATATTCAACCGCAAATATTTCTCTATGGGATTTTCCCATTGTTCGAGGCTACTATCTTTATTTATTTAATTACGATAGCCTCGAACATACCGCCGGTTTATTTAATTAATATTAATTCTCCGGTTGGTATTTTTTGCCAAAACTCGGTTCTAAAATGGCGTTTGTGTTCTCTTCTGTGACTCCAACCCAAGTCGAGCCCTTTGTTCCACTTTTTGGCGGGCTTCTCCACAGAAGCCCTCCAAAGTGGTGCCACTCTGTCTGGGGTACTTAGGAGGGGTGGAGGGGGATTTTGGCACCCTGGACTGAGTTGCCTAGGCAACTCAAGTTGCACTCCGTCCTGATTGGCCCAAGTGGTGAGCCGGCCGGCTCACCACTTAGCATGTTTGAGTGACATCTAGGCTGAGTGAATGGGGGTTTTCTGCATAAAAGCAGGGCTTTGGGGACTGGAACTTCAGAAGTCGCCACAGGACCTAAGAATCCGACGAGGGAGAAGCTGAGCTGACCTGCCACGACGACACCACCGGTGGAGCCCTGTTGGACCGTCTCACCACTTTTCCCAACGACAGAGGAGATCTCCCGCCGGAGAGTCTTCTTCCTTTGACTGGTGGGGATAACCAGTTTCACTGTCTTTTCGCCTTCCCGACGTATCTTGTGGCCGCCTTGCCTGTGCCAAGCACCCCGGCAACCGGGATACCACGTTTTACCACGACTGCGAATTAAAGGGTACTACCTTTAACCGGAAAACCCCGCGGCTGGTTTCTTCCCTGGCAGTGCAACGACCTTCATCTTTCCTCCACGTCGAGATCTTCTCTTCCCTTGGACGATGACGAGACTTGCACCCACTGCCAGGAACAACTACCACCGCTGGAGGATCCTTCCCACTTAAGGTACCGTGTCCCGCCTGGCTTCCCTTGCCACCGACTGTACGGGGTAGATTTAGCCCCCGGCTTTCGAACCTGGGTTAGCCTGGGACACCCTGGCTAAACTTTTCTGAGCCTCTCTAAACTCTTTTTGAACTCTCTGCAAGACTTTCTAAGCCTAGTGTAACTGTTTGATCTTGGGCGCATTTGTGTTCTGCTCTCTCTAAGAGTGGGCCCAGCCTTTGGACTTTGGCTCACCAGTGACTTTTGCTCTTCTGCCTTGCTAACAGTGTTCCTAATCTTAGAGTGGTGTACCTTTCCATATTCTGTCTTTTTCCCTCCCCTTTTTCACAAACTTATTGGAGTGCCATCTAGTTAAGCGCTCACCTTTGATTGAAAATAAGTGGTGTTTTACTAAGACTTATCTGATAAGGAAAAAGGGGTGTATATATTACAATAGTAACTGTGTTTAGAATATTTTACAATAAGAGTGCTGGAGTGTTTCAAACAGTGTGTTTTTAAATAAATAATTATATACTTTGATACCATAGCTCTGGTCAGTGTTTGCTTGTATTAGTGTGTCTGAGTGCCTATTGTGTATACTTTGCATACTGCCTAACTCTTCTTGAGGGAAGTCTGACTGCTCAGCCACAGCTACCAGGTAAATCTGGGTGGTACAGACTGCTACCCAAGTGGGTTTACTGCTAACACCTGTAGTCCTAAATCTTTTGCAGTGTTCCCTAAGGGAACTGCACAGGTTTCTGCCCAACACTAAGCACTAACCCCCAACCAGGGTTAAAAGTACTTGGTAATGTATGCATATTATGTGAATAAAACTATTAAGCCCCAGAATACAAACATTACTTCCCAGTGATGGTCTTTCTAGAGATTGTAGTTGCATGCACCCACCCTCCCTCCCTTCCTTTTGTGGTACAAGAACAAATTTACGTATACAGTATGATCTCAAGTTTTTTATGTAGTGCTGTGCATGGAACAGGTCTGGCATCAATCAGTTAATAAGTGCACAAACTACAGGCACAGCTTACTTCAGAATGAACACAGGCAGAAAAACAATATAAGGGTGATGACTTAGAGTAGCGTAGCATAGGGATCTATGTGATCACTGGGCCTCCCATAATGTCGACTTTCAAATTGCTGACTCCCATTATGGCGTGGTGCAGTGATAATATAGATATTAAAGTTACTCACCGTAGTGAGTAGATTACTCACAGTCCCCTTTCCTCTATCCTTGTGGGGCGTCCCCCAACATGGAGACGGTACAGGAACCTTTGGCAGCGAAAAATTGAGCTTCCCCTTTAAATCTAGTATAACGCTGGGACACGGCCTCAGGCATAGGAACGCCCTAAAGAGGCCCTGCCCTCCAGCACCTCACCTCAGTCCCCTTTGAACACATCGGACGCTTAGATACCTGGCTATTATCAGTATATATTAGCCGTTGGCATGCTAGAGGGGGAAGGTGGGTGGGACTTATGCAGGAAAGGGGACTCCGGACTATGAGGACTCTAGTCACTACGGCAAGTAACTTTAATTACTCATAGTAATTATGAGTTTTCATTCATACGCCAATGATACTTAAATTTACATTGAGACAAACAACATTGAGGACGCGTTTAAGAGAGTTAACCAGTGCATGGCGGATATTGTTAAGTGGATGGCCAGCAATCAGCTACAAGTCAACGCAGCAAAGACAGAGATTATCCTGTTTGGGCCCAAGGGGAGAATTGTGGATGAGAAGTAATCATTCTCCCCATATATACAGGGTGAGAAGCTACAATTCAGCCAAAGAAATCAAACACCTAGGCTGTGTCCGGCAGGATGATCTCGGCAGTGAAGCCCAGGTGGGAGCTAATGTAAGGTCAGTTTACTACTCCCTGCGGATGCTTAGGAATGAACTTCCCTTTCTTCCCTCAGAAGATCACACAGTGGTAGTAGGGGCTATGACGAATACCCACTTGTATTATTGCAACAGTCTGATGGCAGGCATCCCGGCCAAGCAGATATATAGACTCCAGAAGGCCCAGAATGTAGTGGTTAGACTTGTGGGGCAGTTGGGAAAAAGGGACCAGGTCTCAATGCTTCGCAGATCTCTGCATTGGTTGGCGGCTGAGGACCGAATTATGTTCAAAGTAGCCTGTCTGACCTACAAATGTGTCAATGGGCTGGTCCCACAGTATCTTAGTGCTAAATTCTGCCGCCATCATCCTTCCAGAGCACTGCGTTCAGGTGATAAACTTCTGCTGATCGTCCCAAGCTCCAAATTTGTCTCCAGAGGGGATAGGAGATTTTGAGTCTATGGACCCAAGCTTTGGAATCATCTCCCTATGGTGATTAGAGCTTGCCAGTCATTGGACCAGTTTAGCAAGGCGTGGAAAACCCATCTGTTTATTTAGTCCCCTCAAGCTCAGGGATAGCATGTGTGCTTGATCGGCTCAGAACCCCATTGGTGAGGCTTTTTCGATCCATCTGCACCTGCATACAGTTAAGTCTGTCTTGGTACACGATATTCAAAATCAAAATTAAATCAGTCATACATTCCGTCCCTTTTCGTCCATCATTGTGGGTGATTCCACCGAACAAGACCATAGTGTGGAGCTGTGACAACCTGCCTCATATCTAGGCCGAAGCAAAAAGGTTCTTCAGGACTGCCTTCCCAAACTCTGCATCACATCTGGAGATGGTGTCCAGGGAGTAGTGACCGAAGAGGTGGTCTAAGTAGCCGCCTTGCTGATGACATCCCAAGAAGCATGTCTCTGAAATGTTGAAATGTGATGACCGTTGCCTTAGCTCTGACCGCATGGGCATGAATCTGCTGGAACAGGTTTGCCCATGGTCATGTACCCCTCCAAAATGGCCTGAACCATCCAACGGGCGATGGACGCCTTCGAAGCCAGGAGCAGAGCCCCCAAAAGTCACAAACAATGCCTCAGACTTCCTGAAGGACTTTGTTAGAGAGAGAAAACATTTGAGGACCCCCCCCCCCTCTCTGCCTCCGACTGTGGGTTCAGGAAGAACACCCGCAGGCAGGCGTTTTGATTTAGATGAAATGGAGAGATCACCAGGGTCAAGAAGTTTGGGTAAGTGCGCCAGATGACCTTATTGTTGTGAAACGTGGTGAAGGGCTCACACGAAAGATAATGCCTGCAGTTCACTAACCCTGCACGCAGAGGTGAGAGCCACCAGTAAAACTGTTTTCAGTGTCACCAAGCGGATGTCCACAGAGGCCATCAGCTCGAAAGGCTTGTGCTGCAAAGCTGCAAGAACCACATTGAGGTCCCAGACCGCGTTTGGTCTATGCACCGGCGGGAAAAGCCTCGACAACCCATTAAGGTGGGCCTAAACCACTGGGTTGGCCGCAGCAAACACATGCTCAAGAGAAATTTTGTAAGCTCCAATGGCCACCAAATAAGTGAGGCAAGTATCCACCTCAACTCCTGAACGGGCCAGGTGTGCTGAAAAAGCCAGCACTCATCCCGACCCTTGTTACAAGCCCAATGGCAGAACTTAGTCCATTTACTTTTAAACTGGGACCGGGTCGAGAGGCTCCTGGCCCGCTGAATGATGTCCCAGTTGTCATCTGAAAATTGAGCATGTTCAAACCTCAGCTGGTCAGGAACCAGGCGGCCAGAGCCAGCCTGGCTGGGTACGGATGTTCCACCGCTCTGTCCTGCTGCATCAGGACGTCTCTGCTGCAGATTGGAAGGTGGACGGGACCCTGGGAGCACAACTGCAACAAATCCAATAACCAGGGTCTCGAAGGCCAGTAGGCAGCAATCAGAATGAGACTGCAACCCACTGAAGCCCAAAACTTGCAGAGGATCCGTTGGAGCATTGGGGTGGGTGAGAATGCTCAACACCTGCTTGCATGCCAACAGATCTGGAAGGCATCTCCCAGAGACCCCCAACCCTGTCCTGCCCATGAAGCAAACTGGGGGCACTTGTAATTCAGAGGTGAGGCGAACAAATCTAGGTCCTTGAACCGCCAATGTTGAAACAGGGGCAACAAGGAGTCGGTGTGCAACTACCACTCATAGGTGTTGACCCCCAAGCGGCTCAGCTGGTCCGCTTCTGCATTGCTGTCCCATGGGAGGTGGTCTGCTGAAATCCACACCCCTTCCATCAGGGCCCATTGCCAGACCGATATCGCCTCCATGCAGAGAGGGGGGGGGAATGGGTGCCAACCCTGTTTGTTCAGGTACAACCTTGTAGTGGAATTGTCTGTCTTTACCAGAACAGACCTGTCCCTGATTAGGGGCAAAAACGTATTGAGGACCAGTGGCACAGCCCTGAGCTCGAGCAGATTGATATGCAGGAGGGCTTCCGACCTGGAGCATGAATCGTGTAGTCCCCCAACCCCCAGGCCTGAAAGAGAAGAGTCTGTCATCACCACTAGTGTAAGGCTGCGGTCGGGAGAAGGAGGCTCCCACTGAAACATTGCCATCCATCTTCCACCAACGGAGATCTGGCAGTACGAGCGGGGGTATTGGAATCCTGTCTGACAGATTGTCTCCTGATCTCAAATGGCCGGCAGGTGGAGCTGGAGGCAATTCATCTCGAGGTGAGCGTTCTGTACAATGAGCATGCAAGAAGTCATCAGGCCCAGAATATGCTGGAACCACCATCCTGAGGTGGTCGAGTTGGCCAGAAAATGCCCCACCGCTTTGCCCAGGGACAGGAGCGTCTTGGGCATAGGGAACACCCACTGACTGTAGTGTCCTACCGCACCCCTAGGAAGACCAGAGCCTTAGCTAGGCACAACTATGACTTCCTCTCGTTGAAGGAGAACCCCAGCTGATAAAGGATATCTGCCAGTCTCTGGCAGGAGTTAAACATCCCCTCGGGCAACCCCGCCCTCACCAGCCAGTCGTCCAAAGGGTACAGATGATGGCCCTCCAAGCAGCAAAGGCCCGCCACTGAGTTCATCAACTTTGTGAAGACACGAGGGGGCTAGTTCAGGCTGAAGGGCAGCACTGTGTACTGGAAGTGGTACGACAATCGTGAAGCGCAGAAACCTTCAATGCAGTTGGTAGATGGGTATGTGCAGGTACACACCCTTGTGGTCCAGGGAACACATCCAGTCCCCTGCACACAGAGACTTGGCTATGTATGCGGGAGTAATAATCTTGAAGCGTTCCAGCGGTAAAGATGGATTTAGAAATGACAGGTCCAGGACAACCCTCAGGCCAGCCTGGTTGTTCTTGGGTAGTGCAAAAATCCTGGAATAGTATCCGTAGCCCCTGTCTGAAAGAGGAACCGGTTCTATTGCCAGCATCTCCAAGACAGAGAGACCCTCCTGTGAAAGAACTGGGGACCCGACCTGATGAAGACGAGGAGAGGATGGTAGGGGAAAAGGAAGAGGAAGACAAACCCATGGGGACTACGGATAGGATCCACAGGTTGCTGTAACAACGCTTCCAGGTGTCCTGGAAAACAGCCAACCAGCCTCTCCCAGGCGAGCTGTGTTCCCTGACCTTGTCATCACTGCTTCTTGGCGTCAGAGGCAGGGGCGGAAAAACTAGCACAAAGTCCTCTGCTGCTTCCTCCTGTTGTTGCGGGCGACCCATCAGGCCTCCATGTGCTGTGTTCCACAAACTTCTTGAAGGCAGAAAAAGAGCAGGGCTTGAGCTCGGTCCGACCCTGGGACTGAGGGAAGGATTTCTGTCCAGGCTTTGTCAGGATGGCCAAGGACTTGGTGGTTTGAGTGGATAAAAAAGGTCCATGGCCTCGAAGGGCAGATCTAGGATCCGCTCCTTCACGTCCGATGAAAACTTAGTGGTGTGCATCCACGCCGTCCTTCTCCTCTCGACACCAAGGCACAGCCCTCTGCTGGCTGGGTCGATATGGGAGAATTAAGACTCCATGAGGTCTTGCACAATGGCCCTGGCATCTGCCAGATCGGCGTTGAACGAGGCTTGTTTGTCCAAAGGGAGGTCGGACAGAAATTACCCAAGCTCCTCCAACAGCTTCTGGTTAGCCACAGCCAAAAGGACATCTGCGCTGGCTTGCTGCAGATGCAGTCCTGAGATGGAACAACAGCACTTTCCTAAAGACTCAAGGTCCTTATCCTACTTACAGAAGGTCCTTGTCCTCACTGCAGGCAGCGGCATCACTGAGGGACTTGGACCTGGTGGAGCTGTGGCGGAAGTCACAAGGTCAAGAGAGGAGTTACACTCTTTTCTTTTGGAGGTCAATGGTCATATTCCAAGCTAGATTGTATGTATGTGGGGGCGGAAGACTTTCATTCCTTTAATAATGTGGAATATATGGGGAGAGCTATCTCAGACCATTCACCTCTGGATATGCAGCTGCAGGGGTGGCAGCGACCCCCGCCAATGAGAGTGTGGGGTTTAGCTGTTCAATCCTTGGAGGATGTGGCGTTCGCGAGTATGCTGTGGGGTAGTGCAGTTTGTTGAAGTTAATGAGGGGTCAGTGGAATCAGTTGGCAAACTCTGGGAGGCTTTTAAGACCACAATCAGAGGGGGTTTGTATCTCCAGGGTGACAGGGGTGCAGCGGGTTCTACAAGAACAACTGAAAGAAACAGAAAGGGTGGTGTCAGCACTTCAGAAAGATCTAGCAGATGGTAAACAAGTGGGGGGAGGGCCTGGCTGAGGCACTAGCCACTAGCCACTCACTGTCACAGGCAGGCTTTGTTGTCCCACTTTGATGGACTTAAGAGGGATGTCAGTATCCATGGGGAATGAGATAAAGCTGGGAGGCTGTTGGCTTGGCTGATCTGGTGGGAGCAACCTTGTGGTACCATCACAGAGGTTAGGTGGGAATCGGGAGAATTGGTTAGCACCCAGGAAGGGATTAACAATACATTCTGTCTGTTCTACCAGTCCCTATATACCAGTGAAGGCACCTACTCTGCGACAGAGGCAGATGACCTGCTGAACTTGATACAACTGCCGGTTCTGAAGGAGGATTTGTGGGAGGGGCCCACTGAGGAAGTGGACATTGGGTGGGCTTTGCAGGTAATGAAGGGTGGAGCCCCTGGCCGCGATGGTCTCCCAGTGGAATTTGATTGCAAATATGCAGATCTCCTGATGTCTCACCTTAAAAAAGAATACAATGAAGCCTTACAGGCTGGGTTACTTCCTGGTTCTATGAGGGAGGCAGTAATTACAATGTTGCTGTAGGGGGTGGGGAATCCTTTAGACTGCGCGTCCTACTGCCCATTCTCATTGTTGAATGCCAATGCAAAAGTCCTGGGAAAGATACTAGCCACCTGACTATCCCAAAGTGGCCCCCATTTTGGTACACCCAGACCAATGTGGCTTTATAGAGGGGCGTAGCACCTCGATGAACCGGACCCGGCTACACCATGTGATGGATCAGGATGGAGATTCTGGGAGGGAGATTGCGCTAGCATCTTTTGATGCGATGAAAGCTTTTGACTCCTTGGGTGGGACTGGCTGTTTAGGGTACTGAGGGCCTTTCAATTTGTGGACAACATAGGTTGATGGTTATGACTGCTGTATAGCAAGCCAATAGCAAGGGTAACAAAAAAATAATTGGATAATAATAATAATTGGGCAAGGTGACAAGGCAGGGGTGCCCGGTCTCACCAATCTGGTTTTCAGGGTTTATTGGAACCTCTGGCAGGTTTTCTCAGGCAAGAGATGGGGGAAGAACAAGTTACTTACCAACTGGTAACGTTCTATCGACTGGATGTTCCTCCAACATATTCAACATATTTGACCTCTTTGACAAGTAATGTTCACAGCTGTGCTGCTTTGGAAATTTTTCGTCAGAAGGCGTCCTCGGTCGATGGCGTTGGGTCGATGTCCCTCGAAGGCCTCTGTCGAGGGCAACATCACCGGATGTTATAAATAGGACGCACGGCACCCGTAGCCGCAGTTTATGTTTTTTCCTCCCCAACGTGTGACATGCTCGTACACAATGCCTGCTTGACCGCACATAGCCTTGAGGGAACGCAAGCTGCAATAGCATAGGAAATTCTCAGAGGAGCAGGCTGGGAGGGCGATGTGGAATACGTTGGAGGAACATCAAGTTGAAAGAACGTTACCAGTTGGTAAGTAACTTGTTCTTCGAATGGATTGGGTCCTCCAACGTATTCCACATCTTTGACAGACTCCCAAAGCAGTACCAGAGAATGGAGGAGGGAGAAGAATTTATAATACCCAATCAGAAGGCAGAATAAAGTACCACTTTACCAAAGGCCATATCCTGACCATGAAGCATATCCAAGGAGTAATGTTTGACAAAGGTGTGGATAGAAGCCCACGTCGCAGCATCACTATTATTCCTAATAGAAACTCCCCGCTGTAGGGCAGTGGAAGTAGCCACGCCCCTAGTGGAGTGAGCACGCAACCCCTCAGGAGGGTCCTTGCCCGCCAATCTGTAACCTTCAGTAATGGTGAAGATAATCCACCGGGACAAGGTCTGTTTGGTAACAGCCTGGCCCAATCGGTGTCCAGCGTACCCCACAAGGAGCCGATTATCCACTCTGACCCTGGACATCCTAGAAACATAAAAGCTTAAAGCTCTCCTAGGGTCCAATCTATGGAGTCGCTCCTCCTCCTTACCAAGATGAGGAGGAGGATAGAAAGCAGGAAGTACTACTTTCTGGCGTAAATGAAACTCAGACACTACCTAAGGTACAACCCCATCCTTGTGGAACACAGTAAAGGGTAGCTTAGATGAAAGTGCCTGCAATTCACTCACTCTGCGAGCAGATGTAACTGCAATCAAGAAAACCGTCTTGAAAAACAACAGTCTCAAAGGACAAGAGTGCAGAGGTTCAAACGGAGCACCCATCAGGAATTTCAAGACCAAATTCACATCCCAAACCGGCACCTGAAACGGGGACGGCGGGAACACATTTTTGAGCCCTTTTAGAAATTGGGAAATCAAAGGAATCTTAAAATAAGAACATTATCCAGACGAGCGCCTGAAAATAGACTGCGCCGCCAGGTAACCTTTAATGGTATCCACTTGAAGACCCCTATGGGCCAAAGAAAGCAAGAAAGAAAGAACCATTGGAATGGAACACTGAAAACGATGAACATTGTGTCCTCTGCACCAGTCCCAAAACGTACGCCAACGACACAGGGATTTGGTTGCTGGCCGCCTTGCCGAAAGCAACACCTCCATCACGTCATCCGGAGGTCCCAATCCTTATAGCTCAACCTTTCAGAAACCAAGCGTGAAGATTGAGAGTCTTGACCTCAGGATGGAGAGCCCAACCCCCCTACCTCCACCGCCACCTCCATCCCCGCCGCCACCCTTGCACGAGAGAAGATCCTCTCGGTGGGGAAGACGGCGTAGAGGGCTGATGGACATTTCTAGAAGGTCCGAGAACCACGCTCTCATGGCCCAATCGGAGCAATGAGGATCATGTGGGATACAAACCTCTGCAACCTCCTTAGCACCTGAGGAATGATGGCGACTGGAGGAAACGCGTTCAGAAGTGGGTATGACCAATCCACGACGAATGCATCCCCTAAGGCTCCACTCAGAGGAAATTCCCTTGAGCAGAATTTCTTGCACTTTCGGTTGGCACCGGTCATGAACAGATCCACTTGTGGTATTCCCCAAAGGGTGAAGATCTCCAGAAGGAATTCCTGAGCCAACTCCCACTCGTGAGAGACCATGCTCTGCCGGCTCAGAGCGACCACCGCCGCATTCTCCTCTACGGCCAGATGTAATGCCGAGAGTGATATTCCATGCTGGATTGCCCAGAACCATAGCTGCATTACCTCTCTGCACAGCGGGAGTGACCCTACCCCCACTTTTTTGTTGAGGTAATGCATGGCCACTGTGTTGTCCGTCATGATCAGGACATTCTTCCCCCGCACAGACGGCAGAAAAGCCTTCAAGTCCAACCTGATGGCCCTCAGCTCCAACAGGTTAATGTGGAGTTTGGAATCCGACAGAGACCAACAACCGCTGGTGGTCAGATCGTCGGCATGAGCCCCCCATCCTGTGAGGGAAGCATCCGTCACCACTATCACCTCTGGTCATGGTTGCCAAAACAGCTCCCCCTTCATCAGATTCCCTTTGCTGGCCCATCACAGAAGATCCTGCGAGACCGAGAGTGGAATCTGAACGCGATATGGCATCTTGCCTGAGAATTGTGACCACTGCATCTTGAGAACATATTGCAGGGATCTCATCCTTAGTCTGGCCTCTGGCACCAGAAAAATGCAGGATGCCATGAGGCCAAGCAACCTTAAGAATTAGAAAGCCGGAAGACGCTGAGCATGTTGAAATGTGTCCACCATCTGTACAATGTGATGAGCCTTCACCTTGGGAGGCGAGCATTTTCCCCAAGGATGGGTCCAACACAGCCTTGATGTACTGGAGCTGTTGGGAAGGTGTCAGATGCGACTTCTGGAAATTGAGGGAGAAGCCCAGCTTGTGGAGGTAGCGGCAGTTGAGGCTGAGATGATCCACAGCTTGTTCGGGAGAACATGCTCCGATCAGCCAGTCATCCAGGTAGGGGTAGACGTGAATCCCCCCCATCGCCTGAGATACGCTGCCACCACCATTAGCTTGGTGAAGACCCTCGGGCGGAGGTCAATCTGAATGGCATGACCCGAAACTGAAAGTACGAGCTGCCAGCTGCAAATCTCAGGTACTGTCTGTCCTTAGGATGAATCGGCACATGAAAGTAAGCATCCTGTAGCTCCAGAGACACCAACCAATCCTGAAGTCGAAGGGCCTGAAGAACCTGAGAAAGAGTGAACATCCTGAGGAGTTTGTCCAACCACCATAAGACCAAGATGGGTCTCAGTCCTCCGTCTTTCTTTGGAATAAAACAATATGGGGAATACCATCCCTTCTTCCTCTCCGCTACAGGCACCAGTTCTATAGCGCCTTTTTCCAGCAGGGACAAGATCTCCTGCACAAGGAGCGGATCCGGAAGCTTCAAAGTGAGATTCCCAGGTGGATTGTCGTGAGGCCGCTTTAGGAAGGGAAGGCAGTAGCCGTGGGCTATTGTATCCAGAAGATGCACAAATGACTGGATCTGATTTTCCAGTACAATGGAAGGACCTAAGTGGGCATTTTCATGTAATTACTTTAAATTAACAAATTAAAGTTGTTATTCGTTCATGAGAAAAAATTGGTGACAAAACTTTGTAGATTCAGCAAAACTTTGATAATTTATTCAATTATGCTTCATAGCAGGCTTTTAGCACCATTTTTCATCATCCAATGCATTTCGGTCTATGGAAGACCTTCAGGGACTTAGTGCTTGTAATTGCCTTATTGATAATTTCTTTCTTGCTCAAAAGAGTTTTCAAAATATTCCCTCAAACAGTATTGCTTTATAATGTTATTATATCCTTATTAAGGTCTTCTTGAGCCAATTTCTGGAGGGTAATCTATTTTGTAGCACTCTTTAAACAGCAGGGTACCATGCTCGCTGTATCCAGAACCCACGCATCCTAAGTAATAGCTTGCCATTCTTCGAGATGCTGAGACAGTCTGCCCCCAACCGGTGAACAATGGAACATGGCCTCATAGTTGTTTTGGAGCGGCTGTGGCAGTGCCTGAAGGCAAAGAGGCAGCTGCTTGAGCGGCGTTGGCACCTCTATTTCCACAACCAACATGGGTACTTTTACATTCACCCCCGTAATGAAAGGAACCACCCCCTTCCATTGTTATCCCCTACGACGAAAAGGCAGAGGTTGATGCACAGCAGCGCTCAAAGATTTAGCAGCAGCTTCGGAGGTCTTCAACCTCTCAAGGCTCTCATCAGCCTTGCTGCCAAACAAATGAGAGCCATCAAAGGGCATGTTCAGAAGACGGGCCTGTACATCCGGAGCAAAACCAGACTTCCACAACCACGCAAACCTATGCATAACAGTGCTCGCAGCCATGGACCGGCTAACACTGTCGGCCATGTCCAACTCAGACTGAATGGATTCACACATGGCACCCTTGCCATCCTGCATGAGAGCAAGGAACCCATCCCTTTCTTCCCCCTCGGGAATATGCTCAGCCGCTAGAGAGACGCAATTTCAAAGAGTGTGTGAAAATCTTGGCAAGGCACAAGTGGAGTTGGCTGACTTCAGCGCCATACTCCCCGCAGAAAACACCTTGCGTGCCCAACCATCGAATCGCTTGTCATCCCTATCAGGAGGGATGGTAGGGTACGCCGGAGATAGGGGTTGCAAGACAGCGGGGGACCTGTTTGAAGACAGGAGGTTGCTGTCCTTTGAATAATGGAGTACCCGTTATGGAGTGGCAAAGGGGCATTTTTTAACATATGGTATGATAACCAGGCGGCTGGACGGCCATGAGGAGGGGCATCCCGGAGGAGCCACAGGAAAGTCCACTGATGCAGATATTCCTGACGGAGGATGATAGGGGAGCCAGGGTCTCTCGGATTTACCAGGTATTGGGGTGTATGTTCCCCACAAAAGAACTGGTGGTTCAGAGCAAATGGGAGAAAGACTTGGGTGGTCCGATCCCAGAGGAGGAATGGCAAAAAATCTGGGAGAAAGTTTGCAAGGTTTCACGGAATGCAAGGGTCCAGCTCATCTGGGTTTAATATGATTCAAAGAACGTAAGTGACTCCGGCCAAACTGAACTCAATGAGTGGTGCTCTGAGCTGGGATTGCTGCTCCTGTTGCGCGACAGGGCCCAAGGGATATGCTCTGGGGGTGTTTGATGGAGACACGTTATTGGCAGGCAGTGTTAGGGACAATCAACAAACTACTTGCCTCTGCTTTTGAGTACTCCCCAAGGGTGTGCCTGTGTGGTATACTCCCGGGGGGAAACAACAGAAATAGAGAAATCGGATGGCCCAGTTTATGTTGGTGCTTGCAAGGAGGTGTGTGGCTATTATCTGGAAAAGACCCCATGGTCTGTCAATGATGCACTGGAAGGAGGATGTTCACAGATGGGGGATGGCTGAGCAAGATATACTGCTCAGGACCAGGGAGCCTGAGATGGAGGAGGGGGTTGCAGTGGAATGGGGCCAGTTGTTGGAGAAATTGTGATTTTCTGCAGACCTGAAAGCCCCCTGAACATGCCGCATGGCTGGCCTGATTGATTGTGGTGAGCTCTGCATTGGAGGGAGGAGGCGGGGGGGGTTCTGGTAGGGAAAGGAGATCACTTCAGAGTGGGGGGAACGTAGGGTATGTGGATTATTGCACCGTGACTCGATTATTTGACAAAGTATAAAACATTAAACTAATGGTCCTTCTTTGTTTCTTCCTGCTGACCAGAGGCATGTCTCAAAATGTTGGGCACTTTGAAACATAATTTACTTGTTGTATAAGCGCCAAGTAAATAAAAAAAAATGTAACAAACAGCCGGGAAAGCTCTTGACTCACTATATAATTTCTTACTAGGAACCTTAGCTTTATACATGACGTTAAACTAGTTCACCAAACCTGGGTCTGCCCCGTGCTCGGAATTACTGCTGCTGCATAGCAAGGCAAGCGCTAAGAATGTAAAGAAATGCAGCGTCAAAGCAAATACCACTAAAACAACACCAAAGAAGCCTCTTTGAAATGTGCGATTTGTTCGGGTCGATGCAAATCAAGCTACATGATCCTCCATCGAGCATGAAGTGATATCCATGTTGCATATAAATGGAGCTTGTGACATATACTTCTATTTGTGTCAGGAAAAAAGTGACCAGCAGGCCTGTATTCTGTCGAAAAGGTCGGGGCGTGGTGGGCATGACATGGGGCGCACCTGGGCATGTCATGATTAATACATGCGCCACCTTTTTTTTTAGCTCTTCGATAAGTCGTAATCAGCCCACTTTTTAAGTGCTGTAACCCGGGATGCTCTGTAAAGTCATTTTCTCCATTCGAACTTACTTCGCAACACCATTATACATCGCACGCAATGCTGGGATCACTCACTGAGTGACAGGGAGCTAGTCCTGTTTGTATTCCACAGTTGCTGGCTTTGAGGCCATTACGCTGCACAGGGCTGATTTCCCCTGCCCATCGCTAGCAACTAAACTACTCCTTGTAAGCCCTATTTCTGGCAATATCTCTGTTAATAAAACATGTGTGACCCTGGTAACAGAACCCTTTGGCTTATTTTATTTTTTTAACCAACTTTATTTTAATTTTTACTAAGACAATAATTGGTCATTCATTACAACATGTATTATGAACCTTGTTACCTTCATGAACCCCATAATCAATATGCTTGAACCTTAGCGTTGAGTCCAGTATTGTCTTCATACTTTTTCTATCCTCTCCCACCCCCTCCCTCCTTACCCGCCCCCCTCCCCCCATCATTGTCCGTACCAAACAAAAAACATTGATTTGTAACCAGAACAGTTCCATAAGCCAGCCCCTAGGCCATAGTCTCTGCTGTCTTTATCTGATGTGGAAATTTATGAGGATCCGGGGTTTAATGTATTGAGACTCCCTCTCTCCCACATAATCCTGAAGGGGGTCCCATATGGCCAAGAATTTCAGATATGTCCCTGATTTTGTGACGCAGATGTTCTCCATTGCCATAACTCCCCACACTTTCACCCACCACCATGGTGCCATAGGACCATCCACTGTCTTCCACCGTTGGGCCACTGTCATCTTAGCTGCAGTCAGTAGATGGGTTATGAGGGCCGCTCTGTTCCCTAAGGCTCCATATTTCCCTTCTGCTACCGCCCCCAGCAGAACAACTTTTGGGGACCATGGTAGGTCGGCGCCCGTTATGTCTCTGATAAGGTTCAATATTTCTTTGCAGTACACTTTCATCCTTGGGCACGACCACCACATATGAAACATATCTCCTGGGGGCGTGGCCAGCGCGCATGGAGTGAGGACGTGCTTTCCTCGCGCTCCTGCCTGAGATCCTACAACGGACCGAATCTTTCGGACTACTTAAGCTGAACAAGCACACTTGAAGTAGCTACGGGAAGAAGAACCGTTTTCCTACCCTCGACGAAGTTTCTGCATGAAAATCGGACCGGGATAACTGTTATTCGAGGCGAACAGAGAGGAGGCCCCTGCCCAACAAAATGGCGGCGCTCGCGGTTCCTATCTGAGGCGCACTGTTGTAGAGCGGATAGCCTCCGGAGGGGAGAGAGGCCCGCTGCATCCGACCTAACGATCCGGGGTGGACTGACGCCCCCTGCTGCTAGCTGCGGCCCGGGTCTATGCCTCCGGGACTGCGAGCCGAGAGGAGGAGACGGAGGAGAGGACCCTCTGTGCGAGATCGCTGGGTGCGCCGTCTCCCGGGACCCCACGCACGCAGCGTGGAAGAAGGGCCCCGAACGGTGCCGGCTGGTGGGAGACCGCGAGAGACACGGAGAGACACGGAGAAGGGAGAAGACGACGGGCGGTTCCCTCCGGAACATCTACGAGCTGACGACTCCCCGTTTGCGGCGACCACCCTCGCAATCGACTCTACACACACGTCCCCGCAGAACGTGAAAAGGCCGCGGAGTACACCCAAAGACAAGCAATGTCGCCCCCCAAAAGCAAACTAAAAACCGCGACCATGAACTCCTTCACCACGGTCAGGGCTAAACAACAACAGGGAACAGAATCAGCAGACGACCAGACGATGATCCAACAAATATGCAAGTGCTCCAAGCTATAGCAGCGCTACGAACATCCATCGAAACCAGGATTGATGAAATCAAGTCGGACATGCAGCTGATGAGACAGGATGCCCGTAACCTTACCGAAAGGGTGACTACAGCGGAGGCAACGCTGCAAGACAATGTTAAAACCACAGAACTTAAATCTAAGGTCCAAGATCTTGAATTGCAAGTAGCGCGGCTAGAGGTGCGATCAGAAGATGCAGAAGGACGCGCCCGCCGCGGCAACATTCGAATCCTGGGGGTACCGGAAGACACGGAGGGCCCAGACCCGACTGAATTCGTAGAAACAATGCTATTGCAAGAAATAGGGGCCGGCAAACGGACCCAGGGCTTCTCGATAGAACGGGCCCACAGGTCACTACAGAAAAGGCCCCCCCGGGCTCCCGACCGCACCCAATAATTGCAAAAGTCTTGAACTTTCGCGACAGAGAGACTATATTGAGATTCTCAAGAGTAGGAGGGGAAATCGAGAAACATGGCGCCAAAATAGTCATTTATCCAGACTATACCCCCACTGTGCAGCGAGCACGGAACTCATTTGTGCCGGTGAAAGCTAGATTACGCAAGCTAAACCTCAAGTACATGCTAATGTACCCGTCCCACCTTAAGGTACTATACCAGGGGAAAGCTATCTTTCTTGAGACCCCGGCAGCGGCAAATATGTGGCTTGAGGACAACAACCTTGCAGATGAAAAAGAAAGCACTGCGCAAGAAGTCACAGGCCATTGAATGCACCAAGCAACAGGAAAGAATAAAGGTTCGCACAACTGCCGAATGAATACCGGACCGCTTGAGATTTACAACTCCACGAACGCTACGACAGGCAGGAGCGCACCGACCCATGCGTATAACAACGAAGCCGACACACCCCCCTGAAACACGTGGAGGCCGACTGCCGACACACTACCCGCACGAGGAGGCCCGGAAAGGCCTGGAAGGATCGGGTGCCCCCGAGCACTGCAAGTTTGAGGCAACTGCTGGGGGCAGTTCTGAGTTGAAAGGTTTGTTTCCCTCATTCACTAGAATGAGGATTGTTAATGTTAATAAGTCTCCAAGTGATACTGATAGGGGAGGAGGAAGGGAAGGAGGAAAGGAGATGGCTCGCGCCCCAACCCCAACACAGACCGACCCCTGGATAGCAGGTCCAAGCCCAGGGACGGCAGAGGTGGGGAAAGGGGGGGGACAACGGATCCATTACTGAACCCCTATGGCTGCGACCACCATAAAAATAATGACATGGAATGTAAGGAGTCTGAGGACTTATCTCCCAAGAAACAGGATTAAAAGCTACCTGCACAGAAAAGGGGTAATGATAGCATTACTACAGGAGACCCACTGCACGGCGGACTCTGTTACCAAGCTACAAAAGCATTGGGGAGGACAGGGATTTGGCACCACTTACTCTAAATACGCAAGAGCGGTCAACACCTGGATCCACCCACAGCTCCCATTCCGGGTGGACAAAACAGAGATAGAACCGGAAGGTAAGTTCGTCGTAATTTGGGGATTCAATGAACAGGAAGCAGTATGCATCATGAACTCCTATCTACCTAATAATAACATACCGTCCTACCTGAACACACTGTACCCCAGAGTTGCACAGTATAGGAACAATCTCTTTATTTGGGGGGGAGATTTTAACTTTGTGCACGACCCAAGGCTAGACAGGTCCACACCACAGTTGGGAGGCCCATCGACCGCTACGGCAGCACTGTCTGCCATGTTGGGGAGTCTGGACATGGACATGACGGATGTGTGGCGGGAAAAGCATCCTGAAGCACACAAATACTCATTGTACTCATCTCCACATAAGCTACACACGAGACTAGATTATATACTCATAGAAAGGGAAAACTTACCCCGGGTGGAGGGAGCACAATACCTGGGGAGGACCATCTCTGATCACTCCCCGCTCCTGATGACATGGAATCACAAAGGGCCCAGACCCCCCCCATTCCCATTTGGAAAATGCCCACAGACGCCCTGAAGGACCCAGCCTTCCGGGAGGAATTACGTGATTCTATTGATGCCTACCTAGAGGTTAACACCGGTAGTGTAGCTTACAATAGCACAGTGTGCGAGGATCTAAAGGTGGTAACAAAGGGAGAAATCATTGCAAAGGCGGGAGGTATCAAGAAGCTGCTCAGGAAAGAACTAGACCTAGTGGAATGGCAAATTGAGCGACTCAAAATGACCCCCGTAGATACCCAACAGAGAGAAGAGGAGCTTGTAAAACATAGAGAGAGGAACATAACCGCGTGGAAAAGGCTCGAAAAGTTTGACTATACTGCCAGAACGAACAGAGCACAGGTTGAGGAGGACAAACCGGGCAGATTGGTAACCTGGCTCTGCTGTAAAGAACACCCCAAACACCCCACCATCTCACTACAAGATGAGGATGGAAACACACACTACACACAGCAGGGAATAAATGATACTTTCACTCGCTTTTACACCCACCTGTACTCACATGAGGATCTGGTCCCCCATGAATGGTTGGTAGAAACATTGGAGGAGATAGGGCTCCCTAGGCTGTACCCTGAGCAAGCCGACTGCCTTGAAACAGAAATCACACCCGAAGACATTACCGATGCAATTAGATCCCTGGCCACAGGCAAGGCACCTGGTACAGACGGGTTGCCCACAGAGTTTTTTAAAACGTATGAGTCCTCCCTGACCCCCCTATTACACGCAGTGTACCAGGAGGCATACGAAGGAGGAATATTACCCAAAAGCATGAGGGAGACGCTTCTGATTCCGATCCTCAAGCCCAACAAGCCGGCAGACCAATGTGGCTCATATCACCCGATTGCAATGTTAAATTATGATGTTAAAATCCTGACTACGATTTTAGCAAAGCGGCTGTCTAGAATAATAGGGGATATAGTTCACCCAGACCAGTGCGGCTTCGTGCCAGGCCGCAATACATCCATGAACCTACGCAGGCTACAATATATTATAGCGCAAACCGATAAAGACGAGGACTCATACGCACTGCTGTCTCTGGATGCAGTTAAAGCGTTTGACTCCATCTACTGGGAGTGGCTTGTAGCAGTGCTCAGGGAGTTTGGCTTTGGCCCCGGGTTTATCAGGTGGATTAACATCTTGTATGCTAAACCTAAGGCAAGGGTGAAATCTGGGAAGTATGTGTCGAAGGCCTGGGATATATGCAGGGGGACTAGACAGGGCTGTCTACTATCCCCAATGCTTTATATACTGGGACTAGAACCCATAGCTGTCTACTTTAGAAGGCAGTTTTTCGATGCAGGCATAAGGCTGGGAGACGTGGATGACATCATCTCGCTCTACGCGGATAACATTCTCATATACGTCAGGGACCCACGTCTCAACGTACCAACCATGCTAGAAGTATTGGACAATTATTCCAAGGTCTCAGGGATAAGCTTTAGCAGGTCAAAGTCTTGTATGTTGCCCCTGGCGGCCCTGAAAGCAGTGAATCTAGAGGCACTCCCTGAGGTGGGGATCCAGTGGCAGAATACGTAATTCTGCAACCTTGAAGTGCACATAATGCATACCCCGAGTTAATGCACAAAGGCAGCACTCCCAGCTCTACGCAAATCAATGACGTTCTGGGCGAAACTCCCCCTTTCGATGATGGGCAGAGCTTCGATAATCAAAATGATCGTTCTCCCACGATTCCTTTATGGGTTTCAAAATGTACACTACTATATACACAAACCCTTCTGCTGACTGCTTGAGACCATACTGCGAGAGGTCTTATGGGGGAAAGGAAGGCACAGGATAGCGCTGCAGTTGCTGACCCTACCATATAGCCAAGGCGGTATTCAACTTCCGAATCTAGAAAGATATTACCTAGCAGCACAGCTTAGGTTTGTGACCAACTGGCTAGATGATGAACCCACATCTGAAACACCATTGCTACAGGCCATGCTGCCCCAATTCCATCTGAAAGAACTGGTCTGGGCGCCGTCCAAACTGCTGGGACTTTACCCTTTTTGGCTGATCAAGGGAGGAAAATTTGGCACAGGGCGAAAAAGCTCACTAACTCACGGAACCCCTATGCCCCAGAAGTTCCCCTGATCGCAGACGTATGCACAACACTTTCTGACTTGAAACACATCAGGCTCTGGGAGAGGGAAGGGGTCTACACCTGGGGAGATCTCTATGATGAGGGCACTTTCAGGGAGTTCATCTCGCTACAGGAGACGGAGGGCATACATACCGGCCAATTTCTATGGTATCAAAGAACCCGTGCTGTGGCCCGACGCAAATGGGACTCGTGGCCGGAAGAACCAGCTACAGACCCACTCCTCACTCTGATGTACAACTTAGGAGAGGGCGGTAGACCCATTTCGCAAATATATGGCCACCTGATCGACATACCAAATCCTCGGAGCATGTAAATGAAAAGCAAATGGGAGGTGGACATAGGCCGGAAAATGTCTGAAGGGAAGTGGAACAGAGCTCTTACATTCCCCAAAACGATGTCCAGAAATCATAGATTCAGACAGATTCAGTTAAACATTCTGCATAGAACTTACCTGACCCCGTGCCGCATAGCCACCTTCAATCCCCAGGCACAACCGACCTGCAACTGGTGCAGGGGGGGGAAAAAGCTGATCTGATCCACATGTTATGGGAATGCCCCAGAACAAGGGCTCTGTGGGAGAAAGTCCAACAAACCTGCAAAAAAGCAGGCATGAGCAAATATAACTGGACACCCGATGAGTGCCTCCTGGGAACCTACCCCAGACCAACCAAACTCAAGCATGCGACAAGACTCATGGACATATCGTGCATACTGACCAAAAGAACTATCGCAATGGCTTGGAAAAAACCCATGGGCCCTCAGTTCAAACTATGGCACAAAGAGACTGAACGATGGGTGCTAGCCGAGACCGTGGCATGGGAGGACTGTGTGGCCAGATCCACGGATGACTCCAGTATGTCACTCGAGGCATGGAAGGAACTCACCAGACACATGTTCCATCCTTCGGATGATAAACCCCCCTGATTTGGAACTCAATCTAGGCCCATGTGGGACCTATCATAAAGCCAGCAGCAGCGGAAGTGCTGCAGACGATAGAGACCTTTCGGAAGTCCTCCCCCTTTTGAAGTTGCCAGATGGTTCCCCTTCGCTCCCACCCTCCCGCGTAGCAGTTGACGATATATGTAACGGATAGAATATGGAGACAGTTATGGTTGTTTTGTTTTGTATTTGTATTTTCTTGACGTTAAGTTAAACATATGACTATTGCTATTTGAGAAAGGCACTATCGCACACAACTTGTTTGATATTATTGAAAATGCCAATAAACAAATTTGAAAATAAAATGAAACATATCTCCTCTTCCCCCACACTGTCGCCAAAATTCTACGTGGGGATCATTTTGTGTATTCTACTTGGGGGCAAATACCAGTGATAGCAAAGTTTGTATGCCGATTCTTTAATTGCTGTGGATTTGGATAGTTTATGAGCTCTCCTCCAGATTTGACTCCATTCCTCCTGTGTAATCTCCTCCCCTATGTCCCGCTCCCAGTCCTTCATGTATTGGAGGGTGTCATCTATTTGTGCCCTGTCTAGTAGCTTGTATAGTCTGGTGATCCCTTTTGTGGGTGTCCCCCCCGTATTGTTAGTTCTAGGCCTATTGGGGGTAGTAGCCCAGCCTTTTTAACCTCCAGGTGTGAAATCCAGTGGCGCAGTTGTATATATTTGAATCTGTGACTTTCGGTAATGAAAAATCTTTGTTTACAGACTTCGAGGGTGAGTGGGGCACCATCCTGGTGCATGTCTTGTAGGGACAGTGTGTCTGCTTCCCTCCAACCTTTTATGAAGCCCCGGCGAGAAGTCTGTGTTATGTACTAGAGGGGATAGTGGACCCAGACCTCGATTGACCCCGCTGCCACGGATAGCCATATCCCAGCTGTGTAGTGTCGTCTTAGTGGCCTCTAGTAGGATACCCCCCTTATCTCGAGCATTTGGCTTTAGGAATGGTAGCATACCTAATGGGATATCTGTCGCGGTCTGTTCTATTTTCCCTCATTCTGGAAGAGGGTCTTGACCCGCCCATTTCAACGCTGGTGTCAGCTGAGCGGCTAAAACCTATCTTCCCATGTCTGGAACTCCCAGCCCTCCCAGAAGCGTGGGTCGCATCAGGATCCGTCTTTGGATCCTCGGTTTCTTGTTTCCCCAGATGAACTTAAACACTGCCTTCTCGAGTGCCTGAATTAATTTTGGGGGGGATCGCTACCGGGTTTGAGTTTACCACGTACAGAAGTCTGGATAGTAAGGTCATTTTTATCGCTGCTATTCTTGCAAACCATGATAGTTCCTGGGCATCCCATCTTTGCAAGTCTTCTCGCAGGTGCTTCCATAGAGATGTGATGTTTGCCTTAAGCAGGTTCTTTACTGTTCTAGTGATATGGATTCCTAGATATTCCAGGGACTGTTTTTCCCACTTTAGGGGTAATGTTCCTTCAAGCGTGCTATGTCCCCACTACTTTCGGTTATATTAAGTGCTTTAGATTTGGAATAGTTTATTGTAAACCCTGATGTCTTTTCAAACATCTGCAGTTTTTTTTAAATATGTTTATTTTTGAACAAGGCAGGGTAATAACAGCACTGACATTTATCAATAATTAAAATGCATTATTGAAAGGTCCATCTTTTCACATTTCCCACCCTCCTCAAGATTATCGAACCTTTCAAGAGTCCACTCCTTCATTCTTGCTCCTGTGGGGGCATCTCCGCTTTCCAGGACTTTCCTGACTAATTGTGGTTTGTAAGTCAGGGCCGGAAAGTCTCCGTCATAGTCAAGAACCGGGTTCCAAATGTTCCGAAAGCGGTGGAGGAGGCCCGCCCTGGCTGCCGTCACTTTTTCTGCTATCAGCACGTCCCATAGCTTCAACCACCAGAGGGGAAGGAGGGGGCCATCTGCGGATTTCCATGTCCGTGCCACCACTATTCTCCCCGCCAGTAAACATTGGGATGGGAGCTTGGCCTTAGGGCCTGTTCTTGGGTAGATTCCGGGTATCGGGAGGCCCAGGAGGATGGGCTCAGGGTCTAAGGGAAATATAGTTTGTGTGATGTCGGCGATGGCCCCTAAGCATAGTCTCCTGAAGCCTTGGACTTTGAGGCAGGACCACCACATGTGGAAGAAGGATCCTATCTGGCCACATCGCCTCCAGCAGGCTGGATCCAGAGTGTGGTTCATGTGGTGGAGGGGGATAGTACCATCGCAGTAAGATCTTGTAGGCACATTCTCTGTTTGTAACAGATGACGAGTGAGCGCGGGACCAGATGTCCACCCAGTCCTCGTCTTCCACCTGGTGGCCCAGGTCTGCTTCCCATTGTGCCATAGATTGGGTCCTGAAGACAAGAAAGTCTCTCTGGAGGCATTTGTATAGCACAGAGATTCTACCCCGGGTTGGTAGGTCCTTGAGGGTTAGTTCTATAGCTGTGGTGGGGTGAGTTACTGCCTGGCGTGTTTGCGGGTGGGAGTACCAGTGGCGCAGTTGGAGGTATGTGAACCTGTCTTGTTCCTGCAGTTGAAAGAGTTCCTTGCATTGTTCAAAGGAATGCGGTTGTCCTCCCTCGAAGAGTTGTCCCAAGGTCTCCAGCCCCCCCGCTATCCAGTTTTTGAAATCCCAGGGTGTTGTTCCAGGTGAAAAGGCGGGGTTTGGGAACACTGGGGAGGAGGGGTTAAGACCTCTTGGAATCTTTTTTTGCCTCAGAGTTCTGTCCCAGATGGCCACGGTATGTCTGGTAGCCAACAGTAATCCACGCCACTGCTGCCTTGTCGTTGGGGGAATATGCGGAGAAAGTGTAGGGGGAGAGCCAAGCGCGATTGTTCCAGTTCTACCCACCTGGGGCGATTGGTGAGTGTTTGCCACACTTGAATGCAGGACAGTTGAGCTGGCATCTGGTAGTTCTGCAGGTCCGGGACCCCCAGGCCTCCAAGTTTTGCGTTTCCTAGCATCGTGGTTTTGGGGATTCTAGCTTTCTTTCCCTTCCAAATAAATTGGAACATCTTCCTCTGCAGTTTTTGGAGCGCCGGGGGTCGGGATCGCGACAAGGAGGGCAGAGCATGCGTACAGGAATCTCGGGAGCAAGTTCATTATACATGCTGTGATCCGGCCCATTAGAGAGATTTCCTGTGTCGCCCAGCATTTCAGGTCTGTTTCAAGCTCTTTAAAGAGCAGGGGGAAGTTTACGTGATATGTGTCCGTTGGGTTGGCTGGGATCTGGACCCCCAGGTAGGCGATCGTCTTCGCTTTCCATTGGATTGGACACATAGAAATCAAGTCTTCTCGCTCCCTCTGGGAAATCCCTATCCTCAGTGCTGTTGATTTGTTGAAGTTAATCGTGAATCCCGTGACCCTACCATAACTATGTATTTCTGATAAAGCCTGTGTCAGGGAGTTGCGGGGGTCCGTGATGGTTAAAAGGACATCATCCGCATAGAGCGCCAGTTTGTGGTGCGAGGAACCAGCTCGGAAGCCCTGGATCAGGATGTTCCGTCTAATCCGTTGGGTAAATGGTTCCATGATCAGGGCAAATAGGAGCGGAGACAGCGGGCATCCCGGTCTCGTTCCGCAGGTCAGTGTAATGGGGGTGGAGAGGTTGCCATTAATTCTAAGCAAGGTTTTGGGCGATTTGTAATTAGCCAAGAGCAGAGTGCGGAACTCCGGCCCAAATCCAAACGCCTCCAAGGCGAGTTACATGAAGGTCCAATCCACCCTGTCAAACGCTTTGGTCGCATCTAAAGCCATGAGCACCACACCCTGTGAGTCTCGAGAAGCCAGTTCCACCAGGTCCAGGGCCCTGCAGATGTTGTCAGCTGTGGATCGATTCCTCAGGAAGCCGCTCTGGTCAGGTTGGATTATGCCTGGTAGGATATGAGACAGGCGCGTTGCTCGGATTTTGGAGTAGATATTAGCATCAATATGGAGTAGAGCAATAGGTCTGTATGAGGCCGGGTTTCTTGGGTCTCCTCCTGGTTTAGGTAGGAGAACTGTGATTGACTCCTGCATGGAAGGGGTTATGACACCAGTTTCTCTGAAGGAGTTGAAGAGTTGCACCATTGGGGTGAGCAGTTGGGGCCTAAAGACCTTATAGAACCTGGTTGAGTAACCATCAGGGCCCGGGGCACGGGATTTGAGAGATTTCATCGCCTCATCCCCCTCTTCACTGGAAATTGGGGCATCCAAAATGTCTAAGGCGTCGTTTGGTATTTGGGGAAGTGCCGCTGATTTTAGGTATTCCTTTTGTTCTTCGGGGTCCCGTGGCGGAGCGATCATTACTTGTATTAGGTGATCTGCTGTTAAGCGTTGTTTGTCCTGCTTGGCATACTGAGTTCTGCCTTGTGGATCCCGCAGTCCAATGATCGTGTTGATCTGTTTTGCTTTAGCCAGCTTGGCAACCAGAAGCTTGTTTGCTTTGTTGCTTTTTGCATAATAAAATTGTTTGGCTTTTGCCAGTTGATGTGCCGTGTGCTCGGCGTAGTGGGCTTCGATCTTCTTTTGCGCCGTGCGAACGGCACGTTGTGTTCTTGGGGACCATCCTTTTTCTTTATGGGTCTTCTCCGCTTCCCGGAAGTCTTCTTCAAGGGCCAGATGGGCTAGTCGCCTAAGCTTGTGAAAGGCTGTGCCTTGAGCTATCAGTTCTCCACGTACGACCGCCTCCATGGCATCCCAAGTATTAGCGGGAGAAGTATCCGAAGTAGGGTTTTCTTTGAAGAAATTCCTAATTGTGGTTGCGATTGTGTTCCTGAGCGGCATCTCGAAGAGCATTGGATCATAGAGTGTCCATCTGCGTTGCGCTGAACGAGGCGCCTCATGTATCCGGAACTCCAAGGTCATTGGGCTATGGTCAGATAGGATTTTTGGGCCTATTGTGATGTCATTGGTAAATGAGAGAATTTGGGGCGAGACCAGCAGGAGATCTATTCGGGAGTGGGTTCTATGGACGTGCGAGAAGAAGGAGAAGTCTTTTTCGGAGGGGTGGAGTACCCTCCATGAATCAACCACATCCAGAGTTCTGAACAACTGCAGAAGAGCTAGTGCTGTGGCGAAGTCCCCGGATGAGGGCCGGTGGGATTTGTCTTTCGTGGGGTCAGGGACTCCGTTGAAGTCGCCACCAATGATGATTTGGCCCTCCATGAAGGGGTAGAGTAATGTGCTCAAGGCTTCGTAGAAAGCAGCTTGACCTGTGTTCGGGGCGTATACTGATACAAAGGTATATAGTTGACCCAGCAGCAGGCACTTCACCGCCACATATCGGCCATCCGGGCAGAGTTTAGTATCCAATATCTGGGGGTACAGCCCCCTCTTGAAAAGAATTGCTGTGCCTCCTTTTTTCGTGTTCCCCGATGCACAGGACTGCTTCGGAAAGAGCCGAGAGCGAATGCGCCCAAAATCAGCTGGCAATAGGTGAGTTTCCTGTATCATGGCCACCGCAGTGTTTTCATTTTGAAGCTTCTGCAGGATTGATTCGCGTTTGGCCGGGGAGTTTAATCCGTTAACGTTCAGAGAGATGAACCTCAAAGTGGGGTGTTCGGAAACAGGAGGTGGGGGTGTCGCCGTGCTCAGGGGGTGGGGGAGTGTGAGGTGAAGATGAATCAGCCGGCATCACGTTGATTTAGTAACTGCACCTTTACCTGCCATTGAAGTTTTTGCTCCGGCCTCCAACGGGAGGACAGAGGTTTAACTAAGGGGAGGGCCAGTTTTGTTAGGCTGGCACCTCCTCCGGCCAACGTGGCCAAATAACAGAGTAGCCAACATGGCTAAAATTGTGGGTTGAGAATTCCAAGGACTCAGGTGGATAGTACCTCGGAATTGGGCATAGGCCGTGGGGTAGGGCCCGTTGCTTCGGTTAGTAGTGTTCCATTTTTGAGGTCGTGGGCGGCGAATTCGCCTTCAGGTGGGCCGCCAGCAGGACCGGAGGCGTTAAGGAGGAGGAACTTCGGCCAAGCCAAGTGGAAGACATGCCCCTGGTTCCCGGGGCCCAGGTTCGGACTCCTGTAGCTTATGGTTTCAAATTTCCAAGAGGTTGGCCGTGTTCCCGCCTTCAGCTATCTCTTCCTTCTGAACCTCGGGACCTTTGACCAAGTGTTCTGTGGAGTTTTGGGAGGTGCTGGGAGGTCCGTGTCGGCGCTGTGTTCGGGAACCAAGAGGGACCGGGACTCGGGCGAGGATGGATTCATGATGTTCTCGGCATCCTCCAGGTGGCTGATTCTCTTCTGGGTGCCCTTGTAAGTGAACTGTAAAGCTGTGGGGAAGAGCCATCTATAGCGAATTTCCTGGTTCTGTAGGAAGACCGCTAGTGGTCGGAGAGCACGTCTTTTCTGGAGGGTGAGGGCCGAGAGATCCTGATAAATTTGGAGCGGTGAGCCCTGAAAGGAAATTTTGTCCTGGGTGCGACTGATTGTAGAGATGGCTTATTTCGTGGTGAAGAAGTGCACCCTGGTGATGACATCTGGCAGGCTGCCTTACTCCACTCCGTGTCGAGGGCGCAGCCTGTGCGTGCGATCCAGGAGGAGCTGTGACTTTTCCAGGTCCGGAAGGAGAGCTTGAAAGAAGTCGCCCACATATTCCGCCAGCTTCTTATCAGGGACAGACGCCGGAACCCCTTGGATGCGTAGGTTATTGCGTCGGGCCCTATTCTCCAAGTCCTCTTGTTTAAATTCAGGTATTTCAGCTCTATCCTGGAGAAGATTGATTGCGCGTTAGACTTCCACCAGGGTGGATGCCTGGTCCTGGGTCCGGTCCTCTACTTCCCCCAACCTCTGTTCGGCCTCCGCAACTCTCCGGTCGGTGTTTTCCAATTTAGTAGAGAGTTCTGTCATACATGACCTGAATTCGGACTTGATGTCCGCCATAAATGCCCGAATGTCGTTCTTGGTTGCCAGGGTTCCCTTGTCCTCTGGGGCCTCCTGAGGGGAAGTATGGGAGTCTTATTTTTTGGATTTTTCAGAGGACATCAGCATTGTAGCTATATCAGGATTCTTGCCTGATTTCAGATGCTTGGCCATCATGTTTTCCTGCATCGGGAGAGGGCGTATGCCCCTAAGAGGCGAGAAACGCAATATTACAGACTCCCAGGTCTAGCAGGCGGAGTGGAAGGCCAGGCGTAACTACAAAAGCTGGAGTCTCTAAATGGAGAGGTTCGCTGAGTTCTTGGGCTGTTTACAGGGCATAGGTCAGGGTAAATGGTTCTCGGGGAGTGGGCCAGGGTGCCCCACGAGGGAATCCAGAGAAAACAGGGGGGACACAGCCCCAGCAACAGGAGGCGCGGGCTCCCAGGCCACACCCGGGTAATTCAACTGGTGCCTGCTGCTGACGGCGATGGGGGCCAGCGGCAGGGTTCGGCCGGACCCAGGCGGCAGATGGGGTGCAGCCCGAAGCAGGCAAGTGGGGGAGGGGAGGGGAGAGTAGTTAAAGTTCAGGACTGGATGCTCACATCACAGGGGATACAGGGTGCAGGCAGGATCCGGGCTTCAACGAGGGATATCGTGTCTGTGGCTCACACTGGGCTTTCAGTAGACTTCATTGGCCCCTATCAGCTTCACTGGCCCTCCCCCGCAAGACTCACCGCGTCTTCAATGGGGTCTGAGGCCGCCCGCCCCTCCCTGCCGCAGGCAGGCTCCACGGGATGTAAAGGTGTGGAGCCCCGGAATCTGGTTCCCAGTCCATGCGCCGACAAAGTCCAGAGGGATAGGCGGGCCGGCCCTGCAGAGCGGATCTGGCACACCGTGTGCACAGATCAGAAGCGGGAGCCGCGGGATCCCTGGAATGGGGCTCAGAAGAGTTCCAGTCAGGCGAGTGGGCCGGCAGGCAGGCAGGCGGGCGGGGGTACCCGGGCGGCGCACCTCCAGCATGCGCAGCGAAGGGCCGCGGCGCTTGGGATGTCCTCCACTCACCGTGCCGTGGAAGAGGGTAGCCCCTCCCAGAGTCCCGCAGCCGCTAACCAGGGGCGCCAGGTTCTCTCCAGTGTTGCGGGGGAGAAGCAGCGCTGTTGGGTCCTGGGGGGCACCTGGATTCACTCGCCCTCCATGCCTTCTCCGCCCCTCCCCCTCTTGCCAAAGCACCCGTCCGCCATCTTGGTGGACACCGGCGGGGGGGGCAGTCACTTTTTCTGCTGAATTCAGCAGTCCAGAGGGAGAGGCGGCCGTGGATTCCAGCACAGAGTGTGCCCGGGGTGTTCCGGGAGTGGAAGCTGTGAATTTGAGTCCTAATCGGACATGAAGACCGCCAGAATTTCGCCCAGCAGCGGGCTTCCCACGGAGGCCGTTAGTAGAGCGACCACATCGATGGTGCTCTAGGCCACGCCCCCCCAGTTCTTTAATTATTCTGGGTAATGTGTGTATGGAGTCTGCCATGTAGAGCATGATATCGTCTGCATAGAGGGCCATCTTGTTTTGGAACTCCCCGCTACGCACCCCTTTAATTCTTGGATCTTCCCTTATTCTGCATGCAAATGGCTGCATTGCCATGGCAAATATGAGCGGGGGGAGAGAGGGCACCCCTGCCTAGTACCTCTCCTGATGCTGATTCTTTCTGAGGTGTAGCCATTCACCTACAACCGAAGCCCTCCAGCACCAGTCTTAAATACTCCCAGTCTATGCTATCGAATGCCCTCGTGGCGTCTAGCGCTGCAATCGAGAATTTTTGGTCTCCCCTGACCCCCCAATCTATGATGTCAATAACTCACCTGACATTATCCTGTGTGTGTCTCCCCCTTACGAAGCCTGCCCTGTCTTCGTGTATTATCACTGGCAATACTGTTGGCAACCGATTTGCCAATATTTTTGCATACAGTTTTGCGTCTGTGTTGAGGAGAGCTATGGGGCGGTAGCTAGTGCATTCTACTGTGTCTTTCCCTGGCTTTAGGGGTAATATCATGGTCGAGTGTCCCATGTCCTTTGAGACTGCTCCCTTGTCCCCGATTAAATTGAAAAGGCGGGTAAGGGGGCTGCCAGCTGTGTCTGGAAAGTTTTGTAGAACCCATTACCTAATCCATCTGGGCCTGGAGCCTTCCTCCTGGGTAGGGCTATCGCATCACACACTTCCTGTATGGTGATTAGGTCTCCTAACTTTGCTTTGCCTTGTTCCGAGACCTGTGGCAATTTTATAGCCGACAAATAAGATACTTGTTCTGCTGTATTCAGGTTCTGGTTAGTCAGCAGATTTTTGTGAATGTGTACCATCGTTTCTAGTTTCTCCTTGTCCCCTGTTTGCAATTCTCCCCTGCTATTTCTTAGCCGGGTAATATTATTGCGCGCCTTCTGTTTGCGCAATTTCGCTGCTAAAAATGTGTTCACTTTTCCCCCGTATACGTAGTATGATTGTTTAATATTTAGCAGTACTTGCGCTGTTCTGTCTGCAGTGTGGTTTTCTATTTTGACTCTGGCCTTCTTAAGGTCCCGCCAGGTTCTGGGCGTCTGACGGGATTTATGGAGTTTTTCAGCATTTCCTACTTCTTCCTCTAATTTACGCGTTATAAGGGCTTTCCCCCTGTAATATTGTGTTGCTTATGCTATGAATTCCCCTCTAATTACTGCTTTCCCCGCGTCCCACACCACCCTCCAGTCTACCTCCCCATTATCATTTTCCAGGAAATAGTTTCTTATGACTTCTTCCATGTGTGCCCTAAGTGTGATATCCCTTATGATCGTCTCATTTAGCCTCCATTGTGGTCGAGGTCTACTTTTCATCTCTTGCTGTTCCATGCAGATCACAACTGGGGCGTGATCGGACAATATTGGACAACAATTTCTATTTTTTTGACGTAGGGGATTAGGCAGAGGAAACCAAAATCATATTGATTCTAGAATATCCCCTGTGGACTGCTGAGCAGTGTGTGTATTCCCGGTTTTCGGGGTGGAAAAACCGCCACGTTTCTATCACCTCCAAATCTCTAAAGAGTTTTCCAAGGGCCTGTCTATTTCGCTTATCTGCCGCAGTCGGGGGGAGTGTCTTCCCTAATTGTGGGTCCATCACACAGTTGAAGTCCCCCCTATTATCACCCGGCCCTCACACCACCCTCCCACCTTCTGGAGTAGTTTGGGGATGTACTGGTCTTGTTTTTCTTTGGGGACATAGACTGCAAGAATTGTGTAGGTTTGGCCGTTAATAGTTCCCTTTACACCCAAATATCTACCTTCCTGATCCTTCATTATTTGTGGGAGCCTAAGTCTCTGCTGCATAGGATTGCCACCCCTTTTGTTTTTGTCTGGCTTGAGGCAAAAAACTGAAGCGGGTATTTGCATCCTTATTTCGTTTATTGCATAGCTTCCAGTCTGCCCAAGATCGATTTTCTTTTAGCG
This sequence comes from Ambystoma mexicanum, assembly GCF_040938575.1. Classification (NCBI taxonomy): domain Eukaryota; kingdom Metazoa; phylum Chordata; class Amphibia; order Caudata; family Ambystomatidae; genus Ambystoma; species Ambystoma mexicanum. The sequence goes on from NC_090930.1 coordinate 728,577,950, forward strand.
GGAGAGTTTAGCCCCTGGACATTAATCGGGACAATGTTCACTTCCTCCATTACAGCATAGGTGAGGATTATCTGCATATAGGACCCCATGTTCTGCTTGCTGTAACTTTCTCTGCCTGTTTTCCTGTTTTCACTTCTATTTTAACTCATTTGTTCCAGTTCTGGGAGTACATGAGGCCTGGGCTCCTAAGGGGCCCCCCGCTGGTCAACGACGGGCTTAGGGCCTCTACTTTCCCCCCAGTTCACAATAGTCAGGAGTTGTATTACATGACTCTGCTTCCAAGATTTGTGACCTCCTACCTCCGTGCAGGCACTCCTATTCGATTGCGCGGTCTTCTCAAGTGTAGTTGGTGCATCATGCATTGCCCTCATTATGGGCCAAATTCGGTTCCGTTGGTTCTCTCCTCTCACGGTCATGGGCTGGTTGCGAGCTTCCGGTTTTTCCTGCCCTCCCTCGTTTTTGCTTTCTCTCTGTTGTCCATTCCCATGGTCTGCTGGGCGGGACGGTCAAATTGCGTCGCAGACGCACGGTCGCCTCTGGTTGCTCATCTTCCAGGTTCAGTAAAGCCAATCCCTCGGCACAGTTCCCAATTCTCCTTAGTTTTCCTTCCCATGTGAATGACAGGCCAAACGGGTGCGTCCATCTACATCGGATTTGTTGTGCTTGAAGGGCCTTCGTAACAGGTTGCATTAGCCTTCTTTTGAGGAGAGTGATCAGGGCAAGGTCATGGTATAGCTGTATGCGGGACCCATTAATCGTAAGGTCTCCGTTTGTTCTAGCCGCGCGTAGTACCTCCTCTTTCAGACCATACAATGTCATCGCTATCAGGACATCTCTGGTTCTCGACCCAGGATCATTACGTTTTGGGCCCACTCGGTGTATCCTGTCAAAGCCGATAGTCTCAGGTTGGGTGTCAGCTAGCAAGCTACTAAAGCAGAGTTGCATAGTGTCTTTTAGATCCTTGTCCAGCACCGATTCTACCAGGCCTTTGACCCTAATATTGGATCTTCTTGAACGATTTTCCAGATTCTCCGCCTGGAGTTCCAGGTTGTTTGTTGCATTCGCCAACTGGTCTAATAACAGGCTGTTTTGGTTAGTTTTTCCCGCAACAATCGAGAGGCCACTTTCGACTATGCCCACTATTTCTCCTATTTCCGTCATTTCTTTATTGACCTCCTGAAGAGATGATTTCAGGTATTCCCTTAATTGTTCCATTTGGCTATGGAAAGCTTTGGTCATTCTAGCCTCCATTCCTTTTAAACAGTTAAAAAGTTCATCTTTGTCTGATGCCATTGTGCTTGTTGGGAGGTCTTCCGTTTCAACAGTTGCAACCGGCAGAGGGGATGGCGATTCTGCGTGTGCCTGGCGCCTCTGCCTCCAACACTTCTCTATCTGTCCTTCCTGGGGTCTTGCTGGGGTTCTTGCTCTTATTGGGCCCGTTTTGGATTTGGCGCCTGGCATCTGAGTCGTTCTGGCCTCTGTCGGCTAGCGTTGTTCCTATTGTAAAGTGTATACCGCTTTTGTTGCCAATATACAGTTGCTTTGGCTTGTGTGATCCGGCTGTTGGATGCCTGTCGTGGTTCCCGGGTCTGGTCCACTGTTCTGGGGTGGATTCATTACTTCTCGTGTCTGTATGAGATGTAGGGCCTCGTGTGCTTCTTTGAGATGGAACTAGGTGTCCAGCGGCAGGACTGATGATGTTTCCCGGTCCTGGGAGACCCCTTCCAATGACTCAAGTGTTCTTCGTTGTGTAGGTCCCTAGTTCCCACGATGCTGTGGAGGGGGGGAAGAATATCCCCCGGGTGTCCGCAGGTGCCCCCGGGTCAGCGTTCCTTCTGTCGGAGGCACCCTGTTGTTTATTCCAGGCCTGTGTTGTTTCCAGGCTCCTCGGGGGGGGCTCCCTGTGCAGGGCACCTGCTGCCTCCCCTGTCCCCTCCCAACCGGCGTATTGCCACCTCTGACCCACTCCTACCATGCTGTTTCGTTGGGCGACGGGGGGGGTTGCCGTGTGTCCGTCAGGGGCGCTCCTGGCTACCGCGGTACAGGCCCCTTCTCACCTTTCATTTCCCGGGTCATATCTCCCTCACGCTCCGCTCCAAGTGTGCTCCCCAGGCCTGCCACGCTGCTCCGTCCGATCAGTGAGTGGACCCTGCTCCAGGGCCATCCCCCCCTCGCAGCCCGGCTCCCTCTCTAACTCCTGGGATCCATGTCCATCGTGTACAGGATCGGCACCCCCGTTGCTGTGTGGTGCCACCTGGGTTGGCCTGGGACCACCGCTCTTCCGTCTCACGGCTCCCAGCAGGGCCCGTCTTCGCTCCCCCTCAGTTGCATGCCAGGTTCCCACGGAGGGGCCCTGGGCTCCGCTGCACGTCAGAGGTCTCCACCCCCCAGGAAGCACCAGGCATTCGCAATCCAGAGCCCACAGATTGCCTGACTCCCTGGTGCAAGCTCCTTGTTCGTCAGGGGGGGGTCCGGGCTGTCACAGCGGCGCATCTTCCTTCCTCCTCTACGTCTCAGTCTGTCTGCCCTCGGTGCTCCCCCTCGGCGCTCATCTCCACCTCAGCCGGTCATCGCTGAGGGCTCCCTCTCCCCTGGGCACTCCTCCTCGCTTGCTGCAGCTACAGGCACCTCGATCGCAGGATTCTGTTGCCCGGTTCACACAAGCTCCTTCTGGCCTCTCGTGCTGCTCAGATGGGCGGGATATCCTCGATCGTGGGCTGTCTTCTCCATCGCTGGCCGAGTACTACTGTTACCGTTGGCACATGGGCCTGCGCCGCCCGCTGTTGCCGTGTCCTGGGGGCCGGAACGGCACCTCCCGACTGTGTTGCCAGATGCTGGCTGTTTCTGCTCCAGAGCTCCACGCTTCTCTCCGCGGCCTCCAGCGGGGTAGGTCCACTCCCTCCGTCAGTTACGCATGTCATTTCTACTGGGGCCCTGGGTTCCGCCACACACAGGACAGCGCCATCCGTCTCAGAATTTCGCCTTTATTTGGTCCGGTTCTTGATATGCTTTCAGACCTCTTATTTTTGCTTGGCTGTGAGCTTGTGAGAGCCGCAGCTTTCTCCTTTTTTGTTGCCTGCACGGAGGACCCAAGGTACACGTCCTCACAGTCCGGCGGCCATCTTGGAATCACCCTTTGGCATTTTAACACTTAACAAGACTTCTTATTATTTTGTTGTGAAGTTTCCGACCACAAGATCATGCGTTTTCGACATGTAGTCACAATGTATGCTGTTCTTGTCTCAGTTTAGCAAAAAGTCCTGATGTCGGCCTACCTTCTTCTGCCGACTAGAATGTTGGCCAGACTATTTCCTTTCTGTTTCTCATGTGCTCTTTGCGATGCTGAAACTGATCTCGCTGTGACTGGTCCCTCCACTTGCTACTGCGCTGTGCGTGGTGAATTCCAACATTTCTGCATATGCTCGATGACATCTCTGCATATGTGTTCCTTTTTCCCCGTGGTTTCTTGCTGGTTGATTCATTCATATCTTCTGGGTTGTCAGTATCCTCTTCTTCGGAAGAATCTATTTTTACTTGAAGCCACCATTTGCTTTCTCTCTCTCTCTCCTTCCTCTGAAGTGAGCAACACATTTGCTCGCTTTGTTACTTCATACGGGGCTTCTTTAAACGGCATCTGGCGACTCCTTTAATGTGGCCTTTGCTCCCTGTCTGCCAGGCGAAACTTCGCCCTAGCTCAGTGTTTACTCTGGAGATGCAAAATGTTGTTCCCGACCACTTGCGAGGTGGAACCCAAAAAGTCTTCAAAAGAGACCATGCAGGGAACTCTGCCTCAGCTGCCTTTCCGCAGCTCAATGCCATTTTGGGGCACCGGCAAACCGTTCGTCAGCGCCAGGTATGCGCTGCGGGAGTTCAGTAGACCCCGGCTCTTCATCAGACACACCATTGAGATGAACGAAAAGGCAGCAGAATGCCTTGCAGAAAAACAGTCTCCTGTGTTCGCAGGATGACTTTGCGCTCCGTCTGGAGTGTTAACCAGGCTGGAGAGCAGCTTCCCTTGCCCATCCTTATATTTGGAAAACATGGCCAGAGGCCATGCATATTGCCATAATGTGGCAGCCCATGCCGGCCAACTGGCTCCAACAGTTATTCACACCTGTGTTCTTCCTTTTGCATCCTTTGCGTCCCTTTCTTCTTTCGTGTATTGTTATCTCCTTTTCCTTCCTCCCTGTTGCTAATCTCCCTGGATCTGTGTTACTGCCCTTCCGTTCTTGCACTCTGGTGTAAACACTCTTTTCTGGTCTCGGTATTATGTTGTTGTCCACTCTGTCTTCACACTATGTGAGCAGAGGTGGGCGATGAAGGGGGGTGGGGAGAGGGCGACGATTTCCCCCCCTTGCTTTCGATGATTATATTATATTTTGCATGTACCGTGTTTGTCCCAGTTTACGGGCTCGTGCCCTCCAGCTGCCTTGAGTTCCCCATTCCATGGCACTGGTCAGTCTTCACCCAATCAGCGTGGATCAGAGTAGGCCGGTACTGGCGGACAGGACGCTCCCCGCCACTGGAAAGACAGATGAGGCTGCCCGCACCGCACAGGCCGGCGCTCAGGGCCAGGTGTACTTCCCGAATAAAGCTCTCTGTGGCACGCACAAGGCTGGCTCAGACACTTTGCCCATGGCGACATCAGGCCGAACAAGGTCTGCAGCAGTCAGTGAAACTGCTGATCCAAATGTGTCACAGCTGAATAGGACGTGGCTAGGAAGACACAGCACCCGGTCGGGAGTCCAGATTTGGATTGCCAAACTGCCACCCAGTGCCGCCGCAGGGAATAGCCAATCCGGTTGTTGTAGGAATTGTAGGATGTTACAAGATCTGCGGACAGGGATTACACCGGAAGGGGAACCTCTGTCTGCCCTGATCATTCGACCGCGATATCTGTCTGCCTCGCCTTTTGCGCCACCGTCGCAGGGCACAGGAAAAACACCGGAAGATGCCTACCTTTGGCCTAGGTCGCTGCGCACACCAGCCACTGACACCGGTCATAAAGGTGGGTAATCAGGGGAGCCCTTGGCCGATACTCAGCACCATACTGCCCTGGGCTCTCCAACGCTTCCAGTGAAGTTACCTTCTGTGCACGGGATCTTGAAGGGATTGGGCTGCAGAGCGAAGCACATAAGTTGCCATTCCGTTTGCTGTTCCACAGTGCGCCCAAAGTATCCAATTTTAATGCCTTTCTTCATCCTAACGTTCTTCTCAGGTGCTGCTGTCTACCATAGGAATCGTTAATCTCCTTACGACTTCAGATTGCCTCCAATTTAGAAAACTCCTGAAAGCGTGTTTATGGAACTCGTCCATTTAAAACTATTTTGTTTTCTTGTTTGCTCTAAGAAGACAATTTGGATGTTTTTACCTGATTTAAACTCTGCAACTTCATTCCGGAAACTAGTATTTGATCTCTGTATATTTCAGGTTTTACCCATGTCTTTATTTTGCCAATTGATTTTATTTAATCTATATATGTTGCCTAGTCCACTGCTCTGATGCACTTTTGCCTTGACAGCGCTCTATAAATGTTTTAAACAAATAATAAAGGGATGTACATTTGATGTCATGGGGTACTCCTGCATTAACAGATACACCCGAGTATCACAGCCTGAAAACAACCCAAAGAAGATTATTAGTGCTAGTGGCATCCTAAAAACAGTATTAGATCATTCAAACAAGACAAATTCAATTTCACAGCTGTACAAAAGAAGCTAGCATGCTACATTTCCATTGCCTTTGGCCAGTCCGCTGGTGATCTGTAAGGGTGCCTGATCACAGCTGGCTTGCAGAATCATGAGTTTATTTCCTATATTGCTGTGCGCAATCTGTCTTAAGTGGCAAATCATTCAGGCTTCTGCACAATTTGCAGTATGACCTTTCACTGGCATGCTGCGTGCCCTCCCATGCTCCTCACATGCACTGCTTCTCTTGTATCCAAGCAGGCTCTCAAGGGGGCATTTATTTTTCTGACCCAAATGTGTCAGGCAGATTCATTCTTCAGCAAATCAAGCTCCCCGGCAGTGAATCAGGTTATAATGAACTGTCAGGAGTTGCTCAAAATGACACTTTGCCTAAAGTAACAAGCACAGGAAAAAGTCAGACTTACACTAGCTGCTTGATTTACAGTTTCTGCTTGATATACAATGTCTGCCCGGTTCTCATTCTGTGTTTTCTCTCCATCCTCCTCTTCTGTTTCTGCTTGCTGTGTTCAATTAAAGAAGAAATAGAGCTTAGAATCTGTATGAAAGTATATGAAATATTTTAATGAACGTTTGACCTTTGAATTCCTAATTCCACCTTCCTAATACAAATAATTAATGATGCTGAAAATGAGAGAAACAAATAGACTTCATAATGCCTAATTTTACCAGAGTCATACTTGTATATTGTCAACCGCAGTAATCAAAGTTTGCAGCGAATGACACCCAACTGGTGTACTTTGCTCGGATTGCTCATAATTTAAAACAAAAAGGTGTCATGAATACTGGTATTTAAAGTTAGACAAAACATGCTTTACTTTTATAGAACCATTTAAACTCTTATGTCTCTTATATAACTTGATTTAGATATGTTGGGAAGGTTGCAAGTGTTGCAAAAATTATAGGTTACTTACTTTAGTGACTAATGTACTCCTAGTCCATAGTCCTCTTTCCTCCATACTGTATGGCCGTCCCTCGCTAGGGACGGGAGACAACCATTTTCACCAGAAAAATCAACTTCCCCTTTAAATTTAGATGCGCGCGGGGTGCGGCCCCGAGAGCATGCGCTCGCCTCACTCAGTCCCCTTTGACGCGTCGATAATATTACCACTGCCTAATGACACTAGTTTTATTAGGGGGGAGGATGGTGGGACGCATGAAGGAAAGGGGACTATGGATTAGGAATACGTTAGTCACTACGGTGAGTAATTATAATTACTCCTACTATAATTACTCCTACGTCCGTCCCCTTTCCTCCATACTTTATGGGCGATTAAAACTGAATGTAGTCCAAGGGTGGAGAGCTGCCCCTCCTAGGAAAACAAGTTCCTTAACACTGCCTGACCAAATGCTGCGTCCGACCTGGAACTGGCATCCAAGCAGTAGTGCTTGCAGAGGGAGTAGCCCATGTAACCGCCTTGCTGATGACTATCCACGGAACGTGCCCCTGGAAAGCAACCGCCGTGGCCTTCACTCTGATAGCGTGGGCATGCATATTTGTGGGGAGAGGTTTGTGCTGTCCCTCGTAAGCCTCCTTGATGGCTGTAACCATCCACCTTTCTATGGAGGCCTTGGTGGCCTGATAACCAGACTTAGACCCCCCCGAAGGTGACAAAGAGAGCATCTGATTTGCGGAAGCTCCTGGTTCTGTCCAGGTAGAATTTTAGAGCACGCCTGACACCTAGACAGTGCAGAACTCAGCGTCGTCCTTAGGGTCAGCAAAGAAAGTAGGTAACACTATCTCTTCATTCAAGTGAAACGAGGAGACCAACTTAGTTAAGAATGCAAGCACCACCTTGTCCTTATGAAAAGTAGTATAGGGCTCTGAAGCCACCAGTGCGTGCCTGGATTTCGCTTAATGGTGACTAGCCTGATGTCTGCAGACGCCATAGTCTCGAATGGTTTATGCGCCAGGGCGCCCAAGACCATGTTGAGGACCCACACCGGATGTGGCTTGTTGATAGGCGGGTAAAAGTTCCGGCATGCTCAGATTGCCGTAAGATATGTGCAGCAGGTGTCTACCTGCACCCCCGAGTGCCCAAGGTGCACAGAGAAAGACAGCACATCGTCCAACATGCAGGTCGAAGGATCGACCTCCTTTGATTCCGCCCAGTGACAAAACCTGGTCCACTTGCTTTTGTACTGGCTCCTGGTAGCACCAGTAGATGCAGATGCCTTAGTGTGACCTGTTCAGGAACTATGCTGCAAGGGCTGACTTCTGGGGGGCAGGGTGGATGCCCGTTCTTCCCTGCTGTGTGAGTAGGTGAGCTGCACCCAGGGGAAGGTGCACCGGGGCCAGATCTGACCGGTTCAGCAGTTCCAAGAACCATGGGCTTGCTGGCCACCACCGAGCTATCAGGATGATACAGAGGTGCCGGGCCTCCCGGATCTTGCAGATTACCCTGTGGACCAGGGGAGTGGGAGGGAAGGCATATGCGTTCATGTTGTTCCATTGGAACTGCACCACGTCGCCCAGAGAGCCCAAGCCCTGTCCCTGCCAGAGCACAAACTGGGGGCACCTCCTGTTGGACCAGGTGGCAAAGAGGTCCACCTGAGGATGACAACATTTGTCGAAGATCCCCTGAAGGACCTTTCCGTTCAACTGCCATTTGTAGTTGTCCGCACCCAGTCTGCTGAGCCGGTTCGCCTCCAGGTTGGACTCCCCCGAGTGGTGAATTGCTGTTAGGTGCATGTTGTTCACCAGAGCCCACTCCCAAATGCTGACTGCTAGAGTGCAGAGGGGAGGGGACCTGGTGCCACCCTGCTTCTTGATATAGTACATGCTGGTGGAGCTGTCCGTTTAGTGAGGATCATCTTGCCACTGTTCAACGGTAGGAAGGCTTTGAGAGCAAGCCAGATGGCCATCAACTCGAGCCAGTTGATGTGGGCCTACTGCTCCTATGGACACTGGCTGTCCAAGGTAGCTTCCCAGCCCTCTAGGGATGAGTCTGTGGTGATGGTAACCTGCAGTGCTAGTTGCCGGAAGGGCCAGACTATCTGCAAGTTGCAGACCGTGCTGCACCACACTAGGTCCTGGTGGAGATGAAGTGGTAAACTGACCAGTGCTGCTTGAGAACCCTTCTCCTGACTCCAGGATGCTGCAAAGTGCAACTGCAATTGCTTCATTTTGAGCCTTGTGTATGGCACTGTCAAGAGATATGCCGCCATGATGCCCAGGAGATGCGGGTACCACCATGCCGAGGTCACTGCTCTGAGAAAATGCCCTATGGCCCTCTTGATGGCTGTGATCTTGTCCCCCCGAGGGAAAAACTCTCTCGGAGCTCCTATCCCAGATGTGGCCCAGGAACGTTAGATTCTGAGTAGGCTCCCGCCGTGACTTCTTCAGATTGATGGAAAATCCCAACTTGTGTAGAGTATTCATGCGGGTCGAGGCAGTGTGGTGGACTGCCTCCGGAGACCTTGGCCTGACCAGCTAGTCGTCCAGGCATGGATAGACATGGTGACCTTGGACCCTCAGAAGGGCTGTCACTGCGATCATCAGTCTTGATCAGGGTCATTAGTCTTGACCCTGGGGACCGAATTGAGGCCAAAAGGTAGAACCTTGTATTGGAAATGGAAACCCATGATCCTGAACCTCAGCAAGGACCAATGGGGTTGACAAATTGGGATGTGTAAGTACGCATCCTTCAGATACAGGGAGCACATCCAGTCTCCCCTGCACAATGTCTCCACAATAAGCGCTAGAGTAACCATCTTGAACATTTGAAGAGAAAGGGAAAGGTTCAGGGTGGAAAGGTCCAACACAACTCTCAGGCCCGCCTGGTTTTTCTTGTGTATGGCGAAGATTTGTGAATAGAAGCCCAGACCGCGCTGGCAGGCTGGGACTTCCTCCACTGCCTGACTCTCTACGAGCAAGCAAATTTCCACCAACAGAGTTTATGTCTCAATCTGTGGTAGGGGAGGAGAGAGGGGGAGGAGAGTGGAGAATGATGTAGGGGTAGGCGGAATCCCGCGGACACTACAGATAGGATCCAGGGGTCCGCAAACATTGCACGCCAGCATTGGGAGTGAAGGGGAAGCCAGCCCCCCACCGAAGACTTACGGATACATAAGAGTGTGTCATGCCTTTTTTCTGTCTGAGGCTGGGGCTGGGAAGGGGGACTGGAAAAAAGCCCTTATGCAACATTTTGTGCTGCTTGCAGCAGTGCTGGCTCATAGATCCGTCCGGACGCCTGGACCGTCTTTCCTGGAAGCCTCGGAACCCTCAGAAGGATCAACCTTTGTCAGAATGCTGGTGCGTCTGGCTGTAGGCCTAGTGGTGGACTTTGTGAGGACAGATAAGGATTTGGCATTCTGGGAACTGTTGTTCTTATCAAGTTCCTCGTCCGTACTGTAATGGAACAGATCGCCACCCTCGAATGGAAGGTCCAGTATACAGTCCTGGACGTCCGGGTTGAACTTGGTTGCCAGTAGTCAGGCCATTCTTCTCATGTCCATAGCGATGCATATGGCATGGCCTTAGGTGTCAATGTGAGGCCCCGTAGACTTGATTATGTCCTGCACTACTATCTTGGCTTCCGCCGTGAAGCGCGCCTGACTCTGTACCAGAAGTTCCGGAAGGAAGTAAGCTATTTCCCGCCTGAGCCTTTGGTTGACAGCAGAGAGCATAGGGTCTGCATTGGACTGACAAAGATGAAGCAAAGCGTTGGAATAGATCTTCTTTACATATGCTTTCAGGATCTTCTCCTCCTTACCCAGGAGTGCTTAGTGTGATGTAGCTAAGGACGACTGTGGCTTCGAGTAGATTGAGGCTGCAGCGATGAAAGAGGAGTGTGGTTGAGGATGTGCCGACAGCAAGAGTCAATCCCCCTCCATCTGCATAAACTTGGCGTTGAGGCATCCGTTGGTAGGCTGCTCCGAATGAGGCTTAAACCATCCTTTTTTAGCCAGTGCCACCACGTCCTTTTAAACTAGAATCGTGGTTCTAGCGTGGGGCATAGAGTGAGGACCTCCGCCAAGACCCCCATCTCCGGTTGTTCCACCTCAGGCTGTCGGAGCCCCAGGTATTCTGCCAGGCCTGAGAGCCGCTCATGAAATGCCTTGGCCGATGGACGTGTGTCGAGGTCCTCCTCCTCATCGGGTGTCCACCAATGTGTCTTGCTGGTTAGGTGCAGCTGGAGGAGCGCTGGGAGCCGATGATGCGGTGCACTGACATGAAGAGGCGGCTGCTGCAGCAGCTGCTAGGGAGCTGCCAGGATTACTGGAGGCATGGTCGGTGTATTGGGAGCTGGAATGGGCAGCTGGGGCTGCATAGGAGCCGGAGGCGCTGGAAAAACAGGCAGAGTGGCCGTGGGTGTTAGCGGCAAGACTGGATGGAGCATGTCCCTGATCACATCCTTGAGGACGACACCCATCCGTGGAGGCCTCAAAAATGTCCGCATTTTTTGAAAAACCTGTCCTTACAGGCCGGTGGAGCGCTTGGTGGCGCGGGCATGGGTGGCGGACCATGAGGGTGCTGGGACCTGGGCCCACTCTGCCTTGCTGCATGCGGGGTGTATCTGACCTGCAAAGCTGAAGGGTATGCCATAGGCCACATGCCCGGCAAAGACGAGTCCCACATGGAAACTTGTTAACCTACCTGGTCCGCGAAGGGGGATGGTGTCGAGCTGCCTGCCATTTTGCCTGGCCCGGTGGCCATTTTGTCGGGGTGCATACAACATACCTGTGTCGTAGTGCTTACCGTGCTGGGCCCTGTCTCTTCATGGACTCTTGGCGGTGGAGGTTGAGGCCTACCCTGCACCTCAGGACAGGGCCTGGTAGGCAGAGTACTCTCAGCGGTGTTGCCGGTAGTGCTGAGTACAGGTGCCCCCTCAGACATCTGTCCGGTACTAGAACGTAGCCCCTTGGGCAGAAAACCTGGTAATAGAACCTTGTGGTCCCGCAGCGATGTCACCAGTAGGATCTCTGGACCCCTCGGCCTGGCGGTCGGTAGCTGAAGCAGCCTTGGTCTCTACGCTGGTACTAGAACCTAATAGGTCCCTCCTGCTCAGCGGCTTCCTGGGGAAGGAGTCGCCTTTGCAGGGTGCGGAGGAAAACAGTGCCCCTACCTTGGGCCTGGACTTGTGCTTGACTAATTCCTTCAAGTCTGTGACCTTTCCGAAAAGCTCCCTCCACCGAGCCAGCCTGTTCTTCAGAGCGCGTGGCATGCGGTACAGCCCTCCCAGCTGTGGTCAGGGCCAAGACAGCGTAGGCAAAGAGCGTGGGGGTCAGACGTAGGGAAGAGCCCCTCTCAGCCCGGACACCTGCTGAAGCCTGCTGACGTCGACATGCCCCGGGGAGGAGCGTGGCGCCGGAGGATAGAGGAACCTGAATGAAAGACAAGAAAAAAGAAGACAAAAGTACTTCTCCGTGGAAGAGAGCGTGGAATTACTAGGCTGGAGGTCAAGCCCAGGAGCACTGGTGAAAGCAGTCCATTCCTGTCGACGTGGAAAAGACGACTGAGGAGTGGTGCTGGTTGGTGGAGTCAGGGGAGCACAAGCTCCCAGGGCCGCGCCCCCACACATCTAAATTTAAAGGGGATTTTGAATGAAAAAGTCCCTAGCAAAGGACGCCCATACAGTATGGAGGAAAGGGGACGGAACATAGGAGCATGCGCCACTGCACGTCAGAGGTGTAGAGTGCATATAAATTCACCCCAATGTTCATAGGCACACTCCCATTTACAACCCCTATTACAACTGTGGACAGGTAGAATACATTTATCTCTACCAGATCTGTGGGGGCGGAAAGGTGAATTGTAGTCTATGTCAGGAGCTTACGTCGCTATACAGGCAAGCAATATTTCCTTCTCTTTTGTCCATCTCCCTTCATTTTCACGTGGCAAAATATATAACCAACATACAAAAGGTTGGAACATATGCCATGAAGGTTTTTAAGAAGTGTGGGGAGGGGGATCAGCGCTTGCGTGAGGATACACTGATTTGGGGCTCTGAGCCGGGACCTCCGAAATTACTAAATAATTCTGTATATACATGGTGCTGGATTTCAACTTGAACAGCGATAATACAGAAGCTGTATGGAAGAAGAACGAACCGCACTGCAGACAAGATGGCGCCTTGACGATTAAACAAGGGAAAAGATTAACTGTGCCCGAGTTGGGGCAGATGGCGTGGGGGAATAGAACCGATTGCCAGTGGCTGGGGTGATACTGGTAAGGTATGACTGATGATTATTGTGAAGTAACAACCTGGCAATAGTTATAAGGATCGCTGCAGCGTTACAGTGATTTGAGAAGAACTTATGACACAGTGAGAATGGACCTGCTAAAGCAGGATGAGAGTACTGTGTCGTAGACCAGAGCAGAGGCAATTGAAAACATTGACCGAAAGTGCCAAAATGGCACACATTAATGCTCCACTGTAAATCACAGTCCCTTTAGAGGACAGTGTGGCAGGAAGAGAGACCAGGTACTGATTTCTCTAAGATACCGGGAGGTTTCTGAAACTATCAAGATAAGGGGACATGCCCTACATAACTAGAAGTCAAACTACATAGAAATCGATACATCATGAATAAGTGTGTCCAGCCCTGAATGCCTGTAAAGAGACAGCTTGCCAATGCTAAGTTGTGGTTTGAAACAACTGGAGATTGTTGTGCAGTACCGGGACGCTATCGAAGGAATGCATCTGTACAGCTAATTCGATTTGAGAAGAACATAGGGCTCTGCGACAATGTGCTGCTAAAGATGACAGAGTACTAAATCAGGGAAGTGAGTAGAGGTGATTCAAAATGTTGATTTACAAACCAAAACAACACATAGTAAGAGGCTCTGCAGCAGAAAGCTGTTCCCAAGAGGAGCATGTGGCGGGAAGTGCAACCTGATTTCTCCAAGGTATTGAGAGGTCTCTGGAACAGACAAGAGGGGGAGAGTACCTTACCTAGTCAGGGGCCAAACTAGGTAGAAATCAGTACATCATTAACAAGAGCATCCTGACCTGGATATCTACAAAGAGCTGCCTAGCAACTAGACCAACACATTAAAATGAAATAGAACACATGGTCAGTGATACATCATCCTCTCTGTAAATGTTGCAATCAGGCCTGGTCCAAGCAAGCACAAATTGACAGATGTGCCCATAAGGTGCAACCCAGGTAGGAGCAGAAAAGCACTGAGAACATGAACCGGGTGGAAGTACCTCCAAAAGAGTAAACAGTCGGTCTCATAATCGATTGCAATTGAGGCCCTTTGGGCCTCACTGGAAACAACAATAAAGAAGGTGTGAGTAGATTTATTGCTGATACAACAGGATGTGTGGCGTTACTGTAGGCGGCGGGTGGGCACCTCAGAGATGAGGATTGCGGAGACAGCGTGTACAACAGAGATACTGAAGAAACAAGTGGAAGACCTGACTTGGAGAGCTATCTTCTTAGCAGAGAGTGTGGATAATGCATTAAGGAGAACCAGAAGAAACAACATCAGTGTGTTGGGATTGCCGGAGGGGAAAGAAAGAAGCAAGCCTAATTATATAGAGAACCTATTTTGGAAGAAATTGTCCTGGTAAGCCGTCACAAAGATTTACATTTGAAAGAGCACACAGGGCAGTAAACCAAAAACCACCTGCAAGACCACAACCTGGACATAATCACAAAAGTGCTTGATTACAAAGATAAAGAATTCATATTAAAGTTTGTGAGACAAAGCAGCAAAATAAGACTAGGGCATTCAAACCAAGCAATCTTCCCTGAATACACGATACAAGTGCAAAGAAAGAGAAAGCTATATGAACCCATAAAAACAAGACTACGGCAACTTCAACTTCAGTACAAGATAACATTTCCAGTGACACTGAGAATTATATACAAGGTCAAGCCAGTGGGCCTCATTGCGAGGCTGGCGGCCCAGAATGAACGGTGCCGGTAAGTTACCAGCACCGTTCATTCCGAGCCACCACAATACGAGTTTGCTTGTGGGTGGCGGTATGCACGTCTGGGCCAGACCAGATGTGTATACCGCCACCCGCGAGCAGACCAGGATGCTAACAACAGATCCATCATTAATGGGTCCGTTGTTAGCATCCTCCCCATTCCCATTGAGCCCTATGGGGGCTCGAATGGGAATGAGGATGTACCGGGTCCTGCGAAAAGGTAATTACCGGGCCCGCAAAAGTCGGAATGGCCTGGTAATTCCTTTTTTTCGGCCCAGACCCGAACACGAGTTTGGAGGCAGCCATGCCGCTAAGAACGACATGGCTCCCTCCAAACTTGTAACGAGGCCCAGCGTCTACTAACACCCCGGAGGAGGCACATCAATGGCTAGACCATAAAAATCTGCGGGTTTCTTAACAGACATGGAAGGCAGAGTAAGGGAGGGAACAATATCGATAGGCAAGTCAAGGTGCGGAATAATGAAGATGGATAGATGTTCAGAGGTACTTGAAGTGATTGAAACTGACAGTGTAGAACTAAAACAAGCAATCATGACTAGCAGAATGTCCTATGAAACAACTTGGAAGACCCTCATAAATACACATTCGAAGGGATGGCATTGTTATGTGAGGATTTAACTTGTTGCGGTTTAAGTGTTTGAGCTCCTAGTGACTAAAAAAGAGGAATTGAGAAGGAGCATATGTTGACTGCTGGCTGCATATGTTTAGTGGACCCCATAGTAGGTGTAGACATTCTTATGTATGTGTCTTTAACAGGCCTCCAGGTGGACAGAAAGCACCCAGGTGAGGGGGCCCTTGATGATAGATAGCAAGTGGCTATTGAGCTGCTCTTACACTTTTTTGAGTTTATTGTTGCTTGGGAATTTGCTATGTATATTTGAAGGGTATGGCGAGGGACTGGGAAATGGTACTTGGTAACACTCAATTATACTACAATGGAAAATTGGAGACAAGATGCAATAGTTTAAGGAGCCATGGCAAGATCAGTGCTAAAAGGACATCGGTAAGTTTAGATGGAAGCACACATTGAATCAAATATTAAGGTGCTGACTTGGAACATTAGAGGTTTGAATGGCTGTGTTAAGGGGAATAGGTGTGAGAAACCAGAAGGTGTCTCACCTACTAGTCCCCGGGGATCTGTCTTCCAGGTTGCCAGGACACAGCCATCACTTTTGGATCCAGATCCTGGGGGTGGACCAGTGTGGGAGGATCACCTGGGTGAGAGGTCTTCGGGGGTGGGAGTGGGATACTGGATGGTGAGACTGGGTATCCCCTTCCTTGTAACACCTTTACGCCATCATACCAGGTAGAATATTTAGGAACACTACCACCCCCCCTTTTATAACACAAACACGTTCTCACGGACAGCCAGCTATGAGAGAAAACAGACCAACACCCGAGCAGTAAACCCGACGTGTCCCACAGAGCACAAGAGCACACTCTGAGCGAGGCAAAGCACACGAGGAAACATCAGTTTTGAGACGGTAGCTGAGCAAGAGAAGAAAGAAGGCAAAACCAAAGGGGATCGCAAGGAGGGAAATTCCCTTGACTTTTCGACAAGGTACCATTACTTTACAGAGACCTTGAGAATAGAAAGCGCAAGACCATGAAAGCAAGCTGAAGATTCCAGCGTTGTGTGTCAGAGATGTTCGGGGCCCTCCCGTGTCAATAATCAAGGCGGGGAGAATAACCAGCCGCTGTGGTACCGTCCTTGACTCCAAGAACAAAGCAGCTTCAGTGAAATCAACACAGCCGGTTGTTGAAGCCAAGGTTGCAAGCAGCAACATTGCATGGTGAGCGCTAGAACAAACATTGTTAAAACGTGTGTGATAAGAGAAGCAAGTGAAGTTGCAATGCTGATGAGTGATTGAACTTTAAATCAAGCTACAATACCTTTGACAGAGTGGTCCCACACAGCGTGAGTGCTCAATCGAAGGTCTCTGTAAGGTATCCAGCTAAGAAGTGACAAAAGTAGATAGATTTGTTCCAAGCATGGCAGAAGGAGACCAATTGAAAGTTAACAAATAAATGTGAATCCAAGTGGTCCTGCGATGGGTCAAGCAAAATCCGACGCACAGTTGAAAGTCTTCGATTTTGATGATGTAGAGAAAGTTTGGACAAGTGCATGAATTTGGTCCGAGCCCAGGAGAGAGAGAGACCAATGGAAGGTTTTGTGTTAAAGTGGGTCTGAGCCCAGTGGAGGGGGACACAGTGTGAATAGTGAATCACCTGCAAAGTTGTATCAGTGAAAATCCTGAGAAGAAAGGAACTTTAATGTTTTGTCGTGTTGCTTCAGGACCTCTGAAATAAGAGTATTTGAATGGCAAAGAGGGCCCTGATGTTGAAGTGTTTAACTGCATCTTCAGACTAGAGATTCTAGAGTGTGTGCTAAGCTCGAGTGTGCTGTCCTTGTGCCGTGCAGAAAACGTGTGGAAGGGAAGCCAGTGGCTTGAATATCCTGACATATCATTTCTTGAACACTTTTCTTTTGCATAACATTGTTTCCCACACTTTTTGTATTTAGAAGTAAGGATTGGCAATATGTTTATTAGTATAGGCCCTTTTATTTTGACAGACTCGACTTGGACTGTGTTATTTTTTGATGGTCGTAACTTGCTCCCATCTTTAGATTTAGGATTAGACTGGTGGTTTTCAAATCCTATTGAAGTTCAATAAACAGCCTTGAACTGTGATCACTTGTGTCTGTCTTACTGTTTGATACCATACCTTCCTTACATAGGGTACATGTCTACTTGAAAATGAAAACAATATCAAAAGTGCTGCTAGAGGAAACACATTTGCTACAGGCTAGACAAGACTTATTGTTGAAAAAGTGGTCTGGCAAAGGATATGCTGCAATACTCTGCATACTCGAGAGGGGTACTAACATGGATTTCGGATGAGGTCCCATTTATATTGGGAAAAGAATACAGAGGCAACAAAGGCAGATTGATAGTAATAACGGGCAGAATAAATGGGAAAGTTGTCTGTAGAATTAACACATATCTGCTGAAGAATAACAGCAGCCTACTTTAATAAGATACTAAGATATAGTTAGCTATATGGCTGCCCTTTTGCTGTCTATGCATGATTGCTATGCGTAAGGACCGTTTGAATAGGAAAGATATGAAACCATGAGCTGGTGCACAGACCTTAATTAATGTTGTCAACATACTGGATCTGAATAACGGTGTGCGCAGTGTGTTCTTCCTGTCTTGGAAACGCTGTTTGTTTCCTGCATTGACTCTGCCACAAGGCATTTCTGAGTCCTTCTACATTTTCAACTAACCTTTCAGGAGGTTGGACTTAAAAGCTGCAGCACACGTGGAGTGCGCGGTGTGCACAGTGTGTTCTTCATGTTCCTCGTGGCTCCTGCGGGCTCTGGTGACTCCCTTTACTCAGGTACATTATTGGCTTTACCTCCGGGCTATAGCCTCCTGCATGGTTTGTTTAATTCAGGGATTACACCCTTGCACTCTTGACCCACTCGAGGCTGAGTTCATTAGACTGTTTATCTACTGTTTAATTACTTCGCCTATGGGGGTGTGGCCTGCCGGAGGTTGACAGAAGACAGGATCAGCTCCCTTGACTTGTGCTGCATAACCTGCGGTGCGTCTGTGCTCCTCTTAACCGTACTTCCTGGAGACTGCGGGGACCGTATTTGTATACAAGCCCTTTGATCGGGGTTTGACGGTTGCTCTCCTCCCCGTCTTCTTTTGAAAGCTGCCTCGAGGCTGTGGGGCTCCTTTTTGTCTGTCCTGAGGACCATTAGACGGACTATTCTGCTACTGGTATGAGGGCTGGTCTGCGAAGACAAAAAGAAATGAACATGCAATTGCAGGCCATTTCGTCGGAACTTCTGGGCAACATCCATACATCCCTAGATAGGGAAAGGCGGTGGTCCCCCACCCAAGTTCAACCAGTGACCTCTACTTCTTTATGTGTGCTGCTCCCCTCTTCTAACCCTTTGGCAGGGAATATTGGAGCGGGCTCTAAGGATGACTTTACAACTACCCTCTCTATGGCTCAGCAAATGCCCTCAAGCTAAAATGACCAGTGTCATCCAGCTCCTACCGATAAGGTTTTGGTCCATAACATTGATACCCCGCAAGCTTTTACCATACCTGCTATTCCAATAGGAAAGTCCTACTTCAATACTCCAAAGTCCCAAAGACCTATCCAGCCAATACTGGGTCAAACATACATAGATCACTACATATTGAAAGCGACCTCTGCAAGCACTGAAATAAATTACCTAAAGCATTTAGAGGCAACGCTATGTTGGACCACTTGGCCATGACAACTCTGGATTTCTTTGGAGCTCATAATAATATCACTGATATCAGTATAATTGAATGTGCAAATAAAGCAATGGATTTGCCTTATGCCAGCGAAATCCCCAAATGTGTTATACAACAGACTTGTGACGCCTCTACCCAAGATACACCAACTGCCCTTACAAACATAATAGATGGGATTGATGCGGCTAAAACTACCTCCTCAGAGGATATGTGCAGTCAGGGGGATAATCAGGAGTATGGGGCTCCCCAAGACTGCACCACACCCTCAAAGAGCTTGATGAATGGATTTGATTAACCCATCCACAAGTCTCCGCCTTAAATGTGGTTCTTAGCTCATTTGTCAAATTGTACAACAATATATGGGCAGAACAAAAAAATTCCCAAAGACTCATGGCAGAAGTAAACACTAAAATTGACTGCATTGGCAAGGACATTTTATTGGAGAGGAGTAACAAACTAGATTGGATTGGAGCTGAATTGTGCCAGAGACCAACAGCCTAGGCCCAGCTACCTGGCTTACATGAGGGCCTGACTTCTATAAATACCCTGCCAGTGCCCCCGTGCGGTCTGAGATAATTGAGATCTCTAACAATTCGGTCTCCCTTGATACTCCTGTTAATGGACCAATGATGGTCCCCTGCAATGGAGAGGGCCTTGATTGCCCTTTGATCAGTACCATCTCTTCTCCACAATCTGTCAATATACCTTTGAACTCCCCCAATGTGAATGCTATTGTTGAACAGGCTCCATTCGAGGCCTGTGGCCCTGCTCTGGGTGGAAATCATCATAAAGTGAAATCGATTAAGCGAAAATTCGCAATAAAGCGTCTTAGTCCTGTTAACACTAAAACATTGCCTCATTCTCTATTTAAACCAAAACTATTCCAGAGGTGGGTGTGAATATTGTTGCTACTGCATTGAAACCGAAGTTGGTGGACTCTATTGCACAAACTGACACGTCTCCTCCAGCCCTGCTCAGGACCCATGTGCTGCGCAGTTGCACGACTCAGAGATGGCTCTGGAGCCACTTAAGTTCCCTAAACCTGACGGTCCTCAGCAGCCATTGGTTCATGCCCCGTTGGCTCCTTTGCCCCCACGATGGGGCTGTGGCTCTGGGAAAACCAAAATGCTTGACGTAGTGGCTTTACCAATAGACCTACCCCTGCCACAGGGGCTAGGCCCTTTGACCCTTAGAGATGATTTACTAGCCCTAGATCAGCAGTCCATATGCGCTATAAATGCTCAAAGGGCCTTTTGCAATGAGAAATGTGGGCCGCAAATTCTATCTTCCATATGGGGTCCTCTACAAGTTGATGTCATTTCTAAGGAGAAACCTAGCCACTCTGATATTATTTTGCCTCCTCTAGATGTTGGGGCTGGGTGGGGGAAGTTTCAGGATGAAAATATTCCGCCAGAAACTCTTTATCCATCTATTTCTTCAGGTATAAGAGATTTGGTGCAACAACTTCATAAACCAATGTTAGGATTTCACAGAATGATATATCTAATGCACAAGGAATGGGACACAGAGGCCCAATGAAACATCATTTGAGCACCCCACAGGGCTTCACACGCAACATCACTTCAACTGGGAAACATTTTAACCTAATCAGAATAAAGAGTTTGTTGGATCTGGAAGTCCCAATCTGCTTAAACAGATCTAATATTCTGATTCTATTTTCGCTGAAATCCCTGCTCTCACCCTTATTTCCTCTAAGGATATTGCTAGGGTGGTTTTCCTGGACAGAGAGTGTTGGGATATAAGTTTGCTATTCTTTTATTCTCCTCTGGTCAAGGAACTTATCCTAACCCAGATTGGCTCGCTGAGGAATCTGGCCTTTGAAGTCGAGTCCAGAATATCTTTGGAAGCAGATAAGTGAGAGTTACCCAATGACCAGTCAAAGGCTAAATTCTTTGCTGCCACCCTGCCGGGTCCCCAGGGGCTGGCTGAATTCATTAAACCAGTAAGGAAACAGGATTCAGATTTTGATTGGGCCACCATCATCTCGACCCTGTGGCAGAAACGTGTTCCCTAGTCAATCAGTTTTTTCGACAGATCTCTGAGTGGAAGTTGTAATCTATGTGTTATGTGGGATGCATTAACCCACTTATGCTCTGCCCTGCGGCATCACTGTGTGCTGATGGTGCCAGAATTATCAAAATGGCCGCAAAACCCCTATGCGTGCCAAAACCTATGGAAATCGTGCTTTGCAACACAAAAAGATGGCTGCCAAATCTACCATGCGTGTTGTCATTGGTGGAACGGGGACCGCACTGCTGAAACATGTCACTGGGCTTCACAACAAGTAAAAATGGAGACTGCATGAAAAGCAATGCTTTGCTGAACGAAATCCAGAATTTTGCTTTTAAATCCTTTTTCTTGGTTGGTGAAACTGCAGAAGGCTGGCACAAAACACCATCACACATCCAATATTCCTGCTGGGTGCTACAAGTCACTTCATTCAAGAAATCATTATGAACAGACAATGTCCAGAAAAGCGGAATCTGTCATCAAAACATTCACAGCAGAAAAGTGCCAGCCTGTGAAATCTATCAAAATCTGGGCGCAGTATGAGCGGCCGCCTGTATAACAGCTGTCATTAGCTTGCATCAGACGAATTAAATTTGTGCAACTGAAATCTAATGTATGAAAACTAAGTGACCTGGTATGGAGAGTAACCTAGGTTGTAACTATTTAAATCTCAGGGTTTAGAAGCAGAAATAGGTGCTCTGCCTGCTTGTTTTGAAATTGCAAGTTTATTTTAAATCAAGAAAAAATTTGCAGCAGAAATAACATTTAAATTTAAGCCTGGCTGAGCTGCAAGAACTTGAAAGGCGGGTTTCTGCCCAGAAGGAGGACACTCCCCCCCCCACCCCCCCAGCTGAAACTCACGGGGAGGTGCCAATTGCTGGGGAGCCAGAAGGAGACAATGGACTTCCTCCAGCTCAAAGGCCTGCCAAGTGTGAAGGGTCGTAAATGGCCTGGGCCTCCGGAGGAAGGGGGAGGAGATTGCTTCTAACTGCAGAGAGCCAGGAGGAGGTGGAGACAAACAGCCCTTTGGGGCTGGACATTCATAAAGAAACATTTTTGTTAAAGACATATAACTTACCACTGAAAATTGTTTAAATCACAAAAATAACGTGTGTATCTAAATTCTGACTGTACATTTTAAGAGGCAGCAAAACCTTGTGACATATTCTAGAAGGAAACGGCAAAAAAGGGGGTTTTGCAACAAATTTATTGATGCCAAAAGCACGAAACTTCATACTCTTATGCCCCTATGCAATGAGCACATTTGAACACATTTTTGGATAAACTAGATATTGTGTTCCGGCCAAAAAGGGCAGAATTCTGTCAAAAGCATACACACGATCCCACAACAACGGGGATTGGAAAAGTAGATTCTACACAAAATATGTACATTGTATATATGATGGTTATAAAGATTGCACACATGTAAATATGTATTGTACCAAAAGTAGATTTTATGTTCAAAGGGACAAGGGGAGGATTCTCTGACTCATAAACCCACATCATCATGGTGACACCCTGTTTTCTTCTCCAATCAAGGTGGAGAAGAGATTCTAACCTATAGCCGGTCTATGGGGCATGCTTAGGATAATTCACCACACACACCCCTTTACCATATACATAAATAGAGAAAGCTGAGGACTTAGAAAGACACACGGATTCACCCACTATCCTGATCCTGGCGAAGCACCCTGAAGCAGATCCATCCATATTCCTTGCTCCTGACTCCAGAAACTTGGCAAGCAGAAAGGCCCATTCCATTAGTTGAACTAAGTTCAACTAGGCCTTATGTTTCCAGGAGCAAAAAGAATCCCACAAAATCTAAGGGGAACAAAAAGAAAAATAACAGCCGGGCTGTGCTGTAACTGCTTTCCTGCTAAAAGAATTATTACCAGAACCAAAAAACCCACTCCTGTGCCGTGCTGTGCCGATCCTGTCCAGTCCTGTCGTGCGGTGACCAGAGAGCCTTGCTGATTGCGGACCCAGTCCAGTCCAGTGTGCCCAGAACCAGAATTCCTGACCAGAAATCCTGACCAGAATCCCTCAGGTTCCGTTTGAAACCCATATAGTGAGTATCTATAGAAAGGACTGTGTCACTAGCATATGTACTGTCTATAGTAATCCCCGTCTTAAACCCATCTTCTCTTATATTCAGAACTGCATGGTTAGAAATATTTTTGAATTGCCTGAACTCTTTATATTATCCCTACTATCTCCTTTGCTACTAGTATTGTTAAATATATTTGCGCTCATATTTCATCTGAAGAAGGCAAGCTCCTCGGCAGGCAGTCGCCCGGATCCAGTGCCACCCAGGTCCAGTGGCTGTGCTTCCCTGTGGTATTTGCTTCTTCATAGTCATCCCCTAGTGTAAAGAAATCCTGTTTGTCTTTTGAAAGCGCATCCCTGTTCTCTCATTCTTGCGCCTATCTCAACGGCCTCCACTAAAACGTCCATAACTTCCTCAAATGTTATGCTAGAAACACAATTTCAACTTCTGCTTGTAGCTAACAACCTGAACTTTCCATCAAACCTAAAAGGTTCCAAATCCATACACTTCTCCCGCGTTCGCGATTACCGCGCGGAAAAGTTTGCCACAAATTTTCGTTTTGGCAAAACATTAACAGTTTTTGATTGCACCCGACCTCAATTTTAAATTTGCACATTGCTCATTAGTATCAAAACATTGCTATTGTTTGTCTGCAACTATCCAAAGCGGCACCCATTACAATTTAAACAATTTCAGTCATTTAAACCGTGTTTTACCCAATCCATTCTCAGATAACTTTAAAACCATTTGACAGTTTGCCAATCAATTCTGTTTCTCTCTCGTGTTGCTGGGGGGAAATTGGGATTGACATTTTGTTGAATTCTGCATTCCTGAAACCTGTTCTCTCTCCTCCTATCTCGTTACATTGCTTGTTGGGGGTTGAGGGGTGTGCATGGGGGAAATATTAACCACCATGTAATTTGATCTGAACATACAAAAAAAGTATAATTTCTGTGCTGAATTGTTTTGCTCATTATTACTCCTTTTGATAAAAGAGATTGCTTAGTGTTACATCACCCCATTAGTGATCATTGTATACCCATTAAACATAGTGTGATTATATTGGAAACTACATAAATAAATATTTTAACTTTGCAAACCTTCCTGGTTCAGTGTGACCGGGAGGGGGGGGTTCCAAGAGAGGGGCGTGATATGAGTGGTAAATCGTTCAGAATAAAAGAACTTTTAGACACAAAATAAATAAGGATTTCAGTTGTGCATTACACGCTAGGGATTGACTTAGGTGAAGTGCCGATTGAAATCACTTACAGATTGGGGGCTCATCACGAGATTTCTGAATTAGACATACCACTTGTGACAGTCTAATACAGCGTGCTAACTGACGGGGTACATAAACCCTGTTGGGCTACCACACTGTGCTACGCTGTAAAAACGCCCTTCAATAGAAACGCTCTAAGGAGTTGGCCTGTTTTGCAAAAATAAAATAACTCCTGTAAGTCAGAAAGGAAATTAATATTTCCGAAATGGCGACCCCAGTAGAAATTAATATGGCAAAAGAACACCTACTGCACAAATTATTTGTCAGGGGTGAATGGACAGAGCAGGATCAGAATGTTTGGTTGCAGGAAATCAAAGAACAAGCCACTGCCACAGGATTAGATATATGGCAGGATCAGGGTCCATTACACATGGCACTTAGTGAATTGTACATGGACCCTAAGGTAAAAGAAGAGCAAAGTAAAATTGCCAAAATAGCGGCATATCTGTACCTCCACATTGGAGCAATACAGGAACAATATGCCAAACACCTAGATCTGGCAAACAGGCAAGTACAATCATTACAAAAAACCCAAACTGATTGGGACTCTGCAGAGCAAAGGCTACAAAAAAGCCAAGAATCAGAGAATGAAACCAGACAGTACCTGATAAAAATAAAAGGAGATCTGGATATCCTGCAGCAAGAGAAGGTAGAGCAGGATACCAAAGTACTGGTGCTGGAAAAAGAGTGTCAGGAATTTTTGCACTATACTACGGAGCCAACAAAAGCTGGAGCAGCAAGTGAACCATAATAGTGCCTGCGCAGGGCAGATAGTCACCCTGGAAAATCAGATTGATGAAATAAAAGAAGAAAATAACAAATTAATTCTCAAAGACCTTGACTCCCAGACTGAATTTGATGAAGAGCGCCAGAAAGCTGGTGCACTCAAAAAACAAAGGGACAACCTGGCTGCAGAGAGGGGTACTCTAATTCAGGAAAGGGACACCTTAGGTCAAGAAATCAGTTATTTAAAAACCAAGATGGAAGAAAATCACCTGGCCCTTCAGGGACTGAGTGAGCGCCAAAAAGACTACGAAAAACTGTTAGAGCACACCAGAAGGGTGGAAGATGCTCTAGCAAAGAATGACCAGGCCAGTAAGGACAGGACTCGGGAAGTAACCCTCCTGCAGCAAAAATTGGATCAATAGTCCA
This sequence comes from Ambystoma mexicanum, assembly GCF_040938575.1. NCBI lineage: Eukaryota > Metazoa > Chordata > Amphibia > Caudata > Ambystomatidae > Ambystoma > Ambystoma mexicanum. Next base: position 728,603,371 of record NC_090930.1, read on the forward strand.
AAATTACACAGGAAGCACAGAGAGACAATGCGGCTCTCTGTGAGAAAAATGACAGGCTCCATAGACAGGTAGCTATGCAGGAACAACTAATAGAGACTAGTAAGGCCTTGATAGAAGAACAAAAGGGTCAGGTTCTTGCATAACAACAGGGAATAGGGGCTAAGAGAGATGATATCTGCTGGGAGAGGGAAACACCTGAGCATAACCTAAGGAACCCTGCCACCAGAGACTTTCATCTCTTCAACTCCATGGACTCCGTCACCCCCATGTCCACGGGCTCACATGAGCCAAGGGCCACAGGGATGGCAGACTTCAACCTGAGGGGAAATATGGGGCTCATAGCTCAGCGCCTCCCAGAAATGGATGGGCGAGCATGGGTGTATGGGTTCCCAAGTGCTAGGGACGACATCTCTGATCAGGGAGACTCCAATGAGGGGAGAATCAGAGAAATGGATCCTCAGAAATATCACTTATCCAGAGATCAGACAGTAAAATTTAGTGGGGAATTCCATGAGGGTAGGCCCATGAAGAGTATAATAAAAACCTCTTCCCAGCTAGGACAGTGGGGGGGGGGGTACTCAGCCAATCCTGGGAGCAAGGAAGAGGCAGAAGACTCTTCTGAGTGCCACAGGACCCAAGAAACTAGGCCCTCTCATTCTGCCAGCCATTCCCAAGCTTGCAGAATCCGGGAGAGCCTAGAAGACCAGACAGTCACCTCTGGTAGCAGTGCCTCCGAGTCAGAGGATGAGTGGACCAGGGTGACCCGAACTAAGAAAGCCAACAAAGTCAAGAGGGCCTTGCTCACGGATCCCCTTAAACAAATAAAAGCCATTAGGAGCGTCATCACGCCCTACCACAAGAATGCAAAGTATTCGGTTTGGGAACACCTGGAATTATTTAAACAGATGATGGACACTTTCCATCTGAAGGACAGCCAAAGCTGTATTCAGTATGTGAAGTGGACATTTTCTCCTGAGTACTCCAGCTTCTTTGCGGGGCTGGAGGATTAGAATCATTCCAGATGGTCCCCCTATAGGGCAGCCATCCTGAAAAAGAATTCCGCTCACAGGAATCCTCAAGAGGCTCGCAAGGCAGCCTATAACTTACAATGTGGGGAAGACCAGGCTCCACAAGAATTTGTTCAAGAGTTGAAACGCGCCTTTGCGCAGACCACTAGAAGGGTGCGCACTGACCGCAAAGAATTTGTAAACACTTTCATGCTCTCCCTAAGTATATCATGACCCAGCTAGTGAGGGACTTTCACGAGAAAAGATCATTAGACTGGGCCATTGAACAAGCAATACGCATCTATGAGGTGCAGATGCCGTTGGAAAACAAAAATAATCCAAAAAGCCCCAAAACTACTAACACCCCTGCTGCTGCTAAAGTGGCAGAGGGGAAGGTTACCCCCATTTTAGATTTGGAGATGGGGGGGCCTAAAAACCTGCCCACACAGAATCAAAACACCCCAAACCCAGAAGGCCCTTGGGCCAATCAAAAACAGGGAGCCAGGAAGGCAACCCTACAAATGGGACTCCTAACTCCCCTGACTACATCAGCCCACACTACACGGGGAATAGACCCATCCTGGGTTATGTGTGGACTCCTCCAGCCCAAGGCGGGGGTGTCCAACCAGACAGTAGGAAACCTAGGGCACTTCCCTTCTTACTTCACCCAGGAGGGCAATAATCCCCCAAATACACATTTCTTTCCTAGGTACCTGCAAAATTTCAACCCCCACAACAATCCATCCTTCTTTCCCCACTTTCCTGAACCCAGACAGCCCAATCCGGGAGAGGGGAGGCCAAGGGTGGAGGGGTACCCAAACTTTCCTTACCCTGGGTATTTTGTGAGAAGGGATAGCTACCCTTCCCGGGATCAGCCCAGGGAAGACATGAGGACACCGTACCAGCCAGAGCGGGTGTCCGAACTAGAGCGTCAGGTCCAGAACATGGCGCAGGATCTGGGTCGCATGCTGAGGGCTCAACAGAACCCTCAGATGAGCATAGCGGCTCAGAATGCTTCAAATCCAGGATATGGTGCTCCAGAGCAACGACGGGGGAAGAAACCCACTGGTTCCCAGGGAGGAGGCACAAGGGGAAGGGGGATGTATAGCCTTGGAGGAAGCTTCCTTCCCCACTTGTAGAAAGCCCCTGGAAATCCAGGAACCAGAACCAAAATCTCCTGCCCCTGAAAGTCTGCGACCCAAGGAGCAGAGAGGTGGTAGGAGAAATAAAGAGCTCAAAAAGACCCATTTTGTGGAGGAGGTACAAAACTTCCAGTTTGAAGGAGAGGGATCCTCAGAGGATCCTGGGAAAAGGACCTTCTCCTTCAGAGATAGGGGAACTCCTCCCATAGAAAAATGGGTCCCAAAGGATGCAAATAATCCAGACTGGGGTAGATGTGGGGACCGAGCTAGAACCACCCATCATCAGTACACAGAATGACCAGCACGTAAATCCCCTGGTTCATACCCATCCTGGTGACTGTCTCCGAAAAGATGAGGGGCGGGGGTAGCCCAGAATCAGAACCAGGGGAACCCAAAACTTCCCCCATATCTAGCCGTCACCTTTTTCTCCCAGATTCCCAAGACCCCAAACAGAATCCTGCCCAAATCACCTGTCAGTATCCAAAACAAAGAAACTAACCCACCAGTTGTCCAAAAATGTACATTATCTTTGCCCCCTTGAGGAGAAGGAGGGAAGATTCTATGCCTCGGTCCAAATACAGGGGTAGTGTACAATTTTGGCACTGGTGGACACTGGTTCCCAAGCTACCCTTCTGTCAAAAAGGGCCATTGGTCAACTGAATTTGGGAAGGTTGGGAGAAATACCAAATTCCTCTCACCCCTCTTCCTGGACAACTTCAGAACTTCGAGGTGAAGGAAACTCCCGTCAGGGGGACTACGGATTTGGACATTAAAATTGGGCGACACAAGGTGAAGCACCCAGTCATAGTTGTGACTCCAGAGGGCACACCTTGTTTACTAGGGAATGACATCCTGCGTAGATTGTCACCCCTCTTAGACTGTGTAAACAGGGACCTCTGGACCCAGACTAACCGACCAATAAAATTGAAACATAGTGTCAACCATGTTAGTTTAAACGGCACATGCCACATGGTTGATCAAAACCTGACCAAATAGAATTTCACTTCCAGAATAATCAAATCCCAAACGTGACAGTAATTGCAGGACAACAAACTGGCAATGGGGTGTCCTCTCTATTGCTGAAAATCAACCTTCCTTCCAGTCTAAGGTGGCATTCCACACTGGAAGGAAACACTCTGAAATTCTTTACAAATTCACAATCAGAAAATCCCACTTCTATAGTCCAAAAAGATGAGAAATCAGCTCAAAGCTTGGCTGATATTCAGAGAATTGGAGAGCAGTTGTTCATCCCTATTCAGTTAAATAAAGGGAAGGACTCTGTTCTCGCCCAAGTGCGTGTGAACAATGGTAAGAGCTTCATCAGCGAAGCCATGTTCCGCAAACTCCCAAAAGATCCAGCCATTCCCACATTTAAACTGATAGACAAATGGCAAGTGGACCTGGAAACACCCAATTCCAAACATCTCCTGCCTAGCAGGTGTATGCTCAGAATTTCCATAGGCAATAAGAGCATAGTCCATAATTGTTGGGTCGTGCGACATGTCCCTGCAGCATTTTACTTTGCCTGGACCTAATAAACTTCAAAGCTTGGCCCCCGATTAGCGGGTAATCCCACGGACTTTGATGGCCCAGAGAAAGCATTTAGGTCAGCTCAACTGCTGCCTTATGCAGTTGAAATTCAGATTGGAGAGGAAGTCACCATCCCAGAACGGACCCGACAATTCTCACTGAAAGTAAAAATTAAAAGATGACAGAAAATGAAAAACCCTGACGTCTATATTCATCTTAATGCTCACTTCCAACAGCAAGGGTTGGGGGTAAACCCAACACCACTAGTCAACATAGAACACAACACCATTCCAGTAGAGGTGGATAACAGCGACCTAAAGATTATCACCCTGGGCGGAGGCATCATTATTGGAATGGCGGTTGATGACCGACATTTTTCCATAGATTTAGGTAATGAACTGTTAGGCCCAATCCCCAAGGACTGTTTTGACAGTGATAGCGACGATGACGCAACACCAGACAGGATCTTCACCCGGCATGGGGGAATTTCCTGGTTTACACTTCCTGCCCTTACGGTAAGGGAGATGTGACTTGTGACTTCAGGAGGGATGAGTTGATCTTCCAACCCCGCAAGGACTGCCTTCCCCACCTGAAGCCACCAGTCCAAATCAGGACTTTGACCAGGGACTTCTCCACCCAGCTGGAGAAGGCTGCTGAGATAGCAAAACCAGAAGTCTTTCCAGGCTTCAGGCAGATGGTTGAAGAGAGAGTCAACCTAGCTGATGCCTGTGAAACTCTGGAGCAAAGGCAAAAATTGAAACAAGTTTTCTTAGATTTTCAAGATCTCTTTGCGGTGGACTCATAGGACTGTGGTCGCACCGACATCCACACAACAACAATTCCCACGGACTCTGGCATGACTCCAGTGTTTGTGAAGCAATATCGCTTGCCTCTCGCATCAATGGAGTCCCTTACTGAAATAATTAAGAAGCTTGAGTCCTGTGGGATCATTTGTCCAGTCCACAGCACCTTCAATAATCCAGTGCTGGGGATTTTGAAACCAAACGGCCAGTGGAGACTCTGTGCTGACCTAAGGGAGCACAACAAACGGGTCCATAATTCCTGATGGCCTCTTTCCTACATTGACCAAGGGCTGGCCCAGATCCAAGGGTCACAGGTATTCACTGCAAATGACCTGACCAATGGGTACTGGACTGTACCTGTCAGTAGGGAGGACCAATGCAAGCTGGCTTTCACCTTCGGGGGGCAGCAGTACACATGGACCCGGACTCCCTTCGGATATATCAACTCCGGCAATGAATTTAACATTTTTCTACACAAGGCCATGCCCGACCTGGGCTAAAGGGGTAACCTGGCCTATGTAGATGTTTTAGTGAAAAGCTCAACTGTGGAGGAACACATAGCGGAGATCCGTTATGTACTGACACAGTTGAGGGCTGCCGGAGCAAAACTCTCCTTTCAAAAGGCACAGTGGTGCAGAACCCGTGTCAATTTCTTGGGGCATGAGATAACTCCTCAGGTTCTCTGTCCCCAGGAAAATAAAGTGGAAGCACTTGAGAAATTAAAAGACCCCACAACTCTGTGGGAACTAAGGAGCCTTCTTGGACTGACTAATTATAGCAGAAAGTTCATTGAGGATTACGCAGAGATCACAAGACCCCTGATTCATCTTTTGAAGGGGGGGGGTCAAGTGGGAGTGGGGTCACGAACAAGCAGACAACTCAAAAGAAACCTCTCACAAGTGCCTTGCCTAGCTTACCCTGTCAAAAACAAGGAGTTCTTCTTGGAGACAGGGTTCTCAAATACATGCTTGACTGCAGTATTATATCAAAAGCATGACAAGGTCAATAAAGTAATCTCCTATACGAGTAAGACTTTATGCACCATGGAGGAAAAATTCAACGATTGTGAGAAGGCACTCCTGGCAACGGTGTGGGCATTGAAGAATTACCGCTCGTTTATCGAGGGGAACACATCATAGTGGAGACTCCACACCAGCCTCTTCAATATCTTCAAAGTGAAAAAATCCAGGGCAGAAATGTGAGTAATTCCCGAATTACTTCTTGGATTCTGTCAATGCAAGTCTTTCCTGAGGAGGTCAGATATGGCCAAAACAAAAAGAGTCCCCTCGCGCATGGTCTAGCTGACTTGCAAGATTGTGCCAGAGAAAACTGTCTCAAGGACGAAAGTCTTAAAATCAAGGACAACATGGAGGCATACCTTAACTCCCCACACAAAGTCTATGAAGAAGACCAGTGTGAGGGAATGCCCACTGTCTATGTGGATGGATGTTCCTACCATGTTAACAACAGGGAAAAATAACTTGTGGCCGGCGTAGGGAATGCATGGGTGAGTGATGCCCCAGAACCCTCCACTGGGTACAAAATCGGTCCCCAAAGTAGTCAAGTGGCAGAGTTGATGGCTATGCATCAAGCCATCCTGAATGATGTCCAACATCAACTCCACGAACTGGTCATAATCACTGATTCAGATTATGTACGGAACGGGTTCGTGGAGCACCTGGTTAACTGGAAAACAAGAGGCATACTTGAGATCGAGTCTCTGTTGGGGGAAATCCAGGTCACTGCTATCACTAGGTCCCAGACAAATGCTCACAATGAACTCTCAACAGCACAATGGAGTAAGGAGACCATAGATGCTGATTTGATTACGTCTCAAAAAGGGGATCCAACAATTGGAAAGTTTTATCCACACATTGAGGACCCTGAGAACTTTCCTCTGACGGATACCCACTACATTGGGAAAGAGAGTGTTGATGAAATGTCCAAAAATGTTCCGAATCCAAGACTGTTTGTTGGTGAGGAGATTCATAGCTGGCCATGACCAGTGGGTGGTCCCCACCTCATTCCAAAGCCTGATGCTAAGTCACGCCCATGATGCGGCCACAGCCGGTCATCGGGGGTTTCATACGACACTAGAAATCTTGAGAGAGGTTGCATACTGGCCACACATGGGGCAGGACCTCAACCAATACTTGAAGGGGTGTCTTGTGTGTGCACAATTTCAGCCAACATCACTCACACACCGTGCTCCCCTCCGAAACAAGGGGATGACACTGCCTTGGTCAGATTTACAAGTCGATTTTATCGGGCCTGTGAATCGCTCCTCTAGGGGGAACAAATACATGTTGACCGTGACATGCTTGTTCACTAAATGGGTGGAATGTCTCCCGGCCCCAAATTGCAAGGCAGAAACAGCAGCTGCCCTGATAAAGAACCATATCTTCTCGCGTTTTTCGACTACCTCAAAGGATCGAGTCAGACCGAGCTAACCACTTCACTAGCGAAGTGATGACAAAGATGTGGGAGATACTTGGGGTCAAAAGGAAACTACACATTGCCTAGCGACCAGCCTCTAGTGGTGGAGTTGAGAGATACAAGACAATTGTGAGCACATTAAAAAGGTTTGTGGCAGATTCTGGGGGCCAAGTTGGGACATTTGACTACCTCTTGTCCTGATGGCCATCAGATCTACCCCTTCTTCTGCAACTAAAATGTCACTGTTTGAGCTGATGACTGGACAAAGGATGGTGCTTCTCCAGCATCTGCTCTACAGAACCCAAGAGCAGACCTTGATAAATGCCTACACAACTCATGAGTATGTTGAGAATCTGAGAAAACACCTTCAACATGCTTTTGCCTATGCTCAGCGGAATCTAGAAAGATCTGCAGACAGTATGAAGACGTACTATGATCTTAAGACAACTAGAAAAGAATACCAAGTAGGAGACCGGCTCTACTTGTACAATTTCCAAAGGAACAAGGCCAAACAGTTCAAACTTCCTCTTAGCTGGCGGGGTCCTTTTGAAATTGTAGACAGAATCTCACCAGTCGCCTACAAAATCCGTATCCCCAAAGGCAGTTTGGGAGAAGGGGAAGATAAGTGGGTCCACATCAACCAGCTGAAGTGTTGCCATCCTAGGCACACTCTGCGGCAACTAGAGGAGCCATCTGGAAACCCAGAGGGGGACATTCCGGATCCCTAGAAAATTCCAACCATTAAAAACCATTCCACCTGTTCAAATTAGTAGTAATTATAGGCGGGAAAGATTGTCAATTGTATGTCAAATGTATGCATCTGCCCCACTACATGAATAGTGGTGGGGAAATGTCCACAAACATGCTCTGTTTTGTCTTACAGCACTGAAACCAAGGATTACAAGAACCAAGGAGGACCACTCAGGGACCGGAAGGAAAGACCCAAGGGGCCCAGGGTATCGCTCCATACTTCGATCCGGAACCGGCGAGGAGAACCTGTCGATCCAGTACTGATGGGAGAAGCAGACACATTTTTCCACTTGGACCAAGAAGAAAGATTCACATCTCAATCTCCCGACTTCCCCTTGATGGGCAGTCAAATTTCAAGTCGTGGGGGGGGGCCTTTGTGGGATGTATTAACCCACTTATGCTCTGCCCTGCGGCATCACTGTGTGCTGATGGTGCCAGAATTATCAAAATGGCCGCAAAACCCCTATGCGCCAAAACCTATGGAAATCGCGCTTTGCTACATGAAAAGATGGCTGCCAAATCTACCATGCATGTTGTCAGTGGTGGAACTGAGACCGCACTGCTAAAACATGTCACTGGGCTTCACAACAAGTAAAAAAATGGAGACTGCATGAAAAGTAGTGCTTTGCTGAACGAAATCCAAAATTTTGCCTTTAAATCCTTTTTCTTGGTTGCTGAAACTGCAGAAGGCGGGCGCAAAACACCATCAAACATCCAATATTCTTGCTGGGTGCTACAAGTCACTTCATTCAAGAAATCATTATGAACAGACAATGTCCAGAAAAGCGGAATCTGTCATCAAAACATTCACAGCAGAAAAGTGCCTGCCTGTGAAATCTGTAAAAATCTGGGCCGAGTACCAGTGGCCGCCTGTATAAGAGCTGTCATTAGCTTGCCTCAGAAGAATTAAACTTGTGCAACTGAAATCTAATGTATGAAAACTAAGTGACCTGGTATTGAGAGTAACCTAGGTTGTAACTATTTAAATCTGATGGTTTAGAAGCTGGAATAAGTGTCTACCTGCTTGTTTTAAAATTGCAAGTTTATTTTAAATCAAGAAAAAATTTGCAACAGAAAGAACATTTAAATTTAAGCCTGGCTGAGCTGCAAGAACTTGAAAGGCAGGTTTCTGCCCAGAAGGAGGACACTCCCCACCCCAGCTGAAACTCACGGGGAGGTCCCAATTGCTGGGGAGCCAGAAGGAGACAATGGACTTCCTATAGCTCAAAGACCTGCCAAGTGTGAAGAGTCATGAATGGCCTGGGCCTCTGGAGAAAGGGGGCGGAGATTGCTTCTAACTGAAGAGAGCCAGGAGGAGGCGGAGACAAACAGCCCTTTGGAGCTGGACATTCACAAAGAAACATTTTTGTTAAAGACATATAACTTACCACTGAAAATTATTTCAATTACAAAAATCACATATTTGTGTATCTAAATTCTGACTGTACATTTTAAGAGGCAGCAAAACCGTGTGACATGTTCTAGAAGGAAACGGCAGAAAAAGGGGTTTTACGACAAATGTATTGATGCCAAAAGCACGAAACTTCATACTCTTGTGCCCATATGCAATGCGCACATTTGTACACATTTTTGGATAAACTAGATATTGTGTTCCGGCCAAAAAGGGCAGAATTCTGTCAAAAGCAGACACGATCCTACAACGACGGGGATTGGAAAAGTAGATTCTACACAAAATATGTAAACTGTATATATGATTGTTATAAAGATTGCACACATGTAAATATGTATTGTACCAAAAGTAGATTTTATGTTCAAAGGGACAAGGGGAGGATTCTCTGACTCATAAACCCACATCATCATGGTGACACCCTGTTTTCTTCTCCAATCAAGGGGTAGAAGAGATTCTAACCTATAGCCTGCCTAGGGGGTGCACTTAGGATAATTCAGCACACACACCCCTTTATCATATGCATAAATAGAGAAAGCTGAGGACTTAGAAAGACACACAGATTCACTCACTATCCTGATCCTGGCGAAGCACCCTGAAGCAGATCCATCCATATTCCTTGCTCCTGGCCCCAGAAACTTGGCAAGCAGAAAGGCCCATTCCATTAGTTGAACCATTTTCAACTAGGCCTCGAGTTTCCAGGACCAGAAAGAATCCCACAACATCTAAGGGGAACAAAATAAAAACAGCCGGGCTGTGCAGTAACTGCTTTCCTGCTAAAAGAATTATTACCAGAACCAAATAACCTACTCTTGTGCCGTGCTGTGCCGGTCCTGTCCAGTCCAGTCCTGTCATGCGGTGATCACAGCGCCTTGCTGATTGCAGACACAATCCAGTCCGGTGTGCCCAGAACCAGAATTCCTGACCAGAAATCCTGACCAGAATCCCTGAGATTCCGTTTGAAACCCATATAGTGATTATCTATAGATAGGACTGCGTCACTAGCATATGTACTGTCCATAGTAATTCCCTGTCTTAAACCGATCCTCTCTTATATTCAGAACTGCATAGGCAGAATATTTTTGAATTGCCTGAATACTCTATATTATCCCTACTATCTCCTTCGGTACTAGTATTGTTAAATATCTTTGCGCTCATATATTTCATCTGAAGAAGGCAAGCTCCTCGGCAGACAGTCGCCCGGATACAGTGGCACCCTGGTCCAGTGGCTGTGCTTCCGTGTGGTATTTGCTTTTTCATAGTCATCCCCTAGTGTAAAGAAATCCTGTTTGTCTTTTGAAAGCGCATCCCTGTTTTCTCATTCTTGTGCCTATCTCAGAAAAAACGACCTCCACTAAAACATCCATAACTTCCTCAAATTGTATGCTAGAAACAAAATTTCAACTTCTGCTAGTAGCTAACAACCTAAACTTTCCATTCCAAATCCATATAGTTCTCCCGCGATCGCGATTACCGCGCACTGAAAAGTTTGAGAACAAATTTTCATTTTGGCAAAACATTACACGTGTAAAACAGTTTTTGTTTGCACCCAACCTCAATTTTTTTTCCAACATTCTTTTTATTTGATTTTGTCAATAAACATACTGTCTCAGGTGCATTAATTCACTTATTGCATAGTTCATTTCGAATATGCATGTTAAACCAAAACATAAACAAAACATAGTTAAGGTGGGAGTGGGTGGGAAAAGGGGGAACACCGGGGGACAGACCATTGGGGGGGCCATAGTCCTTAGGGGGAATTGTTTTAGCTAATTTTCTTTTGCGAGGTGGTTTTGGCTAGAACTTGACTGAGGCTGGGTGTTTCTGTTAGTTCGTCTTGCCCTCTGCTGCTCCTGATCCCAGGTTATTGGCACTTGGGGTGGCGATTTCGATGTGGGCCGAGGGACTGGCCTTTAGATTATTTTAGTCGTATTTGTCCATCCAGCAGAGGGGTGGTGGTATTCTTGCCATGCCCAGGAATTGTTCCGCATAGTCTAGGAAGGGGGCCCAGGTGTCAAAAAACATGTTCCTGTTCCCCAGGCGGATGGCGTTTTTTTTTTTCTGCGGCTGCGATGTCCCAACATTTGGCCCACCACAGTCTCACAGCGGGACCCTCTGGATGTTTCCATAGTCTCGCTATAGCTATCTTTGCTGCGATGAAAAGTTGTGTGCAAAGGCTTGCTAAGTTACCGGTGAGTGGAAATTGGCCCTCCCCTGTGCTGCCCAGTAGGACTATTCCTGGGTCCTATGGAATTGTTAGGCCTGTGATCTGCTTAATTAGGTCCAGGATTTCCTTCCAGTATTTAACGGACCTTGGGCATGACCAGAGCAAGTGAAATAGCGTGCCTGTGTCTGTGCATCCTCTCCAGCATAGCGGAGAGATAGCTGGGTTGCTCTTGTTCAGAGTCTCTGGGGTTAAATACCATCTGTAGCAGGTAGGTTTTGATCGCCCCTTCCTTGTTAGTGACACCCTCTGGGGGGGTGGGGGGGGGGGTCGTTGTGAGTATTTGTTCCAGCGCCGTTAGCTCTCTTCAGCTCTGAGTTTTCATGGGCTGTGTCGGATCTGAGTGTAGCGGAATCTTTCTGTTTCCGGCACCCCGAATTTCATCTTGCATTCTTCGAAAGTTAGTTGGGCTCCCTCCTCATAAAAGTCTCCCACATGCGTTAGCCCTCCCGATTTCCAATGATTAAAGTCATTGGGTGTTATTCCGGGGGTGAAGTCCGGGTTGTCCCAGATCGGGGATAGGGGGCCTATTGTGCTACCGTAGTTCCACCGCCTGGCTGCCTTCCTCCAACTTTCAATTGTGTTCTTGGTTGCAGCTAGGGGCCCCTCTCGGGGAGGGGGGGCATTGGGTCTGATGGTGTGGGAGCATTCTGGGGGCTTTGGCACTAGTCCTCCTCTAGTTTCGCCCGCCGGGGTTTGTTGGTAGTTAGATTCCAGGTGAACACTGGTGAGAGCTGGGCGGCCAGGATCTCTCCATTTCTAGGGCTCCCAGGCCTCCCGATCCCTTACTCCTCGTCACCACCCTTCTCGCTATTCGCGGCTTCTTACCCTCCGGATAAATTTCATGATATTTGTTTGGAGCTTCAGCAGGTCCTTCCTAGGGATGGAGATTGGGAGGGCCTGGCAATGGTAGAGCAGCCTTGGTACCAGATTCATTTTTACTGCTGTTTTTCTTCCCAGCGATGAATCTTCTTGTTTTTGCCATCTTATTAGGTCCGCCTGGAGCTCCTTGAACAATGGGGGAGATTTAACTTGTACGCTTCTTCTATTTTCTGTGGTATCTTTACCCCTAGATAGGTGAAGTGTGAGTTGGTCCACTGAATGGGGTGATTGGTGGCTAGTGATTTTATCGTGTCTCCTGGGATGTTGATTCCCAGGGCCGTGGATTTTCCGAGGACGATTGAGAACCCTGACACCGCTCCAAAGTTGGCCAATTTGTTCCAGGGATAATTTAGGCTTGGTCAGGGATAGTAGGACGTTGTCTGCGTATAGAGCTATCTTGTATGCTTCTCCTCTAACTGATAGTCCCCTTATTAAGGGATTTTGGCGAACTCTGCTGGCGAAGGGCTCCATGGATAATGCAAAGATGAGCGGGGATAGCGGGCAACCCTGCCTCGTGCCTCTGGTGATATGGATTCTGGATGATCTGCTGCCGTTTACCCTCAGCGCTGTAGTACGGTGCTGATAGTTGGCCAGTGTCCAACTCCGGAACTGATACCAAAATGCTTTAGGGCCTCCTCTATGTTTCCCCAGTCTAGCATGTCAAATGCTTTGTTTGCGTCTAGCGACAGGACTGCCATTTGCTTGCCCGTTCTGCCTGCAGATTCGATGATATTTAGGGTGCGCCTGGTGTTATCAAAGGTGCTTCGCACTGGGATGACTCCTGTCTGGTGTGGGTGGATCAGTTCTGGGAGGTGTTTTGCTAGTCTGCTTGCCAAGATTTTGGAGAAGATTTTTGCATCGTTATTCAGCAGTGTGATGGGTCTGTATGAGGAGCAGAGCTCCGTATTTCTTCGTGGTTTTTGTATCAGAACCCTTAGGGACTCCTCCATGGAGGGCGTAACGGAGCCGGAGTCCAAAAAAAGTGTTGTATAACGAGGCAAGGCGAGGGGCCAGGATGTAGGAGAACCTTTTGTAGAATTGGGCGGTTGTGTTTTTCAAAAACTGGATTGTTTCTGCTACTTCTTCGGCGGAGATTGGTAGTTCAAGGGTGTCGAGCTGCAAGCGTGGGGGGTCTCGCCGTACTGATTGCAGGTATTGGGCTTGTGCTTCCTTGCTTGTGGCAGGGCCCGACATGATCCCCTTGTGGTATTTAGTGAGGATCTCCATCTTCTCCGCTCCTGTGCAGCAGAGTCTACCTCCTTGGTCTTGAAGCGTTAGTATCTTGTTTCGGGAATGCAGTTCCTTCAGTTTCTGGACCAGCAGGCGGTTGGCTTTATTGTTGTTTATATAGTAGAATTGTTTTGTGTAGGCTAATGCTTGGGCCGTTTGGTCTTCCAGGTGCATTTCCAGTTTTGTCTTCACTTTTCTAAGTTCTCTGCCTACTTTCACGGATTGGCGGGCTTTGTATCGTGCTTCTATTTTGCCCACTTTTGCCTCTAGCGTGGCAAGTTGGATTTGGTGCCTTCTCCTCTGTGCTGCCGTGCAGTTGATCGCCACCCCTCTGATAACTGGATTCATTGCGTCCCAGACCATGGCTTCCGAGGTGCCTTTGGCGAGTTCTCTGAGAAGTAGTTTGCCAGGGAGTCCTGTAACTCAGTGCTTGATGCTATGTCTGCTACGATGTAATCTTGGAGTTTCCAGGCTCTCTGCGGGGGTGCTGTGAGGCCTTCGACTTGCAGCTTTGCTATGACCGGGGCTCGATCTGCTATGACTCTGCGGCCAATTTGTATGTCCTCAATACAGGGGAAGAGTGCGCTAGTCATTAACAGAAGATCTATCCTTGAATAACCTCTATGTACGTGGGAGTAGAATGTATAGTCTCGCGGTCCCTGGTGAGCCAGTCTCCAGGTGTCGGCGGTGCCGGTGTCCCTCAGGAATTCTGCCATTCCCAGTGCCCGGGAGAAGTCCTCCCTGGAGGGCGGAAGCGTCTTGTCTGTGTTAGGGTCTGTGGTGAGATTGAAGTCCCCTCCAATTAGGAGGCGCCCTTCCATGAAGGAGGTGATCATGGGGAGAATACTGCTGAGAAAGCGGTCCTGCCCAGAATTTGGGGCGTATATTGCTGCTATGGTGATCAGTAGGTCTATCAGGAGTCCCTTGAGCAGTACGTATCTCCCCGCTGGGTCGCGTTTAATCGAAATTTGGGTGAGCTGCATCGCCCGACTGAGAAGGATAGCTACTCCCCTTTTTTTTGGCCTGAAGAGGCGAAAACATTTCGTGGGGTATTGGCGGAAGTTTGCTCTCTTTTCATCCGGCTGTAGGAGATGCGTTTCTTGGAGGCACACAATGTCTGCTTCTAGGTAGCTCAGTCTCTGCTCCACCGACCTCCGTTTTTTTTTTTAAAACCTTTTTTTATTAGTCTTGACAACTCACAGAAAAAACACAGGGAGCCACACGGCTCAGTGCGATAACAATACACATACATCATTACCAGTATACCTTGAACATCTATAGAAGCAGGCAGGAGATACAGATGGCATATGAAGCATTGGCACTCGAGACAAAGGCGACCAAGAACATAGAGTGATCATATTATGGGGAACAGCCTGGAGAAGAGTGAACAGAGTTTGAAGGAGACGCCATGGCAGACATGTAATCACGAAACCTTTGCCAGATGTCTCTTGGCCTCGAGTGTGGGTGCTGCAGTGCACACCAGGCTTCTTCTGTATCGTGTGCCCAGGTAATTGCTCTAAGCCACTGTGCGTACGTAGGTGCCTTAGGCCGCAGCCAACATAACAATATACAGCGGACCGCCAACAACATACAGAGCCCCGCCAGTTTCCTCGAGTCACGCCCCTACTGGGGGAAGTCGTGAAAGAGACAATGCAGTGGGGGTGATGATGTGCTCTAATATATCCGATAGCGTGGAGCAGATGTCAGACCAGAATTGAGACAGTTGCGGGCAGTGCCAGAGCATATGAATGTAGGTTGCCTGATCCGAGCCGCACATGGGGCACTAGGGAGGGGATTCACTGAACATACGGTGTAGTCTCTGAGGTGTATGATGATACCTTTGCAGTACCTTGAATTGTATTAGCTTGAATTTCAAGTTATAAGACACCTCCTGGGTGCGGGCACACATTCGGGACCATCTCTCATCGGTAATCTCAATCTGCAGGTCCGCCTCCCAGCTGCACCTCAGTGCAGTAAAGGGTGGGGCTGCCCTAATCTGCAACTGGGAATAAAGCCTCGAAACCTTGCCGCTGAAGGAGAGATAGGAACAGAGTTCCGCAACTATGGGTTCATCAGAAGGTAGCGCGGGGAAGTCCGGGTATCTCGATTTCAGGTTCTTGCGGAGAGAGGAGTATTGTAACCACGCAGCGGGCCGACGCTTGAGGGAGGAGGGAAGTTCAGGCCACTCAAAGTTGTCCTGTGCATATATATCGCCGAAGCGTCAGGAAGCTAGCATCTGCCCAGCGGGTAACGATGAATGGATGGGACATCAGGGATGAAGTTCCATAACGGCAGGTCTCCATGGAATGGGTGCCACGCACCAACCATAGCCCATAGTTTGGCTAACGCCAAGGATGTACTAGCTATGGGGTCCGCAGAGTCGGGGTCGGGATGCAAGGGTTTAAGGATAAGGGAGCCAATCACCCGGTCAGAGACTGCTAGTTTCTCCAATCGAACATGCGGGGGGAGAGGGGGGTCAACAGTATTGAACCAATGAGATGCAAATTGGGATAGGGCTACCACTCAGTATCTAATGAAATCAGGGGCGTTAAACACCCCTAGATCCTTAGGGGTGGTCAGCGTAGAGAGTTTAAGGCGGACTGCGTCCGAGTGCCAGAGGAAGGTGTTACAGATTTGGCATAGTGATTTGAAGAATGTGTCCCCTGGCCATATGGGCAGATTGGTGAACCGAAAGAGGAGCTGGGGTAATACCACCATCTTGAGTATTCCAATCCTGCCAGCAAGCGAAAGGGGGAGCCTAGTCCAGCTGGAGGTTTTCGTGATCAGGTTCTTCAGATAACTCTGGTAATTGTCCTCGCGCAGCTGTGACTTGTGTCGGGAGACCACCACCCCCAAGTAAGTGATGCTAGACTGAGACCAGGTGAACCCTCCCAAGTCCAATGGGGGTTGTGTGGAGTTCGTAAGTGGGAACAGAACAGATTTGGAACAGTTAACCTTCAACCCAGATATGTCACCAAATCGGGCGACGTCAGCAAGGATAGGGGCAAGGTTGGTATCCGGAGAGCGGATGTACAGAAGAGCGTCATCCGCGTAGAGGGAAATTATATCGGATTGGCCCGCCGTGCGTAATCCCCTGTGAGAGTGCAACTGATGCATCATGTCGCCAAAGGGCTCAATGGCGATGGCAAATATTAGCGGGGAGAAGGGGCATCCCTGTCGCATCCCTCTGGATATCTGGAAGGGGGTAGAGCACCTATCCTCTGTGCGGACTCTGGCTAAGGGTGCTCTGTAGAGTAGCCTCACCCAGGCGCGGAAGCCAGGGCCAAACCCGCTTTTCTCAAGGACCAGCCAAAGGTATTTCCAAGGCACCAAATCAAATGCCTTCTGCATGTCCAGGGTGGCTGCCACCACCTGTGTGGTAAGATGGACCCTGCTGATCACGTTAAAGAGCCTTCTTACATTTAGGGACGTGGATCTACCCGGAACAAAGCCAGCCTGGTCAGGGTGGATAATGTGGGGCAGGATCAGGGCTAAGCGGTTGGCCAGGAGTTTAGCATATATTTTAATATCACTGTTAATCAATGAGAGGGGGCGGTATGAGCCACACTGGGCAGGGGGCTTGCCGGGCTTGAGGAGGACTGTAATCAATGCCTCGCGAAGGGAGGGAGGAAGTATACCCCTTTCACACGACTCTACCCACAGGGCCAGGAGGTGCGGGACCAGGAGTGACTTGTATTGTTTATAAAACTCTGTGGGGAGCCCATCCGGGCCGTAACTTTGCCTGACGCCAACGACTCGATGGCTTCAGTGAGCTCATCGATGGTAATGGGGCTTTCCAGAGAGCAGCAAGCCTCCTTGGACAGGACTGAGAGAGGGAGACTGTCTAGGTAGAAGTCGATTTCTGGTATAGGGGGGCCATCGACCTCTGAGTACAGGGAGGTGTAAAACGAGAGGAACTCAGAATTGATGTCCTGAGGGGAAGTGGCCAATGAGCCATCGGACCTCAATATAGCCGGGATATTAGGGGCTCCAAGCTCGCGACGGAGCAGTCTTGCCAGCATACGGCCAGGGCACTCTCCCTCTCCATGTCTCCTCTCCGAACGGGGAGAGTCCAGGAATTTAACCTCTCGCTCCGCCAGAGAGCGAAACTTGTCCAGTTCCGAGCCCAATGCTGACAGAGTGGGTGGGGAGTGGTCCAGAGCATACTGGGTCTCGAGATTAGCTAGGGTTGATTCACTAACGGAGATGTCTGCCCGGATTCCCTTTAGGATGGCACCTCCCTTGGAGATGGCGATACCTCTAGTATATGCTTTAAAGGATTCCCAAAGTATGGCTTGTGTTGACACAGAATCTGCATTAAGCTCAAAGAACTCCTCAATGGGGGATTCGAGTTCGGTAGCGAAAACCTGATCTAGAAGAGCATGGGGACCCAACCTCCATTGTCTCGACCTTTCGGCGTCCGGGCCCCAGTTTAGTGAGATAAGTACTGGTGAGTGGTCTGATAACATTCTGGGTAGGATAGCCTGCTAAGATATGGATCTGACTAGCATGTCAGTTATGAGCCACCGGTCAATTCTAGAGTGGGAATCATGGACTGAGGAATAGAATGAGTAAGTGCGGGAGTTGGGATACATTAGGCGCCAGGCGTCTACTAATGCAAAACGAGGGAGCGTGGTGAGTATGGTATAAGCTGCTCTGGTTAGTTGGCAAGGACGAGAGCCCCACCTGTCTAGGGTGACATCAAATATTGTATTAAAATCGCAGCCCCAGATAATCGGGATTAGAGGGTAGTTTTCCAAGACCGAGGCCAGGTGTAGATAGAAATCAGGATCATCAACGTTTGGGCCATAGATGTTCAGGATGGCTACCTCCTGGTGTTGTAATGTGCCAATGGTCAATACATATCTGCCCAGGGGATCAACACTTGAATGGTTACACACAAATTTCAGACTTCTTTGAATTAAAGTGAGCGTGCCGCGGCTCTGCGTGGAATAGTTGGAACAAGTTACTTACCTGTAACTGTTGTTCTCCAGCATGGGTCTGGCATGGATTCACATGCTCATGAATATTCCCCGTCGTCAGGCTGGGAATCCTCGGAAAAGAAAAAATCAGTATCAGTTTCGTTTCTGATCTGTCTTTCTTAGTAGTAACCAATCACTGATCTCTGGGTCATACTGCTCCCAGCCAATGACTGCCCTCTCCCTAAGCCACGCCCCTGGCAGCCATCCTCAGATTTGGTAGCACGCCAAGTGGCAGTATGACCAAGTGAAGAGCCGCAGAGGGGTAGGTGGGAGGGTTCGCATGTGAATCCATGCCAGACCAATGCTGGAGAACAACAGTTACAGGTAAGTAACTTGTTCCTTCTCCAGCATGGGGTCTGGCATGGATTCACATGCTCATGAATAAAAGAATACATAGCAGTATACACATGCACAACCACGGGAGGAGGCAACAGGCTCAATATTAAGCAATACAACAACTCAACATTAAGCATCTCTTACCTCCTCACCAGGCTCACCATCTTAAGCGAACAGGTTGCGCAGCACTGCTTGGCCGACCCTGGACTCCTCCCTGGAGTCCCGATCGACGCAGTAGAATCTTGTGAAGGTGTGCGTCGACCTCCACGTAGCAGCCCTGCAGATGTCCAGCAGGGGCACACCAGACAGGAACGCCGTGGTAGCAGCGATCGCTCTGGTCGAATGGGCTCTCGGACAGTCGGGCAGCGGTCGGTTTGCCAACCGGTGACAATGCATGATGCAGCCGGAGAGCCATCTGGAAATGGAAGTCTTCGAGAGAGCCTTCCCTTGATTCACAGACCCAAAGTTGTGACGTCTTCCGAAAACTCTTCGTGCGGTCCACGTAGAACTTCAGCGCTCTAGCTACATCCAGCAAGTGCAAAGTCCTCTCGGCCGGCGTCAAAGGCCACGGGAAGAAAACTGGTAACACCAAGGGCTTGTTGAGGTGGAAGTCCGACGGCACCTTGGGCATGAAGGAGGGGTGCGTTCTCAGCACCACCCTCGTGTCATGAAAAGTCAAGTATGGAGGCTTGCAAGTTAGGGCCTGAATCTCTCCCACTCGTCGTGCAGAGGTGATGGCCACGAGGAACGCTGTCTTCCATGACAGAAACTTCAAAGGCGCTGAATGCATTGGCTCGAATGGGGCTCCCATGAGCCTGGTCAGCACCACATTAAGCTCCCACGCCGGGGCAGGAGCCTTCACCGGCGGGAATGATCCGAATAGTCCCTTCATAAATTCTTTCACCAGGCGATGAGACCACAAGGACGCCCGTCCTGTAGTCCTGGTATATCGGGAGATGGCAGCCAGATGTATTTTGATGGAGGCGTGAGCCAGTCCAGCCTTGGCCAGCGGCAGCAGGTATGGCAGCACTTGAGGGGCCGTAATTCGCAGAGGGTTAATCTTCTGTGCACGGCACCAGACAGAGAACCTCTTCCATTTATGACTGTAACACTTGAGAGTTGAGGACGCCCTGGCCTTTGCAAGAACCTCTCTGCAACCAGCCGGGATATCGTACCCTCCAAACTCTAGTGCTGCTGGAGCAAGGCCTGCAAGTTCAGCGACTGTGGGTCGTGGTGGAGAATGGCGCCTCCTTCTCTGGAGAGAAGATCTGCGTCCGCCGGCAGCCTGACTGGTGGGGACGTTGACAAGTCCAGAAGGTCCGGGAACCAGACCTGCCTCGGCCACGCCAGTGCGACGAGGATCATCCTGCACCTGGACTTCTTGAGCAGGTTGATGAGGCGGAGCAGCAACGGTAAAGGAGGGAACAAATATAGAAACAGGCCGTCCCAAGGGAACGAGAAAGCATCGCCCATGCTCCTCGGCTGTGGGAACCTGCTGGCGAACCTCTGGCACTTGGAGTTTGTCGCCGTCGCAAATAGGTCGATCTGGGGTTTGCCCCATCGTTGGAAGAGTCGATCCACCTGATCCTGCCGCAGTTCCCACTCGTGGCACCAGCGCAGCTCCCTGCTGAGTGAGTCGGCAATGGTGTTTTTTATTCCTGCCAGGTGGAAGGGAACCAGAAACGTCCCCTGGGCGACGGCCCAGTGCCACAGATCCTGGGCCTCCTTGGATAGGGCTGGGGATCTGGTGCCCCCCTGCTTCCGTATGTAGAACATCGTGGTGGTGTTGTCGGTGAAGATCCTCACCACTTTGTCCTTGAGGGACGGGAGGAACGACTTGAGCGCCCAGAACACTGCTCAGAGCCCCAAGATGTTGATGTGAAGAGACCTCTCCCCGGGGAGCCAAAGGCCTCTTGCGTGGAGATCTCCAGTGTGGGCCCCCCAACCCTCCAGAGAGGCGTCCGTAGTCACCATCTCCTGAAACACCATGGTTTGAAAGTCTGTGCCTGTCGTGAGGTGAGCCCGGGTGCCCCACCATAAGATCGCCCGACAGAACTCCTCGTCGAGGGGGATTCTGTCCTCGAAGCAGCCCCTCGCCTGAAGCCAGCGGGCGTCAAGTAACTCCTGTAGCGGACGCATCCAAAGTCTGCAAAGGGGCACAAGGTAGATGCATGAGGACATCATCCCGAGCAGGGACTTGATGGACCTCACCCTGGCCACGTCCGCGGCTAACAGGCGCCGTACCTTGCCCAGGATGGTCTTGGTCCTCTCCTTTGAAGGGGAGGCCAATTGCTCCACTGTATCGAGCTTCGCCCCCAAAAACAGTGCTACTTGCGACGGAACCAGTTGGGATTTGGGGTAGTTGATGGCGAACCCCAGCTCCGTGAGCAACCGGACGGTCCTCGCCTTAAGATCGACGGCGAATTCCCTTGACCTTGCCCGGATTAGCCAGTCGTCCAGGTAGGGGTAGACGTGGATCCACTGCAGGTGCAGCCGCGCCGCCACTGGTGCCAGGCACTTGGTGAAAACCCTGGGTGCCGACTTTAATCCGAACGGTAGGGCTCTGAATTGGTAGTGGCATCCCTGAACCACGAACCTGAGGAACTTCCTGTGCCTTTTTAGAATGGGGATGTGGAAGTAAGCATCCTCCAGGTCCAACGACGACAGGAAGTCGCCTTCCTCCAGCTGTCCCAGCACGTGCTGGAGGGTGACCATCCTGAATTTCTGCGCCTTGATGTATTTGTTTAACCGAAGCAGGGCCAGGATGGGGCGCCAACTGCCTGTCTTCTTTCTGACGAGGAAGTACCTTGAGTACACTCCGGAGCCCCGGAGCCTCCTGGGGACGAGCTCGATGGCACCTTTCCTGAGCATCGCCTTTACTTCCAACAGCAGTTGAGGGACGTGATTCTCCTTCCTGGCCACGGGAGGAATGCGAGGGCACTTCTTTAGGAATTCCAGCGAGTGCTCGTTGGCCAGGGAGTCCAACACCCAACGAGCGGTGGAGATGGACTCCCACACTCTGACGAACTTCGTCAGCCGGCCTCCCACCGGGGTGCTTCGGTGGGGGCCCGACAACCAGGCCGGGTCAGTCTTGCTTGGAAGCGGCCTTGCTGCCTTGGCCTCCTTGGTGATGACGGCGGGAACCCCCTTGCTTGCCGCGACCTCTGTAGGCCTCCTGGGAAGAGGAGCGGGCCGCCTGGCGGTAAGTGGAGGAGCCACCGCTGGATCCTTTGGAGGCACCCTGTCTGCCTCTGGGGCTCCAAAAGGGCCATCGCTGCTGGAGCATCCCAAGGGCCCGGGCCGTCTCTGAGTCTGTCTTGATGGCCTGTAGAGACTCATCCACCGCCTTACCAAAGAGGTTGTTGCTGTCGAACGGCATGTCCAACACTCTGGTCTGGACGTCCTGGCGAAAGTCTGTCACCTTGAGCCATCCTCGTCGTCGGAGGCAAACTCTGTTGCCCAGTTGGCGAAATCCAGTATCGGCAATGTCCGTGGCCACCATTATGGCGTGATACGACGCCACCTCGCCCTCCTGCAGAATTTCTAGGGCCTCCGCCCTTTTATCATCAGGCAGGAAATCTAGCAGGGGAGCTATCTTGAACCACAGCTAAGGCATTGGCCGCCTTAATTGTAGCCGCCGCCGACGAGATGCCTCGTCGTCTCATAGAGTCCAACTTCTTGCCCTCGCTGTCCGACGGGGAAGTGGAAGTTGAGGCCGCCGCGCCCGCTGCCTTCTTCTTAGCCGCTGCCAAGACGACCGAGTCCGGCGTGGGCTGGGCCCTGAGGCACAAGGGGGCGGCATCGGGGACTCGGTACTTCTTCTCGTACCTGTCCCTCTTGGCGGGTGTCGTGGCAGGGTTCTTGAGGACAGCAAGCCCCTCGTCCCAGATGTCGTTGAGTAAAGGCACCGCAAGGACCGTCTTCCTCTTAGCCTCTCGTTGTTGGTACAGAAACCCCTCCTTTTTCTGTTCTTCAGGGCAGAGCTGGAAGAGCTCGGATGCCCTGGTTATCATGGCGTGGAAAGAGCCAACCTCGTCGGCTGGGGACGCCCGCAGGGGGGGGTGACGACGGGATGTCTGCTGTGTCATCGCCGCCGTCATCGTCCGTCCCCGTATCCGTCACCGTATCCTCTCCCGGCGAGGGGGATGAGGGGTCCACCGGTCTCGCAGGCACGAAGGGCGGAGCGGGGTGGACTCTCCTCCGCTCGTTCGGAGGGCTTCCCGATGGGCCTGGTTCTGGCTCCTCCGTTGGGGTGCGTGGCAATCTCGTCCTTATCTCGGTACATAATGATTGGATTGCCAACAAAATGGCCGCTGAGCTATCCTGGGGCTCGGGCAATGGCCGCGACGGATGGGATGGCCGCTCCACTGGGCCCTGTTCATCGTCGTTGTCGCTATCTTCGATCACGTCAGCAGGGACCGTCCCCTGGGATCGAACCTTCTCGAACCTCTCGTTGAGGTTTATGAACCTCTCGTTGAGGCCTATGGACCTTTCGTTGAGGCCCTTCTCGGTCTCCACCAGTTCTTCCTCAGAGTCTGTAATGGCCACCTGCCCCACCCCTCTTTTTCAGCCGGGGGCTTCACGGGGGTCTAAGCGACGGGCTGGAAAGAGGATTCCCTCCGCGGCAGCAGGGATACTCTGGGCCCAGAGGCCGTTTCCATTGGCGTAGTCTCAGCCGGCTCCGCCAGGGTCACAGCGACCACTTCGGTAGAGGCCTTAGCCGGGTGGATCAAAGCCCTCACCACCTTAGGTGCGTCCTGGGCCTTTGCCTTGGGGGGAGGGTCAGCGCCTCGCTCCCCCATCGAGATCGACCGAGTCCACTCCAGCAGCCTACCCGGGTTCTCGGACTTCCTCTTCCCGAGCCAGAACGTTGGCTCGTGGTCGAACGTGCCGGGGAGGTAGCGCCCTGCTTGGCAACCGAAGAGCCCGACCTTTTGGCGATCCCGGAGCCCGCGGACTCGCGGTGCTTGGCCTTCTGTTGGGCCCCCGTCGTGGGGGCACCCTCAAAGGACTTAGAAGCCCGCTCAGACGACTTCTTCGCCTTCTCACTTGCTGTGCCCTTCTCCAGCCAGGTGGCGAGGCAGGAACGACAATCTTGTTTGGTCCGTTCCGAAAGGTTCTTGCAGAACACACAGTCCTTCTCCACGTGCGTCTTGTCCCCATGGAGGCAGTAGAGACATCGCGAATGCTCGTCCTCCTTGAAAACATTATATAATCGCATCCAGGGCAGTTCCTGAACAGCTTGGATCGGGGCGTCAAGCTCCCCTTGTCCTGGGCCATGTCCGTTGAGGTAGGCCGCAGATCTTCCGGAATCCTCCAAGAAGTGTAAACTCGACGAAAACTTCACCCTTGAGGGGCGTAGAAGAATTCCGAAACGGGTCCCCGTTATCGGAAGTAGAAACGGTGGAGCTTGAGGCTCGATTAAACTGAAAAAATGAGAAAATCTCCTGAAAAAGTGCGAAAACGCAGCAAAACTCGAGAGCTAAAGCACGAGGACTCCCAACACTTGAGCGTGCGGTAAAAATCTGAGGATGGCTGCCAGGGGCGGGGCTTAGGGAGAGGGAAGTCATTGGCTGGGGACAGTATGACCCAGAGATCAGTGATTGGTTACTACTAAGAAAGACAGATCAGAAACTAAACTGATACTGATTTTTTCTTTACCGAGGATTCCCAGCCTGGCGACGGGGATTATTCATGAGCATGTGAATCCATGCCAGACCCCATGCTGGAGAAAGTGTAATACCTTTGGGGACCCCATTGTTTCGCAAATCGTTCACATTGTTCGGAACGAGCATGGGTTTCTTGTAAGCATAAAATATTTACTCCGTGGAGTTCAGCGTGCTGCTGTAGCGTACGTGGCTTCACCGGTGGTTGTCAAGAGTTTTTTTAAACATAACATTCCCCCCTGTTCCACCTACCCACATCCCTCCTCCAATTAGAGAGATGAAACCCCAACAAACCCATAACAACAACAATTCACTCGGCATCTGTGCCTGGGGGCCGTTAGCTAGCCTGGCGATGGCGCCAGTGGCATAACACAAAATGTGGGGGCCCCCCTGCGAGCCATGCTGAGGGGGCCCCCCAACTCGGCAACAAATCACGGGTTGCGCCACACTCTGGGCCGGCCTAGACTGTCACGCTTGCACAATACGCATGAACGTGCTGCTGAAGGGGTATGCCGCACACTGCACTAGGAAAAAGATATAAATATGTGTTTTAATGCAATATACAGCACACTTTCTGAGATAAATTGGCTATAAAGCCAAAGTGTTTGCAATTGTTTTGTAGGGTAACACAATCCAATACATGCAAGTCACCAACAGTGCACAGGAACATTAATGCTTCCAACTGGCTGCACAATGTAGACCAGTGTAAACATGTAATAACATTATAGTACAGAATGCCAGGCCACATTTAGACATACCTAGACTGTTTTCAGCAAAATGCCAGTCAAAGCAATAACACTCATCAAGAAGAGAGCACACAATAAAGCATGTGTCTCCATGGCCTCGAACAACACGGCCAAACTCTTTAAAATCTGCAAGGAACTGGTCAATCCTGTTGTGGTCTATACCTCTTCTGTTCCCTCCCATGCCCTCTGTACAGCTCTGGCCTCTCATTTATCTGCTAAATCTCAGGACATCCTGTCCTCTATGTCCTCTTCCTCTCTCGGCCTATTTTGGCCATCTCTTCTCTCCTCCTCCTTTTTCCTCTTTCTCTCTGGCAACACCTGATGAGGTTTCTAGACAAGTCCGATCTATGAAAGTGTCGTCCAAAGAGGTGCTCCGCTGCTCCTCCAGAACCATCAAAGCCCATATTGACACACTCGCTCCAGCCTTGGCCGATTTCTGTAATCACTCTTTTGCCACTGCAATGTTCCCCTCTCCCTTTGAGCACTCCCTTGTGCACCCACTCCTCAAGAAGCAGTCTGCTGATCCTACCTGCTGGAAAACTATCGCTCAATCTCCACCTTTCCTGAGCAAACTCTTGCAAAAGCTTGCCATCTCCCAGCTTACTCTCCACACTGAATCTGTTGGTTGTCTCCATGACCATCAGTCTGGCTTCAGAGCTGCCAGAGGCATGGAAACTGCTCTCCTTAACACCTGTGCGGCTCTCTAACCTTGATTCCAGCATTCCTTCTATTCTCATCCTTCATCTTTCCTCTGCTTTCGACAGGGTCAACATCCCCATCCTGATCAATCGACTCTGTGAGAACCTGGGCATCACAGATCAGACCCTAGAGTGACTGACCTACTTCCACTTGGACCGCCACTCCGCTCCCAGGTCGATCGTGGTCCCATTCTCTCCGCCACCTCTCTCTACCTGTGGCATTCCCCAGGGCTCTATCCTCTCACGCTGGTTTTTCAACCTCTACTTGGCCACTTTGGCCTCCCTGATCTCTACCTTATCCTCTAACTTTCAATGTTGTGCGGATGACTCAGCTTTCCTTCAGGCTCCCCTCATCCTCCTCTCCTCTCTTGCTCATTCCTGACTGTCTATCCACGATTCAGGATTGGTGCACCTCCAACAATCTCTGCCTTAATGCCAGTAAGACAGAGATCCTTCTCATTGGGACCCTTGCCACTGTGTTTCCTCTCTCACTATAGCAGACCACCTTGGGCCCTCTTCCTTTGCCTTCCTGAGAGGCAAAAAACCTTGGTGTCATCTTCAAAGCCACACTCTCTTTCTCTCCTAACATCTCGGACATCACCAAGAAGTCCCACTACCAGCTGCTCCTCCTCAAAGGGACTCTTCCCTTTCTCACTCTCCACCAGAAGCTCACTGTCTCTAAGCTGGACTACTGCAACAGCCACTTTCTCAATCTGTCTTCCTCTAGTCTCCGTCATCTGCAAATAATCCAGAACAGGACTGCAAGACTTAGCCTTGGCCTCAAGCCCTGGGATTGTATTTCTCCAGCCCTGAAATTTCTCCACTGGCTGCAAGGATCAAGTTCAAGAACCTTTGCATTGCCCACAAGGCTTTCTGGGGCCAGTGCCAACACTAAATCCAATGCTCTCTTCCAAAATACCTTCTTTCTCTAACCCTTCACTCAGCTACCTCCAACTCTCTAAGGCTTAGACATTTCTCCAGGCAGAGAGTGGGGGTAGACCTCTCTCCTCTGCTGGTGCCTCCAACTGGAATGGCCTCCCTGCCCCTCTCAAACTTGAGGCGGACAACCTGAAGTTTCGGAAGCAGCTAAAAGCTTTCCTCTTCTCTGCTGCTTTCGCGCTCTCTCTCCCCCCTGCTGACCTACCTGACCTACCTGTCTGCTGTACTGACTGGCTGCTTGGCTACCCTCAGAGTCTCTCTGAGTCCAGGCTCATTCTTGATTGGTCACCCTTGCAATGCCTCCGGGCCTACCATGCACTTAGGGGCTGTAACTGTAACCCTGCAGTCCATTGTTCTCCTTGCACAACCAATAGCTGCTCTGCCCTGGCTGCACTTACTGAGAGCATTGCTGCCCTGTTTTCCCCTCCCCTCTCACTTGCACTTCCCTGCTCCCTTTTCCCTTGCACTTCTCGTTCTCACAATGACACAAGGCCTAGTGAGATCGTTTGTCTTGTCCTCCCTCTATCATCCCTCCCTTGTGTACACTTGTGTACAGGCGCATTATAAATGACTTGAATCACATCATATCATTTTATCACAGATGCCCAGAAAAATATACAATGCCGCAGTAAGAAATGGCTAGACTGGCAGCACCCAAATGCCAATCTAGCCAGGTAATTAAAGTTAGCAGGACTACTTTATCAGAAATGTCCAGTTAAAAGAAAGTCATACCAAACTGAGGAATGACTAGACTGGCTAAATCAAAATGCCTCTCTACCACATATCATGCCTGCTAAGCCTGGACATGGACAACCATTATGATTTATCACACAATCCTGCCCACCCACACATCCACTCTCCCTCCCACCCACCACCCCAACCTCCACAATCAGCTCCTTGGCCCAGAATTACCTCTGCGTCCCTCTTCCTTGTCCCAGAGCTTTCGTATGAGGCTCCTTGCCTCATAGGTAAGTACTGGGATGAGGAACAGTGGGACTAGGAGTGATGAAGATTACAGGTAGCTAAATCAGGCATTATCTCCATGTACCTCTACCTCTTCCCAGTACTTTTGTATGAGGCAGAGTGCCTCAAACACACGTACTGCCTTGTATATAAGTACTGGGACGAGGAAGAATAGGGCTAGGAGTAAGCAAGGCATTAAACACAAGTAGTAGCGCAACACCATTGAGTTGACTGGGCTTCAGCACTACCCCCCCTGACATTTTGGGCTATATTGACTCAACTTGGCTAACATTTAGAGCAGTTGCCAGACCGAACAGGACACAGATTTTAAACGGCACCTGGTTTTTGCTGTTAACAAGAACCCAGCAATTACCAACGTAAAGCATTTCACTGTTAGTACCTGCATTCAAATTCCACATTGTTTAGGCGATTGAAATCGTGATGTGGGTTTAGTACTTGCATGCCAGGGGAGTGATTGGAAGGGAAGAGAGGGAACAGGAGACTTATAGGAGAGAGTTAACTGCTTGTAACATTGAAACTGCACTAGAATAGTCTCATTAAAATGCGTAAATAATTTGGATGCGCCCACACAAATAAGTTTCCCCCTGCCCACCGCATGTGAAGTTAGCGCCTCTCCCAACATTTGAAGGGTTAGCCCCCCCAAAATGAAGGTTTTCTTGTGCCCCTGTACACAAGCACACACCCCATTCACCTTATACACACCCAGTCATCCACATATTTAAGTGTGCACCCTTTCACCATACACTCACACAGGTAGCCACCTATACATTTATGTGTGCACCCTTTCACCATGCAGGCACACCCCCACAGCCACCCATACATTTAAGTGTGCACCCTTTCACCATACACACACAGGCAGACGGCTATACATTTGAGTGTGCACCCTTTCACCATAGACTCATACACGCACAGCTCATGGAGTTGAGGGGGGGCCCTATTACTTAAAAAAGAAATTGGGGCTCATTACGGGTCCAGCGGTAACCGTGCCGGTGCTACCGGCGGGTTGCCGCCAGACCCATAAAAAATTACTATGGCCTGACTTCCTGGTGCCACCGTGCTATTTCAAGTCCGGCGGCTGGGAAATCAGGTGCCGGTAATTTCGTTAAACCCCAGACTCCACGGGAATGAGGACACAGAAGCACCTGCACCATTGTTAACGGTGCCGGTGCTTCCGTGACATGTCTGCCTACCGTGGCTGCTGTGCCTGGCAGGGTCAGACCTGTCGGGCACGGCAGCCCCACAAGGCAGACCTGTAATATGCCGGTCCGGAAACAACAGTGCCTGTAAGCTTACCAGCACCGTTGTTTCCGGACCGGCATGGTCAGAATGAGCCGCATTGTTTCTTTTTTAAGTCACTATAACTTCATTAAGAAATTATTTCAGTTAAGGACCGAACCATAATCAAAATAATTTCTTTATGATGGCTGAGTGGCTTCAAAAACAAACAATTTCTTTTTGAAGGCATAGGGCTCCCCCCCCCCCCCCACCACCCCATGACATGGAGGCCTCCAGCCTAGGGTCTTCCATGTCATGGGTTACGGGGGCCCTCAGACTTCAAAAAGAAAGTTTCTTTTTGTAGTCACTCTGCCTTCATAAAGAAATTATTTCTGTTACAGAAATGTTCTTTATGAATGCAGAGTGAATTTCAAAAGAAACTTTTTTTTTTTAGAAATTTTTTTTTTTTTTTTTTACTGGGGCCCCCTCCCAGCCATGTGCTGGTGGGGCCCCCCACACCGCGGGCCCCCCTGCACCGCAGGGGCTGCGGGGGCCCCTGTTACGCCAGTGGATGGCGCGCCGGACTGGGGAGTGTGTAAGTAAGTTGTGCAATACAGCAACGTTGAACCATAGTATACAGTGCAGTGGGAGGACGTACAGAGCACTGAGCGATAAGAAAGAGGGCAGCTGAGCAAGAATCTCTAACCGTAGACCCAGAGCGTTAGTATACGAGTAAAACACCAGCCCAGGATGGTGTAGGGCCCTCAAGTATCACAGTGACCAGTCACCAAAGGGAAACTGGAGACGGTTGTAGGGTAGCTTACCACCTGGGGCCGCAACTGAGTGTCGAACCGCTCTGAACGCCATAAGTCTGCACGACATAGAAGGCCACATTGCTAAGGATCAATGGAACAACAACACAAACTAGTAACCAAAGCATTTGCATTGAAGTGTAAGTGACAATTGATGCTTCGCTAGCAGCAAGTACATATGTAGCATGGGCCTGAACAAAAACCTAATATAAGCCTCGCCTCCATAGTGGCAAGAGAAGAGTCAACCAGGAAAGTGCTCGTCTACAAATTTCGATCCCTCCTCTGGAATAGGAAAGAAGTGTGTACGGTTCAAGTGTTCGATCCTTAGTTTCGCAGGAAAGAGCATAGAGTATTTGACCCCATAATCCACAAAGTCTCCTCTTCACATCCAGGAAGGTTTTGCGCTCCTGCTGTACAGAGACAGAGAAATCGGGATAGAGATGTATCCTTGCCGAGCCTAGAAGTAGTTCCCCCTTGGATCTGGCCGCACGGAGGAGGGCATCACGGTCCCGAAAGTTCAGGATCCTGGCTATGATGGGACGAGGAGGCGCCCCGGCCTAATCCTGGCAGTTAGAGATCGGTGAACCCTTTCGACAGCAAACTGTGGAGAGCGTTTCGGCGAGTCCAGGAGTGTTAAGAGGATACGTTCTACATAGTCCTCCATGGGCTCGTTGATGTTATCCTCAGGGATGCCAGCAATGCGCAAGTTATTCCATCTAGAGCGGGACTCCAGGTCATCGTTGTTCTTTTCGACTGCTGAGATCCGATTGGCGAGTGTAGAAACCGTAGCCCGAAGGACACCAAGCTCATCCTCAGCTGTGTCGACCCTAGTTTCGACCTTGGCGACTCGGCTGTCTGTTCTTTCGATATGGACTTTTATAGAAGAGATGGTACCATTCATGTCGTCCAATTTAGTATGTAGGGTGGTGAATCCTTCACATATGTACTCTAGTATTTTCTGCGAGTCGTCAGAGGTGGAAGGTGTCGAAGTGTCCTCAGGAGCCTCAGGCGGCGGTCTGGACGGTGTCTTGGTAAACATATTTAACAAGCTCTGCTTCTT